>NW_027507786.1:9836115-9901115 GCF_037356315.1 Lithobates pipiens
CAACGTTTCAGGGGCTCCAAACTCCTCCTTCACCAGGGCTGAGAAGCGAGATGATAGAAATCAGAAGATCTAAAAGCTGCAAACACATGCCCAGTTATGAATGTTTGGTCTACTTTTTAGCCACACATGGTCTCACAGTAGACCATTCGTTCCCAATCAGTCATGTGTTTGCAGTTTTCAGATCTTATAATTTATATCGTGTTTCTCAGCCCTGATGGAGGAGACTTTTTCAGCCCCTGAAACGGTTTTATCTTCTGACCTTTTATCAAGATTCATAAACTTTTACTAGTCCTGTTACAGATGTGTGGCTTACCCCTCTTTTACACTGTGTTCTTATTCGCCATTCAGGACCCCCCCTTCTTACACTGAGACCATGACCTTGGGGACTGGTGTAGCAGTACAGGAGCTGCTGGTAGTTTGGGCCTACTTCCCCTCTTATGGCATGCACAGTGCCAGGCACACAGCATTTTCAGCATTCTTCCTCTGGCTCAAGAATCGGTTTAGAGGTTTCTTTTAAGGGTTTTATTGAATAGAACTTGGACAGGGAATGGGGAGCATGGGATAACTGTAGAAATGAGGACTGCTAGGCTTCTGGCTGCTCTGTACAAAAGATGCTGGCTGCATTGCTCAACACCCGGCTTCACTGTACTCTCTCCTGGCTGTCTTGCACACCTCCTGGGTGCACTGCACCTACTGGTGGGACAAATCGCCCCGGTCTCTTCTCCTCACTAAAGCTGGCCATACACCTATAGATTATCTGCAGATTTTCTATGCTTAGATGGAAAAAGTGCAACAGATTTCTCCATCCAGTTTAGGGAACATGGAGAAATCTGTTGCACTTTTTCCATCTAAGCATAGAAAATCTGCAGATAATCTATAGGTGTATGGCCAGCTTAAGGCAGGAACAAGTACCCAGTCCTAGAATGGTTGAGCCTCCTCACACCCACCCACTCCTCCTGCCTCTACACGGTCTCTGATCCTGGCTCTCTTCAGTAGCCCCCCCCCCCCCCCCCCCAAGCCTAGCTGGGACCTCAGTGTCATGAAAAAGGCTCCTCTGTCTTTCTCTCTGCTCCAGGGGCAGGGATCTCCTCCAGAAGGCTGGACCCTGAAAATCTCTGTCCCCCCCCCCCCGGCTGCCAGGATTCTGAATATTTATGGGCTTCCCCTCCACCTTCTGGGCACACTACCCCAGAGATTGGCCAGAGTTCCATAAATATTCAGGCTACCTGGGAGACACTGTAAAGCCCCAAGCAATCAGCCCCTGTTCCACTGTTTAAAAAGGGAGCTAACTACATCTTCCTAGCAGCCTTCTCTGAACAAGGAGATTGCTGCATTGGAAAAACCTCATGCTAGCTATTGCGATGATCTGAAACTGTTACTGAATATGAATTCTGCCCTCTTATTTTTTTATACAGGCCGACTTGAACTGTAATATCCAGGACGATGCCGGGGCCTTCTATGGTGTAACGAGTCAGTACGAAAGCTCGGAAAACATGACCATCACCTGCTCAACTAAAGTCTGCTCGTTTGGGAAACAAGTGGTGGAGAAAGTGGAGGTACGGCATGACGTATGTCACACCTACCAGGGTGTGAGTTGTGTGTAGGGGTAATGTCTGGGATGATTTGGATCTGATCGTTTATATTCATCTTTTAGATCTTCCCTCTTTTTTTGTGTTTTACAGACAGAATATGCAAGGTTTGAAAACGGCCGATTCGTGTATAGGATAAACCGCTCTCCCATGTGTGAATATATGATAAACTTTATCCACAAGCTGAAGCACTTACCGGAGAAGTACATGATGAACAGCGTATTGGAAAACTTTACTATTTTGTTGGTATGAAATTTCATTAATAACAAATGCACGATCGAATATCAAACATTCCTGCAAAAGCCCAACCCCAACAACCTACCGAGGCTTACCTGTCCAGCGCTCACTCATTGCTCCTTTCTTCATCATAGACGGCACCAATATACCTGGTGCTGGAGCCGGGAAGGAGCAGGGATATCATCACCCATGTATAAAATATATATAATTTTATATATATATATATATATATATATATATATATATATATATATATATATATAAATTTTTTTTTTTTATATATTCATACTTTTTAATATATTGATTGGGATATCACCCATGTATAAAATATATATAATTTTTTTAAATATATTAAAATATATATAATTTTTTTAAATATATTAAAATATATATAATTTTTTTTAATATATTAAAATATATATAATTTTTTTATATATATATATATTAAAATATATATAATTTATATATATATATATATTTATACTTTTTAATATATTGATTAAAAAGTTTTTAACCCTTTTACTACCAGAGCCATTTTGTGGAGGGGAGGGCAGGGTTACACACTTGTTTAACCACTAGCTTCCTATACCAATTCTGACATTTCTCTCCATGTAAAAAATCTGCATTTTTTATTTTTTTTGCTAAAAAATTACTTCAAACCCCCCCCCCCAAACATTAGATTTTTAAGCAGAGGCCCTACAGAATTTTTTTTTATTTTTTTTTTTTTTTTTGTGCAGCAGTTTTCAAATGCATATTTTTGAGAAATAAATCCTCTTTAATTTTAGTGCCCATAAGCAATATAATACCCAATTTTTGATCACATATAAAAGATGATGTTACGCCACGTTAAATAGATACCAAACATGTAAGGATTTAAAATTGCGCAGACCCGTGGGAAGGTGGCAAACTATGGTGCTTTTTAAATTATTCATAGGCAACGCTTTTTTTTCCCCCCCGCGGTAAGGTTCGCACGATTTAGGTCCTGGCAGTAAAAGGGTTAATGTTTTTATTTGGTATAATTTAATTTATAACTATTAAAACTAACTATATATATATAAAATTTTGATTTTAGTTTTATTTATTTTTTTGTCCTCTATTTTTTATATCGATCACTCCTTACCCCCCAAAAAAAAATTCCCTTCCATGACAATGCGGAGGCTTAGCAATTGGCTGCTAGACCTCATCACATGATCTCTAGAAAGCACCGGATATTTTGTGCTGCTAGATGGCAAGCAATGGGGAGTCTCTAAATGGGTATCTATAGGTCAGGAGAGGTCTTTAACAGACACAGTCACCTCACCCAGAATGGCGTCTCTCTTGAAAGTTTATACAATGTTGTATTCAGATAAGAAGTGACCAAACTATCTGAAAAAGAATGTATTGAGAAAAATACCCATCATAGAGCTGGGGGCTGCGTGTTCCAGCCAAAATACGAAGGGTTAAAATGGATTTGATGGTAGTGCGGGGCCTTGAGCTGAGTAAAGTACTCTATTGTCTGAAAGTGGAGCAAAAATCTTTGCGGTTTTCCATCACAAATAACAGAAAAGTCAATTTGTGTAATAGGAATTTTTGGTACTCTCTGCATTCACAAGGGGACAAAGCTTCTGTTCTGGATCACCTGCTGAGTATAGTGCCACCTACAGGAGGTTTAGCAATTGGCTGCTAGACCTCATCACATGATCCCTAGAAAGCATCGGATATTTTGTGCAGCTAGGTACAATGAAAGAAAAATAAAAAGAAGATTGGCCAGGGATGCTGTTCCTGCTGCTGTCCAAACAAATCGCCACCCCTGAGCTGTCCTATGTTGTGCCTAGTGTCTTATTCCATCAGGGGGCACTTTACCCTGTAGGTGGTGATCTAAAGTATAAGCTGTGTCCTCCAATGAACAAAAGAGAATTTGGCCCTTTTTTTAAAGTGAAGCCTTTAAAAGATATGTATAGGTATTTTTTTTTGTTAGATCCATACTTATCTAGGTGGATGCTGCATTTGTCCCCCCGGCACCTCTAATACTGACAACCCATCGATCGAACACCGCTGATAGCTCAGTCCTCACAGCGCCATGAGCAGAGAGTCACTTGACCTCCGGAAGTCCCCCCCACCGCCCCCCCCCCCCTCTTCATGACCAGGCCATTTTTTGCGCTGCGGCACTGTTACTTTAACTGAAAATTGTGCGGTCCTGCGGCGCTGTACCCAAATAAATGTATGTCCCTTTTCCCCCACAAATAGAGCTTTCTTTTGGTGGTATTTGATTGGCTCTGCGTTTTTATTAAATTTTTTGCGCTATAAACAAAAAAAAAACAACAATTTGGAAAATAAAAACAATATTTTTTTCCTTTCTGCTATAAAACTTATCCAATAACAATATGTGAAAAATTTGAATTTCTTACATTTAGTCCAATATGTATTCTGCTACATATTTTTTGTGATAAAAAAATTGCAATAAGCGTATATATTGATTGGTTTTTGCAAAAGTTATAGTGTCTACAAACTATATATGTACATTAATACAGTGATTAGTGCTAAAAATATACACTGACACTGGCTGTGAGGGGGTTAACATCAGGGGCAAGCAAAGGGTTAACTGTGTGCCTAACCAGTATTTGCGTGTACTATGGGAGGTGCTTTTACTAGGGGAGCCGGGGCATGGCTCAGTCCTGTCCCTTCCTCCCTGGGTGTGATTGACAGCAGCGAGAGCCAATGAAGAGAGAGAGACCTGGGAGAGCCTCGGCTCTCATGCACATCACTGGCTGTGATTGATAGCAGCGAGAGCCAATGAGGAGAGAGAGACCTGGGAGAGCCTCGGCTCTCATGCACATCACTGGCTGTGACTGACAGCACCGAGAGCCAATGAGGAGAGAGAGACCTGGGAGAGCCTCGGCTCTCATGCACATCACTGGCTGTGATTGACAGCAGCGAGAGCCAATGAGGAGAGAGAGACCCGGGAGAGCCTCGGCTCTCATGCACATCACTGGCTGTGATTGATAGCAGCGAGAGCCAATGAGGAGAGAGAGACCTGGGAGAGCCTCGGCTCTCATGCACATCACTGGCTGTGATTGACAGCAGCGAGAGCCAATGAGGAGAGAGGGACCCGGGAAAGCCTCGGCTCTCATGCACATCACTGGCTATGATTGACAGCAGCAAGAGCCAATGAGGAGAGAGGGACCCGGGAAAGCCTCGGCTCTCATGCACATCACTGGCTATGATTGACAGCAGCAAGAGCCAATGAGGAGAGAGGGACCCGGGAAAGCCTCAGCTCTCATGCACATCACTGGATCAGGTAAGTATTAGGGGGGGGGACTGCAGGTGGAGCAGCACACTGAAGGTATTATCTTCATGCATAGAATGTGTGAAGATTATAAAACCTTCAGCCTTCACAATCACTTTAAGTTCTACTTTATTACAATGTTGTAATAAATTACAATGTTGTTCCATATTACCATTTAACAGTTCTCGTTCTCTTTTTTCTTCTTTTCTCAAGGTGGTAACAAACAGGGATACACAAGACACACTACTGTGCATGGCGTGCGTATTCGAAGTTTCAAACAGTGAACACGGAGCACAACATCACATCTACAGGCTGGTGAAAGAATGAATGTAGTCTCTGCTCCCCCCCCCCCCCCCCCCCCACCACCACATCCCCACTCCATATATCCTGTTTAGACAAACACTAAAAAAAAAAAGCAAAAAAACAAAAAAAAAAACTTCACAATGGACACTGACTAAAACCTCAACACTAGCGGCAGCGCCTAAAGCCCACCCAACGTTTCTCTCTGCTCTGTTTATTTCAATGGCGTCATTTCTAATTTGTTTATAAATTAATTGTAGCTGTGAAACATTACAGTTTGTAAAGATTTCTTAAAAAATGAAAAAAAAAAAAAATGGAAAAAAAAAAAGTAAATAATGGGGAGAACGCGTTGTTGCCTTGCAGAGCAATCGCGCAGCGCGGTTATCCAGCAGTGGCACGGTTTAATGGTGCCACAGCTACTTAAAGTAGTCCTTGTCTGTGATCGCTTATAAAAGAATTTTAAACAAAAATCAAATCACTGATTTTTCTCTATATAAAAAAAAAAAAGCCTTTAATTTTTTTTTTTTTTTTTTTGGGAAAAAAATAAATGCTTGGACACTACAAGCAAGATGCATTTAAAATGTATGAATGTAAACAGACTTTTTTAAATGTTAACCTTTTTTTAACTACCTGAGGGAAATGCATACAGACGAATGTAATTCTCTAAGTTATTTTAAGGGTTTTTTTTTTTTTTTCTGTTTTAAACCAAATGATATATGCTTCAGATGTGCCTGAAATGAGGCGGGAGGATTTTCCTTTTTTTTTTTCATTTTTTTTTTTATTTTTTTTATTATTTTATTTTATTTTTCATTTTTTTTTTTTGTTTTAGTCCACAACACTATTTTAAAAACCGGTACAGCAATTTAAACCAGCCCTTGTGGGAAAAATATTAAGTATATTCAAATGTAACGTACTGTACTAATTCAGAGATTTTAGAATCACAAAACAAAGATGGCTTATTTTGCAATAAATTTACTTTTTTTTTTATTATTATTTTAACTTGCAAAAAAAAAAAAAAAATCATTTTTTTCCTCTTTTGTCTTTTTAGATGTTTTTAAATGTTACTAGAATGGAGTGAAGGTATTTCTGCTGTAAATCTGTTTTTTGTCATGTGAAAAAAAAAATTGCACAAACGCAGGGTGCAAATCCGTATTTGTACTAAAGCACAAGGCCTACCAGATTTCTTTCTTTTTATTTTATCAGTAAAGGACTACCAGATTTTAATGGACCTAAAGTCAAAACCAGTGAAATGCCCCTCAGTCAGCATGTTGTGCTCCATCTGGGACCCCACAGGCTGCTTCCTTCCATCTGTTTTGCATGGCCACGTATAGGACAGACGCATTGGTTGGCTACCGCTACCCTGTTTAGCCATTCAGCTTCATAAAAGATGTGTTTAGAAGGCCGGGCTCCAAGAGAATCTTAACCCCATCCCGGTGCCGCCACCTCCCGGCCCCTTTAAGAACTTAAAGGCCTGGGGCGGGTATTCGGGTCATGTGACCGTTGTGATTGGCTATCACAGCAGTCACCTGATCGCAAGTATGCATCCCCCCCCCCCCCCCGCTGGTGACTGTGCTGGGAGCGTGCAGGGTGTGCGCTCTCAGCACAGCTTTGTGTTTACATAGAGCTGCTCATATATACAGCTTCTCTTCATTAAAATCCACCCACCAACAGGCCACATATACAGTATCTCACAAAAGTAAGTACACCCCTCCCATTTTTGTAAATATTTTCTTCTATCTTTTCATGTGACAACAGCTTGTATAACAGTGTAAATTTGCTGTCCCCTCAAAATAACTCAACACACAGCCATTAATGTCTAAACCGCTGGCAACAAAAGTGAGTACACCCCTAAGTGAAAAGGTCCAAATTGGGCCCAATTAGCCATTTTCCCTCCCCCGGTGTCATGTGACTTGCTAGTGTTACAAGGTCTCAGGTGTGAATGGGGAGCAGGTGTGTTAAATTTAGTGTTATCGCTCTCGCTCTCTCATACTGTTCACTGGAAGTTCTACATGGCCCCTCATGGCAAAGAACTCTCGGAGGATCTGAAAAAAAGAATAGTTGCGCTACATAAAGATGGCCTAGGCTATAAGAAGATCACCAAGACCCTGAAACATGAGCTGCAGCACGGGGGCAAAGACCATACAGTGGTTTAACAGGACAGGTTCCACTCAGAACAGGCCTCGCCATGGTCCACCAAAGAAGTTGAGGTCACGTGCTTAGCGTCATATCCAGAGGTTTTCTTTGGGAAATAGATGTATGAGTGCTGCCAGCATTGCTGCAGAGGTTGAAGGGGTGGGGGGGTTCAGCCTGTCAGTGCTCAGACCATACGCCGCACACTGCATCAAATTGGTCTGCATGGCTGTCATCCCAGAAGGAAGCCTCTTCTAAAGATGATGCACAAGAAAGCCTGCAAACAGTTTGCTGAAAACAAGCAGACTAAGCACATGGATTACTGAAACCATGTCCTGTGGTCTGATAAAACCAAGATAAACCTATTTGGTTCAGATGGTGTCAGGCGTGTGTGGGGGCAACCGGGTGAGGAGGACAAAGACAAGTGTGTCTTGCCTACATTCAAGCATGGTGGTGGGAGTCTCATGGTCTGGGGCTGCATGAGTGCTGCCGGCACTGGGGGGCTACAGATCATTGAGGGGACCATGAATGCCAACATGTACTGTGACATACTGAAGCAGAGCATGATCCCCTCCCTTCAGAGACTGGGCCACAGGGCAGTATTCCAACATGATAACCACCCCAAACACACCTCCAAGACAACCACTGCCTTGCTAAAGAAGCTGAGGGTAAAGGTTATGGACTGGCCAAGCATGTCTCCAGACCTAAACTCTATTGAGCATCTGTGGGGCATCCTCAAACGGAAGGTGGAGGAGGGCAAGGTCTGTGATGTCCTCATGGAGGAGGGGAAGAGGACTCCAGTGACAACCTGTGAAGCTCTGGTGACCTCCATGCCCAAGAGGGTTAAGGCCATGCTGGAAAATAATGGTGGCCACACAATATTGACTTTGGGCCCAATTTGGAAATTTTCACTCACTTTTGTTGCCAGTGCTTTAGACATTAATGGCTGTGTGTTGAGTTATGTTGAGGGGACAGCAAAGTTACACTGTTATACAAGCTGTACACTCACTACTTTACATTGTAGACAAGTGTCATTTCTTCAGTGTTGTCACATGAAAAGATAGAAGAAAAGATTTACAAAAATGTGAGGGGTGTACTCACTTTTGTCAGCTACTGTATTCGTGTGGCTGGTGGGAAGAGGTTACATTTCAAAAAAAGACTGCTCTCTGTCATATGGGGTATCCCTAGGGGACCCCAGAATAGACTGAAGAAAGGATGAGAGCAAACAAATTTGTAAGTAAACGTTTAATAATGTGATAAAAGTTTAGAAGATAAAGCTAAAATGTTGCAGGGACTCAAAACTCCTTCATCAGGGCTGAGAAAGGAATTTATAAAAATGGCATAAATCAAAAGATCTATAAACTATTTACACATGACCGGTTATGAATGCATGGTCTACTGTGATATCACGTATGGTTATAGAGTAGACCAGTCTCTCTTAACCAAGGTTCCTCCAGAAGTTGCTAGGGGTTCCTTGAGCTTTGCCTGATTGAGCTCCCATTTTATTGAGCTCTGCATTATTCTGGCAGAGACAACTGCAGGACACTAATGATCTAAGGGTGGCATTTAATACCACTGTAAGGGGCATGTTTGCCACTGACTCAATGAATTGGTTTTAAGCTGGGGTTCCTACAAGACCTACATTTTTTTATTTATTTTTTTATCCTCTGACCTTTTGTCAAAATGTATAAACTTTTGCTAGTCTTATTGTAAGCTCTCTTCTTTTACACTTTATTCTTATTAGCCACTTTGTACTGTTGCCTTACGCCAAGGAAAACAGCTGCAAGGCAAGACGGTGGCCTTTAGGACCCGGATGGCGTTTGCACAAGCTGAGTGGTCTTTCAGCATTGAGGGTTCATGGCGCAGCGGACTGAAAGTCCAGAACTGAGTTTAGGTCCACTTTAACACTAAGGACAGGCCTCTGAAATCGGGGCAATGGGACTGCCTTCCTCTACCATAGCACAGCTGTTTGCCAAACAATGTCCTGGAATTGCACTTTAAAAATCAGGAATAGGGATGACCTAGGACATGGACTTGTCCCATTTTACCAGGGCTTAGATCTGCCATGTACAAAACTGTACAGTCTCTTGATATCACATACATCATCCATCTGATCATGCTGGCTTCCCTATGAAGCATTGATGGAAAAACACTAATTTATTCAGAACAGATATGCTCCACTAAGGTTCTGCGTAACCCCGCGGGTTCCTCCAGAGCCAAGAGCTATGGCGCATCGATATCACATTTAAAGGTGCCTGCATAGTTAAAGGTCCAACACCACTTGGCAGAGCCACCAGCTGCATTACAGCAGTGATCCTTTCATCTGTCTATATGGGTGGCATTCCGACCACCACTGTAAGGGGGGCATTGCTTTCACTCACCATCAATGTATGGGGGTATCCTTCCCACTGATCATCAATGTACTGGGGTGGGGGGGGCGCACATCCTTCCTACTGACCATCAATGTATGAGGGCAGCGTTCCTAATGACCACCAATGTATGGGGGCATTTATCCCACTGACCACCAATAGATTGTATGCAGGGGTTCTCCTAGAAATTTTTTAATTTCTTAAAGTTTCCTCTGGGGTACAAGGTTGAGAGAGGCCAGTTTAAAGGACTGCTACTGGCTGAATGTAAAGCAGAACTTCAGTTCGCCTTCTAGGTGGCTCCCATTATGTTACATGCCCAGACGTGCCCATGACCTCTGCCCACCCTTGCACTTCTTTAGAGAGCAGCAGGGAATTGCCTTACAAATGAATTGCATGCACCCTGTTCATTCTGAGCAAATTCTAATAAGTTAAGAATGCCTGCCGCCATCCCCCCCCCCCCCCCCCCAACTATCAACAGCTAAATTATTTTTGTAAGCCTTTAAACCAGTAAATAGCTATGTTCTTTTGATGTATAAATCTACTAATGTGTGTTTTATTGACATTTTGCTAACAGCAGAATTAAAGCGGAATATTTTCACTCCAGTTCTGTCAGGTTTTTTTTTAAACACTAACCCCCCCTGCCGGGTCCTCGGACGGTTGTATAAACTTTTGTGTTAACAAATGTTTGTGGGATTTGTTTCTAATTATTTTAAGCACTTGTATTTTAAGTTAAACACTACTTCTTAAATTACGGTTTTATTTTTTTGTGTTTTATGTAACTGTGACAATTTCAGTGATAACTACAAAGCCAACTCCACTCAGAACCTAAAATTTAAATTTTGGATGTCTAGCAATGGAGGTCGAACTCCCCCCCCCCCCCCCCCCCGTTCTGGGAGGCACCAACAGTGAGATTTCCTTTAGTAGTTTGCACCTACCGCTAAACAAAAAGTTGTCCCTGGTGTGTCTGTCTGAGGCTATAGAGAATCAATGCAGGTGAGAGTAGCACCAACCTGAATTCCTGGAAATGCCTTCACACCAGAGTCCCTGAATGATAAGAGGCCAGCTTGTAGTTTTAGGTGTGGGGGTAGCATCAATCTGAATTCCTGGAGATGCTTCCACACTGGAGTCCCTGAATGATATGAGTGGCCAGCTTGTGGTTTGTTTGTTTGGGGGGGGTAGTGCCACCCAGAGGTCTTGGAGATGACTCAACACCAGAGTCCATGAATGATATAAGAGGCCAGCTTGTAATTTCTTTGGGTAGGGTAGGTAGCACTAGGAGATGAATCCACAGCAGACTCCCTGACTGATATAGGAAGCAGGCTTGTGGATTCATTGGGTGGGATAAGGGTAGCGCCAACCTGAATTCCTGGAGATGCCTCCACACTGGAGTCCCTGAGTGATACAAGAGGTCAGCTTGTGGTTTGTTTTTGGGGGGAGGGTTATGTGAACCTGAATTCCTAGAGGCAAATCTACACCGGAGTTTCTGAGTGATGTAGGATTCCAGCTTGTGGTTTCTTTGGGAAGAATAGGGGGGGTAGCGCCAACCTAAATTCCTGGAGATGCCTCCATACAAGTGTGTCCCTGAGTGATATAAAAGGCCAGCTTGTGGTTTCTTTGGGTAGGATAGGGGGGTAGTGCCAACCTAAATTCCTGGAGATGCCTCCATACAAGTGTGTCCCTGAGTGATATAAAAGGCCAGCTTGTGGTTTCTTCGAGTAGAGGGGGGGGGGGGGGGTAGCGCCAACCTAAATTCCTGGACTTACCTCCACTCCAGAGTCTCTGATATACGAAGCTAGCTTGTGCTTTCTTCAATGGGGATGTAGCACCAACCTAAATTCCTGGAGATGCCTCCACACCAGGTTCCTTGAGTGATTTAAAAGGCCAGTTTGTGGTCTTCTTCTCTGGAACCCACGATACTGAATTGGGTGGAGTTGGCTTTGAAGATCTACAGGTGGAAGCATAGAACCACAGAATTGGGTGAATGCCTTTTGCCTTTTCTGTCCTTCACACTGTGAAGGAGAAAATGTTTTATTACACTATTTTTTAAATGGCCTAAACAACAAAGAAAAAAAACTGTCATGTTCTGAATAGCCTTAACCCTCCTCTTATGTACTCACATCAACAAAAAAAAAGTGTCCTGTAACTATGAGCATCTTTTATAAGCTGGAAGAAATTAATTTATCATCTAGAACTTTTATTGAAGATTATTATTACTACTCAAAGCTGCCAAAGCATTTTTAAATGCAGTGCCTTAGAGATAAACTTGGAGAGCCTGTCAAAAAAACGTGCCCAAAACGATCCAAACTTTTTTAGTTTTTTTTTTTTTCCCAAGTTTTTGAAAATGTACTCTTGTTTGCCGAACGTATTGGTTGCATGAAGGTTTAATTCTGAGGGAGATTTGTACAGTGTTGCCCCAAATTTTCCATAAAAAACAAACAAACGGCTTTTGTATGGCATTAAAAAGAAAAGGATGTCCGTCTCACAATTGAGGGCACTTGATGGCGTGCTCTGGATGTGGTTCGGCGGTATGCCTTGCGTGTACCTTGTTGGTGCATTATAAGCTGCACACAAGCTGCTTTACTGTTCTCCAACAAATCAGATTGGCTAATTTATTATTATTTTATATCAAACGTGCCTATTGAAGAATTATTTTATCAGAATGTCCTGGCCTTACATAGAGCTATATTGTGCAGTGGTCTCCAAACTACGGCCCTGCAGTTGTTGAGGAACTACAATTTCCATCATGTCTGTGAACGTCCGAGTCTTACAATGCCCCATGGGGGGATGTGCAGTTCCGCGAAAGCTGTAGTTTGGAGATCCTGGTAATGTCGAGATTTGTGGAAGGGGAGTGAGGAGTCCTATTTATGAAGGGTCAATAGAAGATTCACCATCTTTGGCAAACCCTTCACCAATATATATTTTTTTGCCATACATCCAAAGGCCACTGTTATCTGGTGAGTTGAATGAATTGTGTTGGACACGTGTCCAACCTGTTCACGTTTCTTTTTTTTCCCATGGATTCAACATCTGCAACCCTTTTTGGCCACCTTAAATACCACCAGTTGTGTTGGGAATCTTCCAACCCTTCATCGGTAGACCCCTCCCCCCCCCCCCCCCCCCGTAGTCATTTAATGTACCGTAAACCATCCGCTGCTGGCGAGATAAAGAAGCAAAATGCCACAATTGTCATTTTTTTTTTTTTTTTTGCTTGCATCTGCCAACTGACCAAAACTTTTTGTTTTTATCCTGATCTGAACGTGCCTTTGAACCTTAATATTCCAGCTTACAAAAGTGCTGTACTAATGTGTATGGAGATTTTATAGAGACCAAAAATACAGACAGATCACCACAATGCCTTTTTTTTTTTTTTTGGTTGGGCGGTTTTAAGACAAAGCCACAAAGCGGCTTCAAAAAGTAGCACCGTGCGCGCATGTACGCTTTAGCTGCCACAGTTCTGTCCCACGGCAGGAAAAAACTAAAATCATTGCTGAGATCCGTAGCGGGACACAAGTTATCTTTTTGTTTTTTGGTGATGTGACAGGTTTTTAATTCCAGCTACCAGCTCGAAATGCTTGGCCATTCGCTTTACATATTGCCTTACATTTATTGTTTCCCAAAGCTGTCCTCTAGTCCCACTAAGGACTCATTCACACGGGCAGAACTATAGCAGATGCCCAGGCAAGGGCCGTATTTGCCTGCACAGGGGTTCGTGCATCCTCATGCATTTCTATTCATGGAGGACACTGACAATTTGACAGCCGCGTTGGTCCCCGAATGCAGACACAATGGGGTGGATTTACTAAAACAGGAGAGTGCGAAATCTGGTGCAGCTCTGCAGAGAAACCAATCGGCTTCTAACTTCAGCTTCTTCAATACCAGAAACGTTCACCCCCCTTCCTGCCCAGGCCAATTTTCAGCATCGTCGCTTCGTGAAGGACAATCGTGCGGTCATGCAACACCCATATAAAATTTTCATTTTTTTTTTTTCACACAAATAGCTTTCTTTTGGTGGTATATAATTGCCACTTGGTCTTTTTTTATTTTTTTATTTAGCAAAAAATAAAAAAGACCTAGTGGTGATTAAAAATTTTGAAAAACACATTTTTCTTTTTTTTTTTTTTTTTTATACAGTTCTGCAAATCTTTCTTCAGAAATTTAGGCTAAATTTTGGGGTGAAAATAACCCAAATCAGCAGGGTTCACACTTGAAACGCATCGCGGCTGACGACAGGGGCTCCGGTGCGTCTCTGTTCTCCGTTTCAGGGACAAAATGGGCCAGAATTTTTGCCCGACTTCGGACCTAAAACGGGAGCCAAAGACGCACAGGACTGCTGTGCAATTCGCTCCGCAGCCGCCCCGGACATGTGTAAACAGGCTCAATTGAGAGCCAATCGCAATCTCCTGTTGTGCGAATTGGATGCGGTGAACCCCACATTCAATTTGCATCAGTGTGAGCCCTGCCTTAGTGAATGTTAGAGTCCATAAACTATGAGATAGATAGAGATATATACACACACACACACACACACACACACTCTTATATATATAATATATGCAAATTGATCAATCCTGATGTACTGGCGGCCTATCTTTTTTTTTGAGGTAAGGCCTGAAAACGGCAGGACAGTACAAATATATCCCCCACATTGACCCCCCTTTTTTTTTTCTTTTTAGTAAACTAGACAATCCAAGGTATTTAGTAAGAGGCATGGTGAGTTTTTTTTTCAAGTTGCAATTTATTTTACATTTTTTTTTGGAAAATGGAGAAATAAAAAAAAAATATCACTTTTTTAACATACCGTCACCAGTGCAGTACAGCGTTATCATATAACGCGAGTTGCGATGATCAGAGGTACTGACTGGTGACAGTATGTCATTTTTACATTTTATTTTTTTATTTTTAAGAATTTGGTCACAATGTGTTAGAGCAATAAAGTTTTGCCATAGTAACACTGTACTACTCTGGGGAAGTGATCACAATTGTATTTATTTTTTTCCTTACAAATTGATTGTTTATACCAGTGAATTTCACTGGCTAAAGCCACCATTGCTACTGAATGAAACTGATCCACTTAGTGTGTCTTGTTGTGATTAGCCACAGCTATTCACATGGTACAGATGGGTTGCGATTGGCCCGGTCTGTGTACCATGTGATCACTATGACCAATCACAGCTTAGAAATACAATTGTGCTTTCCTTCTCCTGGCAACCAGGGACTGTGCCTTGGGCCACCCTTGGTCCTTTTGGCCTTGGGATGACCCTGGATTTAAGGTTGCCTTTATTGGAAAGCGGCTATGGCCACTTCACCCCACGTTGTCTGTATCCCATGATCAAATGTTTGCTGCACCCGATTTTTGCACTCTCCAGTTTGAGTAAATCAACCCGTGTGTGTTTGGGGCCGTGCATCCACATGCCTGCCATATTGGGCGCGGCAACTGTGTCCACGCAACTACTGCATCCTAATAGGCATGAATAGGATTTGCCTGCACAGGGATGCAGCAACCCCCCCCCCCCCCCCATTGTGTGCATACCCGACCCTCACACCGGCATATGCTATATTGCGGTTGTGTGAACAAGGCCTAACACTTCATGATTTGTGGATAGCCACACAAGTGAACTACCTGGCAGGTACACTTCATTAATCCGCCTGTACAGAGGTGACGTTACCACTACAACAAGCACTCCTAGCGGGGCTTCAGGACTGTCTGGGGGGGGGAACACTAAAACCATAACCTGCATTGCTGCCCACTGGTTAGCCTCGGCAATGTTTGCCGGATGTAGCGGTGCACGGTAGCCCTGAACACTGTTACAAATATTTTTTTATAATGGTCTAACTCAATGCCTTCAAATGCCGTTAGAACCAGTTTGCCTTTACAAAATTCCCTTTAAATTCCCTTCAACCTTATGAAGAATTTTAAAACAAAAAAAAAAAAAACATTTAAAAAAGGGAGATTTTTACAACATTAAAATTCTCATCTTATTATTACTACTACACCCATGTTTTCTATTTACAGTTTATATACAATGTTATTTATCATGTATTATTTGCCTGGCTTAATTTTTTTTTTTTTTTTTCATTTTGGCTTTCTTGAATTTCTTACTGCAAGAGAAAAAAAAAATCATAACATTTAGTATATTGCATTCACACGCTCCATACTCTTCTTAGGATGAAAAGTTTACATTTTCAGTACAAGAAGAAAAAAAAAAAAATAGAACCTACATATATACTGTGATGTAAAAAGGAAAAAAAAAAAAAAGATAAAAATGTAAAAATAGTTGAGATTCTTCCTATGGAAGTAATTTCTGTTGTGATAACTTTTTTTTTTTTTTTTTTTGCATATAGGTTTCCGTCATAAAAGATTTACTTTTTAATGTTTTTTTTTTAACACATCTGCCCTGTGATTATAAAAGTCCACATTTAAATACCATTTTATTTCACTGTATTCCCCCCCCCCCCCCCCCTTAACTTAACCATATTTGCTTGGTCAAGTGTTAAATCCTACACCTGACTGGAAAGACGTGGAAATTTCAGAGTAAATCAGTCCCCTAATTCGTGTTTAGCCTCAACAATCATCATGCCCAATAATGGCTATTTATAATAATAATAATAAAAAAAATATATATATATATATATAAAAATATATATATTTACCAGCCACGTTAAACCCCCAGGGTCATCAGAGGGTCTTTTTTGGTATATTTGTATATTTTATGGCTGCATTATTTTCCTAGCTTATTCTAGGTTAAGAAAAAGGAAAAGTATATTTAAAAAAAAAAAAAAAATAAATCAAAATGTGCCTAATACAAACAACATTTTATAAAACTCTCAAACCCGACAGCCTTTACTGCTTTAAATATGACTATGTTGTGTGTAAAACTGTTTTTGCCATAAAACTGTGTTCACATTGTAAGTGTCTTTTACAGAATTCTCGCCTTCTGTTTTTTGTGTACTGTTTAAAAAAAAAAAAAATTTAAAAAATAAATAAAAGTAAAGGAAAAGAAAAAAAATACTGGTTTTGTGAATCTACATATTCATATATATGGTCAGTGGTTAATTTAATGTTGTAGCCGGTTTTGTTCATGCAGAAGCTGCCTTGTTACCTTTTTATAATTCACAACAAAAAAGCTTTTTTTTTTTTTTTTTTGATGTTTTTGTACCATTTTCAAATTTTCCGTCAAGGCGACATCAGTCAAGGCCTTTAGCAGTTACATTTTTATTTTTTTTCTGTTTGTCTGTCTTTGTGTAGGTACTGGTACCTTTTTTATGTTAAAAAAAAAAGAAAAGAAAAGAAAAATATGTTTCAAGTGTTGGCTTTAAAGTGAATTTATCTTCTAGAGAGATAGTTAATATGAAATTATAGGGTTTGTGTGGAGATTTTTTTTTTTTTTTTTTTAAACGGTGCTTTGTTTGAATAAAAAAAATAAAAATAAAATTGTATTCTAGCTTTTTGGCGGTACATGTGTGATTTTAATATCTATGACAGTTAAGTGCAATTATTTCATCACTCTAAAATGCTATTTTTGTGTTGGTTACTGCAGGTGTTTTAATGTCTTTGCAAAAGTGACAGATTTTGATGCCTTCTTGATAGTGGTAGAATTTTTTTGTAGCTTTTTAGAAACTTTGTATTCATACAGTATCAATTGAAAATAAAAAAAAAAACATTAAATTGTTCTTGACTTTGTTGTTATTCAGTGTGGGGATGTGGGAGGCGGACGACACGGAGAATACTCTATTGTGGTTGGATGTGTCATTGTAACCATTAAAAAAAAATTAAAAATTTTGCAGTGACATTTTAAAGCTGAACTTCAATTTTGAACAGTTGTGTAAACTATATATACTTTACTGAAATTGCTTACTTTGACTTGCTGAAGCTCACAGCATGCAGTAAAATAAGACTGAGCCCCATTCCTTTCCTGGCTGGTGGACATCAAGCAATCTTACAACTCTTCCCTCCCAAGTTTGACTGCACCAAGCAGGGCACCCTACATGGGGCACACAGCAAGGCACCTTACAATGAGATCAGGACACATTATGGGCACAGAGTAAGACACAGCTTCTACTGCACCCTGTAAGAAGCTTACAGCATGCCCTGAAATAAGACTGAGCCCCCTTTCTTTCCTGGCTGGAGGACATCCAGCAATCATGCATTTCTTTCCTGGCTGGAGGACATCCAGCAATCATGCATTTCTTTCCTGGCTGGAGGACATCCAGCAATCATGCATTTCTTTCCTCCCAAGTCGACTGCACATAGCGGCTGGTGGGTTTTTTGTTCAGGGGGGATGGCAAAAAAGATCACCCCGGCAGTGTGGCACTAACACACACACACACACACACACACACACACACACCCACTCGGCTACCAGTTGGTCCAGCACTTACCTGGATAGACAAAGGGTGTCATTCAGCAAAGCAGGGTCTGGGCAGCAGCTCTAGGCTGGCGGGCCTCCTGTCTGGCTCCAGCGGCTTCCTCCCTGGCTCCACGTCAAGTATCCAATAGGTTCGCTTGATGTTTTGGCCAATCAGGAAAACAGGTCTCACACCTGGTTCCTAGTTGGTGGGAAGATTTAGTGTGAAAATAGCGGCAATTCTTTCGCTATCGTCACACAACTGGGTGGGATTGGGGCTCAGTGCTCTACTACGCCCGAGCCTACCCTTTTTTGAAGCCTATTAGAGCCTCTGGCTCTAATCATGTGCTTCAACCCCCCCCCCCCCATAGGAATTAATATTAAAGTTTCCTAAAACTTCTCCACAACTTTATCCCTGACCTGTCTGGTGTGTTCCTTGGCATTCATGATGCGGTTTGTTCACTAAGGTTCTCTAACAAACCTCGGATGGCTTCACAGAACAGCTGTATTTCTACTGAGACTAAATTACACACAGCTGTACTCTATTTATGGGGCGTTATTTGTACTTTTTTTTTTTTACACTATCGCTGACCACCAAGCCTGAGGCACTGATGAATTCTCTACTCCTGTTGACCACAGTCCAGACCCCCTAAAGTCTGAAGTAAAATTACTAGGGATGCACCGAATGGGTTTTTTGGTGCCGAAACTGATACCGAAAATGAAAAATACACTAGGCCGAAAACCGATACCGAAACAGCACCGATACCAAAAATGACTGTTTTTAAAAAATATTTTTATACAGGAGGTGGTCAGAGACTAAGGACATGGTTCAGGAGGTGGTCAGAGACTGGCGACATAAGAGATAAGTGTGGTGTCCCCTGTGCAGTCAGTGATGCAGCAAAGAGAGAGGAGAGCCGCCTCCGCCGTCTGGTTCAATAGAGCGCCGGGAACATCACAGCTTTAATTTCAATAGCTGTGTGTTTCCCCGTCGCGCACCATCGCATACAGCCCCTCCCCCTTGTACGGGGAACTGTGATAGACGGGTGATCTGTCTATCAAAGTCCCCTGAACAAGGGGGAGGGGCTGTAAGCTACGGCGCGCGACTGGGGAAACACACAGCTATTGAAATTAAAGCTGTGATGTTCCCGGCGCTCTATTGAACCAGACGGCGGAGGCGGCTCTCCTGCGCTATACACCTCCTATGATGGGTGGCACCAGGGGCTCCGCCCAGACCCCGCCCCATTTCCGGCTCAATTATCGGCCGTTTTTTCCTTTCGGAAAAGTGCAGAAAGGGGCATTTTCGGCCGATATGTTTCGGCGGCTGAAATTTCGGTGCATCCCTAAAAATTAGCTTTTGTTTAGACCTATTTAGACCTGGAGACCTATGATCTGGATAAATATTAAGTGAATTTTTGGAAAATCTGGTCCCCAACCAGAAATATCAACAAAGAGAGAAAGCCAAGGGACTATTACGGTGCACATATACGGATAATAAAGACATTGAGAAAACAGTTCTATAAAAATAACAGGTCAATTTATTTGAACATAAAATCATTACAAATAATCAGGGGCTGGTATAGAAGGTGAAGTATTTCAACTAGTTTCGCTTTTTCAGCTTCCTCAGGAAATACCAACATCTAAAATACATATATAGATAAAGATCACAATTAAATATACGACAACATAGTAAGGTACAATCGAAAAGGAGGGGGAACATTTGTTTGAAATTATATTCAAGGTCTTACTATCGCGCCCAGGTCCCCAAGCTAGTTCAGGTGACCGAGGGAAGTCTCCCCCGGCGGCTGGGGGGAGGTATTAATCCCAGTAGTAACCGAAATCTGTGTGGAGATATTTCTATTGATAATTATTGGTTTATAATCTGGCCTCAAAACATTTAGGGGTGATAATTAGTGTGGAAATCATCTCAACCATCAAAGATAAACCAATGTGGTTGAGAGGTGGTGGATGTGCTCATGAAATGGGAAAAGCGCGTGTTTATGGCTATCCAAGGGTGCAAATTAGTGTGCACAATGGGTCAAACCACATTAGTGAGGCTATCCAAGAGTGAAAAGTGATGTAACAGTGGAGTGTACGTGAGTGCATACCAAAAGAGAAGGAAACAACCCCATAATGATCAGTGTATAAGTGAACCAAGGTTAAACCGAAAATGTAAATTAATAAGATGAAAGGGAGGGGGGTATAGAGGAAAATGCCCCATGGATGTGAAAAGGATAAAATATAGTGATAGAGATAATTAGTGATATCCAGTAAAGGTAAGGGCAAGAAATCAAGATGGTTACCCGTAAAGGAGTATATATTGGTATCTCAAGGGCCCGGAGGGGGTAGCATGGGTGTCCACCCATCGATAGATAAGCAGGTCAGGCCGGCTGGATGTGGACAGTGTACAAAATAGGAGAACATCCGCAGCATCAAAGTATTCTATATTTGGAGAGTCATCTGTGTAAATATTCAAAGGGTAATCTATCAATCTATAAAACAATACTTGATGTAAGGGAGCACCATCGTAGCGCTCAGTCCAAGATATACCAACTTACCGATCACGGGACACCCCCAATGTTCACCGGGTGAATTCGGTATACAGGGTAGCGGAAGACACGCTATAAATACCCCCCAACCCTGCTAAATGACTCCAGCGCCAAGTCGCCGGCGCATAGCGTCACGGGGTCAGGGGCTCTACAGTACGCACGCATCGGCACCCAACGCGCACGCGCCCCTAGTCCGAGGCATCCTGCAACGGCCGCAAACAAAATTGTTACGCATCAACCGTGCAGCGCCTGGCGCGGTCTGCGCATGCGCGGAAGAACCGCACGAGCGTCTGTGCTCCCGTCCCTAGGCCAATAATTCTTGGCCGGGACGCGGGCAAGGGGAGAGGGGGCCGGCGAAGCATTCAAATGCAATGCCTCACCCTCCCCCAAACCAACCCCCCAAGAGCCCCACCAGCCGCCGGGAGAGAAGCCCGGGACCCAAACCTACAAGGGGGGAAAAAAACAGGCGGGAGGGCAAGACCTATCATAATGAATTAATTGAATATAGTAATACGGCACATATGAATAGTACAAACAATAAGTTAGTAAAGTAACAAGACACATTTAGTGTCAAAAAGATAATCATAATGAACTCATATATGGTTATCAACACAGTCCATATTCACATGAGCAGCAGTTGTTAGTTATAACCACCGTTTGAACACGATGGTATATAACCAGCGGGAATATCCATTTTGAATGGCAAATTTGGATCGTTTATAGGAAGTACTTACGGTAATAGTTGATACAATGATTCAAAAGGTGCCCTCCATTCATTTAGGATAGGAGGAAAAAAATATATATCAAAAAGATATGTATACAAAAATAAATCCTAATAGAGTCAATCAAATTACTGATCTGGGTCGTAAAACCCATCCAAATTTGTCATGAATATCCATACTGAACCGCTATTTAACCGCTACAACACAGTTGAACTGGGTTGTGATTCAATTCGATATATAACAGGTATAGACAAGCAATCACACAGTTATATTAGGTAGCAAAAATAAAGGAGGCCTGTTCCCCATTTGTGCCATGATGGGGAAACCAGAGTGTGCTCGGGGCTTAAAAATGTATGCGGATCAGGACACGAAGAGGATGAGTCTAAGCTCCTCCATTCCTCGTGGACAGATGCCGACACACAGCATCAGGTGTGTTATCCACCTATTCATCTATGAAAATTATATATGGCCTCGCAAAGAAGTATATAAGCATACAATATTACATACTGGTGCAGTATGTAATATTGTATGCTTATATACTTCTTTGCGAGGCCATATATAATTTCCTGGATAAATATTAGATGGTAAAGTCAAAGCATTTTAGGGGATCGCAACTCCTTCACCAGGGCTTGTGTTGGTGGTGATGGTAGGAAACGTTGGGGAATGTGAACAAAGGATTAGAATGATGACATGAGTCTGACAGGCTGTGGGCTGCTGCTCATACTGTAATTTCCTAAAGAGAGGACCCCAAAATGTGTTTACTTTACCTACTGATCTTTTATCTAGATCAGTGGTCTCCAATCCAAACTGTGGCCCGGGAGCCAGATGTTGCACCTTGCTTGCTTTTAGCCGGCCCTTGGGGCACAATTTGAATCAACTAATACCAACAATGGGGAATTCCTCCCAATGACCCCAAAGATGGGGCACAATTCCTCCCAATGACCCCAAAGATGGGGCACAATTCCACCCAATGATGCCAAAGATGGGGCACAATTCCTCCCAACGATAAGCTACTATACCTCCTACTGACAACAAATATTTGGGCATTGGCATTGGGACCTTTTCTACTCCCAAAGCGGAAGAGGAATGTCACCAGCACATCATTGGTCTCCAAAAAATGGGTCCAAATCATTGTTCAGCAATCACATCATGACAGCAAACAACAACTTTTTGTAGTCTCACAGGACCCCTTTTGTCAGGCATCCTGCTCCCAATGCCCACAGTCTGGCCCCTCTTAAGTCTGAAGAACAGTAAAGCAGCCCTTTGCTTAAAAAAAATTGGAGACCCTCCTGATCTAGATGAATAAATCTATAGTGGATTACTTAGAGTTGGGCGCTCTTATTCTTTACCCTTTCTTTGGATTGCTTTGGGGACCCATGGAGTTAACCCATATGGTACAGAGCTGTCCCTCAAGCTGCTCTAAATCCGTGATGGCGAACCTTGGCACCTCAGATGTTTTGGAACTCCCTTTCCCATGATGCTCGTGCAGAGCGTAGTGTAGTTGAGTATAATGGGAGATGTAGCTCTAAAACATCTGGAGTGCCAAGGTTCACCATCACTGCTCTAGATCATTACTTCCCGAGGTCCATCGGCACCCATTTAGAAATATCTGCAGAAGAATAATCTTCATCTGACTCTTCCGGGTGTGTTGGAAAGCCTGGTGTCCCCGCTGCTTTCTGCGATTCCCTCCAGCAGCCCCTACGTCACTAACGGGTCCTGGAGCCACCGAGCACAGCAGAGGAGTGCTGGCTTCAAGAGTCATAGATCTTAAAGAGGGAAGATCAAGGTCACCATCTTTTGTAGGCAACTTTCCAAAGCCAATGTTTTGATAAGAGTTGCTTTACTGGATTCCACCTGTCAGTTGATGTGCTCTGTTTAGAGTCAAAACATTATGAACCCCCCCCCCCCCCCCCCAGGGCCAAGACACGATAAACTAGATGTGGGTGTATCTCCTGCCAATGAACCAATTGGAGGAACGCGTTGTAAATACCTAACCAGCAAATTAATCATTGTATTGAATGAGAGAGCGGAATAAAGATACTGTTTCATGACCTGCAATTTTAATACATAAACTGGGGGCACAGGTAGGACTAATCTTACCGCAGGCACAAATATAAAGCCGAGTGCCAGTTCCTGGTTATTAATAGACGAGTACCTGAGAGTACGGGACGGATTGCACCCATGGCCTCCCTCCTCCATTGCCTGAACAGGGAGGATTGTGTCCCTTTGACAGCCCGGGTCAGGCCAGAAAGCATTCATCTTAATTCGAAGAATGGCCATGGGTGTTATCTGCCTTCCCGGTCTGCCATCATTTTCATCTCATGACTGAACAATGGTAATTGTTGTAGCTTAGTGAATTAGGACTATTGAGGGGCAGCTGGATTGTGCATGGGCACTATTAACCACGTCTGGTCCAAAGTGCTCACGTTAAAAGTTATTAAGCTGTGGCTTGTGTTATAACACAACCTCGATCCTCCTTTTCAACTGGCATAGAATTGTGTTATTCTCCTACTATTTATAAGCAGATGTCGAGCCCCCTACCCTTCCTTACTTCAGAGTGCACCCCCTTCCCTTGTGCTGGGAAGAGGCTGGGGTGGAGATGGGAGGCAGAAAGTGCAGAGTCTGGAGGAGGACCAGAGGAGGGCTGCAGTC
This sequence comes from Lithobates pipiens, assembly GCF_037356315.1. NCBI lineage: Eukaryota > Metazoa > Chordata > Amphibia > Anura > Ranidae > Lithobates > Lithobates pipiens. The sequence continues at coordinate 9,860,271 of NW_027507786.1, forward strand.
AGCTGCCAGAGTCTGCTGAATGCTGAGACCAGAGGCGGTAGGGATGAGGGAGTGTTGCAGCTCCACGGAGAGGTGCAGGATCTGGGGGAGGGGGAAGCAAAGCTGCATGGAGAACTGCAGAATCTGGTGGAGGAGGTCTGTCAAATCCACAGAGGTCCTACAATCCACCTCCTGTCCTGATTGGCTGGGAGAAGACGCCAAAAGTCGATAGCGAATGTTGATTCCATACTGTCACAAGTGAATGGGTTCTGTGCCCTGAGCCCAACCTTTTTTGAAGCCAATTAGAGCCTCTCATAGAAGCGTACGAGTCCGGCACCCTGCATGGACCAGCCACCGTTGCTTTCCAGTGCAGGCACCACCCCATTTCAAAGGATTTTTTTATTTTTTTTGGGCTTTAAGGAAATTTTGCAATGACAATGCAGGACATGAAAAAGGCACTTTGCAGCAAAAGTTGTTGCCCAAGTTTCATAGAAGCCAAAACTGGTTAAGGATGGCCATTGAAGTTTCAAATCTTAACCGGTTCCTGCTGAACCAGCCAAGTTTTAAACCATGTATGGGTAGGCTGAATGTACCCCGATCAACTTGGGTACAACCAGTAGCGGCTGGTGTTTTTTTGGGGGGTATCACCCATCCAAATCCCCCCCCCCCCCCCAAAGCAGCACCCACCCTCGCGCGGTTTTCCAGTCAGTCCAGCACTTACCCCACTGTGGCAGGCAGCGTGGTGCAGCTGCTCAGTTCCACGTCCTCTCCTCCGCGGCGACTTCCAGCTCATCCACTTAGGCGTTCAATACGATCGCCTGTCCTTTCAGCCAATCGGGTGACCGGTGTCAAAACCTGCTTCCTGATTTGCCAGGAGGAGGAGGATCAGTGTTACAACCAATCATTGAGCGTTAAGGATATGCAGTAACCTCTAACAACCAATCAGTGAGTAGTAATAATGCGCAGTAACCTCTAGCAACCAATTAGTGAGTGGTAAGGATATCCGGTAACCTCTACTAACCAATCAGTGAGCAGTATTGATGTACATCTCTAGCAACCAATCAACAAGCAGAAGTCCTGTGCTGTAACCTCTCGCAGCCAGTCAGTGAAGGGTGGGGGGGGGGGGGGGGGAGAAGATGTTTGCCCAGGGTCCATATTAAAGATGGCCCAGGTTGCAGGAAAGGAGTTTGCTCCGTCTGTGGCCTGCTTTACTTCAGGGAGCTACTAACTTAGAAAGAGACAACGCACACCCCAGTGATGACTGTTCTCTGTCTCCTTTCAAAACATGACAATTGTCCCCAAAGATGACAGTTCGGATGGTATGCCGACTTGGCAGTATTGGGTGTGAATGGAGTTTATCATTTTTCATTGGGTGGAATGTGTACAGTCCGGTCAGGTAAGAACTGAGCTTTGGTTTGATAACATTATTGTCGTTTTTTTTTTGTCCAAAATACACCGAATTCTTCACAAAGTCAACATTTCTCGGCTCGCTCTACTGGGCCAGCAGAAGGTTCCAGACATCGGAGAGCGAGCAGGATAGAAACGGAGGAGAAACATCAGGAACAAGGTAAGGAACATGTGACCGCAGCATGCTACGTGTCAGCGCACGTGCGTTGCCAAGTGTTACGGCAGGGTAGCCCATTTATTTAAAAGCACTCACTACCACACCCAAAAAAAAAAAAAACGTTAGACGTGGTGGCTGCATTCATTTTCTCTTTTCGGCTTTATCCCCCTCTGTTTTCAGCTGGTGATCTGGCCACTTCCTGTATTAGAGCCCCCCCCCCCCCCTCAACTCTGGATGAAGGAGCACAGGGGGTACCTTTGGATAGGAACTACTACAACAGATCCTCAGGTTGGATCACCAGGTGAAAATAAGAGAAAGACAGCCGAAAAAAAAAAACGAATGCAGCCAGCACATGCAAGAATTGGTAAGCTGCAATATACGAAGTGTTTGCTTTTGGGTTTAATACGTCTTTAGGGGCACCTCTGCTTACTTGCAAAAGGAATGCATGTTTTATGTGTTCTGCGGGGAAAGCAGAGGATCTTGCATGCGTTCCCGCATCACACATCCCAACAGTCTGGCTACATGAACTCTCCCACCAGGTGAGCAAACAAAGCTGAAGCTACAGGTAAAAGTCCTCATTTAAAGTTTGTATATATATATATATATATATATATATATATATATATATATATATACACACACACACACACACACACACACACACACACACACACATAAAAAATACAGAGGGATTAGATCTCCTGTCAAGTCTTTTTTTTTTTTTTATTGTTGCCTGTGCCAATTCTCCCTCTCTAATGGTTCCTGGTGGGCATTAACACAAAGGGGTCCATTTATTTAACCACTTAAGGACCAGGCCTCTTTTTGAGATGATGTGTTTACAAGTTAAAAACGGTTTGTTTTTTTTCGGCTAGGAAATTACTTAGAACCCCCAAACATTATAAAAAAAAATTTCTAACACCCTAGAGAATAAAATGGCGGTTGTTGGAATACTTTCTGTCGCACACCGTATTTGCGTAGCGGTCTTACAAGCGCACTTTTTAAAAAAAAAATACACTTTTTTTAATTAAAAAAAAAAAAAAACAGGAAGTTAGCCCAGTTTTTTTTTTTATTGTGAAAGATAATGTTACACTGAGTAAATTGATACCCAACATGTCACGCTTCAACATTGCGCCCGCTCGTGGATTGGCGATAAACTTTTACCTTTAAAAAAAAAAATCTCCATAGGTGACGTTTGAAAAAAAAATTCTACAGGTTGCATGTTTAAAGTTACAAAGGCAGTCTAGGGTGAAAATTATTGCTCTCGCTCTACCGATTGCGATATCTCGCATGTGTGGTTTGAACGCCGTTTTCATATGTGGGCACTACTCACGTATGCGTTCGCTTCTGCACGCGAGCTCGGGGGGGGGGGGGGGGGGCGTTTAAAAAAAAAAAATTCTTATTTATTTTACCTTTTATTTTTACACTGTTCTTTAAAAAAAAAAAAAAAAATTGTCACTTTTATTCCTATTACAAGGAACGTAAACATCCCTTGTAATAGAAAAAAAGCATGACAGGTCCTCTTAAATATGAGATCTGGGGGGGGGGGGGGGGAACTTAAAGTCTTACATTTACACTAAAATGCAATTTAAAAATAAAATAAATAAAAAGTTTTGTATAAAAAATAAAAATAAAAAAATAAAAATAAAAAAGGCCCTTTAAGAGCTATGGGTGGAAGCATGACAGGACCTCTTAAATATGAGATTTGGGGTCAAAAAGACAGGTCTCACATTTACACTAAAATGCAATAAAAAATAAAAATAGAAAATTGTCATAAAAAAAATAAAAATGGCCCTTTAAGAGCTATGGGCGGAAGTACCGTTTTGACGTTGCTTCTGCTCTGCAATAGTATGGAGATAAAAGAATCAGCTGCAGAGACCACTATTATCAGAAACTGGGCACCGCCGGCCCAAAGAAGAGGATACCAGGGTTATGGCAGCTAGCCGTTGCCATAAAAACGATATTCCCCTTCAAAGTTAGGATGTATATCGGAGTGCGGCGGTCCGGAAGTGGTTAAAAAAAAAAAAAAAAATAATGTAGCCATTCATCCAGCGAATCCACGTGTGCGATTGTGCTGTGTGTGAATATAAAACATTATGCAATTGTCCTATTTTCTCATCTAAACCAATGTTGTTTTGTTAGGAACAATAGCGTAATACCGCATTATGACCACTAGATGGAGCCGAGGAGTATACAAAAACACCTCTGTAAGGTCTCGTTCACACTCCACTACATTTCTGACGCTCAACAAACGCTCCTTATAGCGATTTGTATGGCGTTAGTATGGGGCGTCAGACAGACAGGCGTCAATGAGCTTTAGAATGGAGAGTTTTACAAGTGTTAAACTCCCCATGCGTAGGTTCGTAGCGTTTGATGAGCGTTAAAACTGCTCCACAAAGGAAAGTGACTGATTTTAACGCGCCGCAACCGCTCCATTACCACGCTGAAAACGCCTGCCAGAGCGTTTGCGGAGTGTTACCATAGACTTGAATGGGAGGCGTTGAAAGGCTTCAAACGCCTCCTGACTCAACGCGAGGCTTCAATTTTGAAGCGACACAACGCTTACTCTTGGTGTGCTGTCTATTATATCTTGTGCATAGGCATTTGAGGGGCGTTTTTAATGCCTGTCAAATGCCTCTCAAATGCCTGCTCCTAATTCCAGTGGGAACTAAGCCTAACAAGCGATAGGGTGTAACAATTCTAGAGAATACAGGAATGAGCAATTGGTTACATTGCTACTTCCCTCTAGCGCAGGGGTGTCGAACTCAAACTCATTGAGGGTTGCAACAGCGTTATTGTTCCCCTGAAAGGGCCAGTTGTATTTGTAAGACTACCTAAATTTATCCAGAACCCCCCACCCCATAGATGCGCTATGTACAGAGTGCAGAGTAAAGGGGTGCGCTATGTGCAGAGCTCAGGGGTACGCTATGTACAGAGCGCAGAGCTCAGGGGTGCGCTATGTACAGAGCACAGAGCTCAGGGGTGCGCTATGTACAGAGCGCAGAGCTCAGGGGTGCGCTATGTACAGAGCGCAGAGCTCAGGGGTGCGCTATGTACAGAGCGCAGAGCTCAGGGGTGCGCTATGTACAGAGCGCAGAGCTCAGGGGTGCGCTATGTACAGAGCGCAGAGCTCAGGGGTGCGCTATGTACAGAGCGCAGAGCTCAGGGGTGCGCTATGTACAGAGCGCAGAGCTCAGGGGTGCGCTATGTACAGAGCGCAGAGCTCAGTGGTGCGCTTTGTACAGAGCGCAGAGCTCAGTGGTGCGCTAGGTACAGAGCGCAGAGCTCAGTGGTGCGCTATGTACAGAGCGCAGAGCTCAGTGGTGCGCTATGTACAGAGCGCAGAGCTCAGTGGTGCGCTATGTACAGAGCGCAGAGTTCAGGGTTGCACTATGTACAGAGTGCAGAACTCAGGGTTGCGCTATTTACAGAGTGCAGAACTCAGGGTTGCGCTATGTACACAGTGCAGAGCTCAGGGTTGCGCTATGTACCAAGTACAGGATTCAGGACTGCGCTATGTACATATTGCAGATTTCAGGGGTGCACTGTGTATGGAGTGAGGATTCAGGGGTGCGCTATGTACAGAGTGAAGAGTTCAGAGGTACGCTATGTACCAAGTGAGGATTCAGGGATGCGCTATGTACCAAGTGAGGATTCAGAGGTGCGCTATGTACCAAGTGAGGATTCAGAGGTGCGCTATGTACCAAGTGAGGATTCAGAGGTGCGCTATGTACCAAGTGAGGATTCAGAGGTGCGCTATGTACCAAGTGAGGATTCAGAGGTGCGCTATGTACCAAGTGAGGATTCAGAGGTGCGCTATGTACCAAGTGAGGATTCAGAGGTGCGCTATGTACCAAGTGAGGATTCAGAGGTGCGCTATGTACCAAGTGAGGATTCAGAGGTGCGCTATGTACCAAGTGAGGATTCAGAGGTGCGCTATGTACCAAGTGAGGATTCAGAGGTACGCTATGTACCAAGTGAGGATTCAGAGGTGCGCTATGTACCAAGTGAGGATTCAGAGGTGCGCTATGTACCAAGTGAGGATTCAGAGGTGCGCTATGTACCAAGTGAGAATTCAGAGGTGCGCTATGTACCAAGTGAGGATTCAGGGGTGCGCTATGTACAGAGTGCAGGATTCAGAGTTCTGGGATGAGCTATGTACAGAGTGCAGCGTTCAGGGGTGCGCTATGTACCAAGTGAGGATTCAGGGGTGCGCTATGTACCAAGTGAGGATTCAGGGGTGCGCTATGTACCAAGTGAGGATTCAGGGGTGCGCTATGTACAGAGTGCAGGATTCAGAATTCTGGGATGATCTATGTACCAAGTGCAACATTCAGGAGTGCACTATGTACATGTTGCAGAGTTCAGGGGTGCACTATGTACGCATTTCAGAGTTGAGGGGTGCGCTATGTATCAAGTGCAGGATTCAGGACTGCACTATGTACATGTTGCAGAGTTCAGGGGTGCACTATGTATGGAGTGAGGATTCAGGGGTGCACTATGTACGCGTTTCAGAGTTGAGGGGTGCGCTATGTATCAAGTGCAGGATTCAGGGGTGCGCTATGTACCAAGTGAGGATTCAGGGGTGCGCTATGTACAGAGTGAGCATTCAGAGTTCTGGGATGAGCTATGTACAGAGTGCAGCGTTCAGGGGTGCGCTATGTACAGAGTGCAGGATTCAGAGTTCAGGGGTGCACCATGTACAGAGTGAAGAGTTCAGGGGTGCGCTATGTACCGAGTGCAGGATTCAGGACTGCGCTATGTACATGTTGCAGAGTTGAGGGGTTATGTACCAAGTGCAGGATTCAGGCGTGCACAATGTACAGAGTACAGAGCTCAGGGGTTTGCTACGTACAGAATGCAGAGTTTAGGAGTGCAATGTGTACAAGCGTGTAGGATTGAGGAGTGCGCTACATACAGACTGCAGGGTTTAGGGGTGTGCAGGGTTCTGGCTGAAAAAAAACTCTGGGTGGGAGGGCCATACGAAATGAGCTGGCGGACCTTGCGTTTGACATGTACTTTGTAGCATTATTTAGAATTGTTACATTGCATCTTTAGAAAACGTACGTATTTCCTATGCACATCAGCTCCATCTAGTGGCCATAATGTGGTATTTCACTACTGCCCATAAGCAGGAGAAAATAACTTGAAGAGCATTTGCACAATTCTGATGAATGAATATGGAAAAGGGCACGACAACCAATCAGCTAGACGATTGGTTGCCTAAGACATTTTGTGTCTTGGATGTCACCCTAAAACAGGAAGTGCGTCCCTTACAAGATTACCAAGTAAAAATAAAATCTATACTGTATAAAAGCAAAAAAAGTTACAAAAAAGAAAATCAATAGTCATTAAAACTAAACTGTATATTGCAATATAATACATATTTGCTCTTGGGTTTAATCATCTTTTAACTCTGTTTATGAGTCCCTATATATAGATACAAGATGGTCACTAAACCTGGAAGCCATTATTCCAGCCAGATACACAAAGCGATTGTAATCCTTTTTTCTTTTTAACCGCTTGCAAACTACCCACCGTATATATAATACACACATATATATATATATATATATATATAATTTTTTTTCAAGATTGTCGGTCTTTTTTTGTTTATAGCACAAATAATAAAAAAAAAAAAATCACACAGGTGATCAAATACCACCAAAAGAAAGCCCTATTTTTGGGGGGGGGGGGAAAAAGGACATCAATCTTATTTGGGGTACAGCGTCGCAAATTGCCAGTTAAAGCGACGCAGTGCTGTATCGCAAAAAATGGCCCGGCCCGGGGCTGAAGTATTTAAATAACATGCTATACTTGCCTGCTCTGTGTGATAGTTTTGCACAGAGCAGCCCTAATCTTCATCTTCTTGGCTCTGCCTCTTCAGCGAGTGCCCACCATCAGAAGGCACATGATTGAAACCATTAGGGGTTCCCCTGACCCCAGGGCAACCCTGGTAGTTTCGCCACTGGTGTCAATAATTTTTTGTATTATATTTTATTTATATATATATATATATATATTTACCATTTATTTTACTTATTTTATTTTTACAATGGCATTTATCATTTTTTACAATTTTTTTTATTATTATTATTATTTTTTTTTTTTTAGGAGCCCTGGTTAGGGGGGCTTTGGTGAAATGTCAGGGGTCTAAACAGACCTCTGATGTTTTACCTTTGGAGACAGAAGAAGGAGAAGGAGGACACAGTCCTCAATCTCCATCCTCAGCAGAAAGGAATGAATGGACAGGAAGAGCCGTGTACAGAGGCTTCCTGTTCATTCACAAACTGAAGCATAAGAAACACAGTTTGGTTATGAATGGACACAGGAGCTATTGGTACAGATCACTAACTGTTTGTTCAGAAAAGGAAGGGGCCAATAAATAACCTATTTGCCGACCCCTTTCCTGCTCTCCATCCTGACACATTCCCTGCAGAAGCCTGGGGAAAAAGGGAAGGGGGGAAGCCGGCAGAGCTGTGGGGGGGGGGGGGGGTGTGAGGGAGGGCCAGGGGAGCACACAGGGCTGGGAGCAGCAGAAAGAAGATAAAGCTGGATAGGAGGGACGGCGGGGGGTGGCATATAGAGAATAGCAATCCCCTCCATTTTCCTCCTGCGGCCGCTGAATTCCCAGCGGCTGCAGGAGGAAAATAGAGGGGATTAGCTTCTCAATATGCCATTCCCCCCCCCCCACCCCTCGTATGCAGGGGAGCTGCACCCGCTCTCTGGAGCATGAGGCCAGATCACAATTGCGACCCCTGTAGTTATACCTCTGCCTTTACTGCAGCTATTTTCAGCATTTGTACCAAGAGGAACGCTGGAAACAATTGTAAAGTATTACATAACCCCAACTACAAGGAATTTCTTGGTCAATAGGAGGAATTTTTAGATGGGTATAGAGGTGTGCCCACTAAAATGATTCATCACACTTGAGGGTAAGTTTAACCACTTGCTTACCAGGCACTTAAACACTCCCCCCCCCCCCCCCCTGCCCAGACCAATTTTCAGCTTTCAGCGCTGATGCACTTTGAATGACAACTGTACCCAAATTAAATTTTTATCATTTTTTTCCCACAAATAGAGCTTTCTTTTGGTGGTATTTGATTTCAAAATTTTGAAAACAGGTAATTTTTTCTCCTTCATTGATGTATACTGATGAGGCTGCACTGATGAGCACTGATAGATGGCAGTTATGGGCACTGATAGGTTACATTGATAGGCAGCACTGCTAGGTGGCACTGATTGGCGGCACTTGTGGGCATTGATAGGTGGCACTGGTGAGCACTGGCAGGGGGTACTGGTGGACACAGATGAGGCAGAATTGCCTCTTTGCAACCGATGTCCCTTGCACGGTGATCTGCTTTTTTTCCACCTCGCGATGTCAGCGTGAGGATAAAAAAAAAAGACGATTACTGAGCTTTTGTTTACATCACGTGATCAGCCGTCATTGGCTGACAGCTGATCATGTGGTAAGGGCCCGGGACTGGCTCCTTACTTGGATCTGTGATCCTCCAAGTCTCAGTGACTCGGTGATCATAGCGCAGGGCATGCGGGGAGCGCACAAAGGGGAGGCTGTCATATGACGGCCTCCTGGAAATTCAGTCGTTCGGCTATAGTGCAGACGCCAAGCGGTTAAAGAGTTTATTGAAGTTGACAGTTCGCAAGTTAAAAATGCATTTCAGGGCTGAAGTCGTGGACAGGCTTGGATTAGGGGTGTGATGCAATTTGGTGGCCTAAAATTAGGCTGGATCAGAGCTGTCAGAAAAGAACAGAGCTTACATTGGTGCAGGGGGCGTACCCACAGAGGTTGCCAACCCAGTGCAATGCTCCAGGGGGCCTGTGCGCCACCACCCCGTAGACCTGGATAGAAGGTCAGTGGGGCGGCTGCATATATAGAGGAACCAATCCCTCCATGCCGCTGCTGAATGCCCGCTTCTCCTCCTCTCCCTCCCGCTGACATTCAATGGCTGCAAAAGGGAAATGGAGGGCATCTGTTCCTCTACATGCAACTCCCACCCCCTATCTATCCCTGTCCTGCTGCTCAGGGCCCCTGTGTGCTTCCCTGCCCCTCGCCCCCCTGATGCACTGTCGGGTTCCCCCCTCCCCCAGCTGTTGTGGGGGATCTGCCACAGGGCCGTCTTTAATATTGATTGGACCCTGGGCAAAACTTTTTTGTGTGCTTCCCTGCCCCTCGCCCCCCTGATGCACTGTCGGGTTTCCCCCTCCCCCAGCTTTTGTGGGGGATCTGCCACATGGCCATCTTTAATATTGATTGGACCCTGGACAAAACTTTTCTTGCGCCCCCCCCCATGCAGTTTTGCGCTCCACCTGCTCTGAGACATACAATAAATAGCAGCTAGACTCAAAATCAGTTTACTGAATCAGATCGGCTATTGTGATTGTTTGCCAGAGGTTACAGTGTATCATTACCGCTCACTGACTGGTTGCTAGAGGTTACAGCACACATTAAGGCTCACTGATTAGTTGCTAGAGGTTACAGCACATGATTCCAGCTTGTTGATTGGTTGCTAGAGATTACTGTGGATATGATCTCAGGGGGGCATGATATACATATCAATGCTGCCAGCCGCCGCTATTTACATATGAATGCTGGTAATTTACATGTAAACACAGGATCTGCGGGTGAGTCACCTGTGCGCACCAATAGGGCAGAGCTGGGCAGCATTAGTAGCAGTACTTCACATTGAGATATTGCGACACAGCACAATGCTAAAACCTAGTTGCGGGTTGAAGAGGAGGACGAGGTTTGAAGTATAATGGAAAGTTGTCACACGGGACCATCCATCATCTGGCTGAGAATCTTGGTTAATCCTCAGTACACAGGTAAATATTAGCTGTATGAAGAGCTATGATCTGCTGTAATGGGATTCAAGTGTTTGCTAAAGGAAAAGTTTTTTCCCCGTGTTCAAAAAAAACTCTAGTTTTTTTTTCTACCTTGAAGATTATGCTGGAACAATGGATGCATAAATTATACACGGTCATTGGTTACCTGTTACTTTCCAAATTCCTTAAAGTTTAAAGTGGACATCCGGCCAAAACTTGTTTTGGATAGAGCAGGGAAGGATCAGAACCCTGTCAGGGATTTTTCATGGGCAATTTGTCAGGGCAATGGCTGGTGTTAGCGCTTCATCCTCCTGAAGCGCGTTATTTCTATTATTACATTGTAGTAATAAATGAAATAGTTCAACTCACCATAATGCAGAATCAGTGAGACCCTGAGCATGTGGAATGTCACTTGCCACGCTGCTTGCCACCAGATGTGGAATGTCACTTGCCACCAGATGTGAATGTTACTTGCCACGTTGCTTGCCACCAGATGTGGATTGTTAATTGCCACACTGCCTGCCACCAGATGTGAATTGTGACTTGCCACCAGATGTGGATGTTACTTGCCACGTTGCTTGCCACCAGATGTGGATTGTTAATTGCCACACTGCCTGCCACCAGATGTGAATTGTGACTTGCCACCAGATGTGGATGGTCACCTGCCACCAGATGTGGAATGTCACTTGCCATGCTGCCTGCCACCAGATGTGGTTAACTTCACAGAACCCTTTCCCATTCTCTGGAACTCCCTACCCCAACGTATCAAGCCATCTCCTACTCTTTCCTACTTTTAGGTGATCCCTAAAAACTCATCTCTTTATGGAAACCTCTTCCATTCTCGGGAACTCCCTACCCCCAACCTGTCCGTCTATCTCCTTCTCTGTCCACCTTTAGGTCACTACTAAAAACTCATCTCTTCACAGAAGCCTCTCACATTCTCTAGCTATCAAGTACTCAAGTTTTTAAGGATTAACCAAATGTGGACAATCTCTTCATGGATACCTCACTCATTCTCTGGAATGCCCTACTCCAACAACTTGTCCGGCTATAAACCTCTCTGTCTGCCTATAGGTAATCCCGAAACATCCCTAAAGCTTCTGTGAAGAGGTTACCTCTTCATAGAACCCATGCCCTGGAACTCCCTACCCCAACATATCAAGCCATCTTCTACTCTTTCCTACTTTTAGGTGATCCCTAAAAACTCATCTCTTTATGGAAGCCTCTTCCATTCTCAGGAACTCCCTACCCCCAACCTGTCCAGCTATCTCCTACTCTGTCCACCTTGAGATGATCCCCATAAATTCATCTTTTCACAAAAGCCTTTCTCGCCGTCACCCAACAACCAAACTTTTGCGTTCTCCATCAACTCATTACCTTTTGTATCACTTTCCCCTCCCTTGTAGATGGTAAGCTCTCACAAACCGGTCCCTCCCAACCCCTCTGTCTTGAATTGTTTTGTAACTGTATAATAATAATTATAATAGATACCCCATCCTTGTCTGCACGCTTTTGGCAGCCTTTGTCTAACTGGATATGCTATGAAAATAAACGCACTGAATCTGTTTGCTTAGACACCTCCCAGCCTATTCTTAGAAGATGGAGACAAAGACGTCACTATGGTGGTGGCTCTTCTATCTCTTATCATTACAGGGCTAGGTCCTTAGGTGACATTTCACGTTCAGAACTAGGAGTGCAGGACATAGAGGAGGTGTCCTTGTGTGATCAGTGATTAACCACCTGCTTTCTTTACGGGAGCTGAGAATTAATATTTAATGTAGGAGTGGCACACCCACAGCACAGGCGCTTTCCTGCTGGCCAGTCAGTACGTTATTCCTGCAGACTGAACACGCTGCACTGATGAAGGACAGACACCGCTGTAAGTAGCGTTCCCTTTACACTCTTCTAAACAAATGGAAGCAAATAGACAATCTTGTGAGCATAAGAGGAACGTTCCACTAAGGAAAACTTTGTCACTTTTTTTTCTTCTCTCTCTCTCTCCGATTTCCTCAGTTGGGTGACGTTAGATCAGCTGATCTGTTTTAAAGAGAAAAAGTCTTAGGACTCATTTCCACAAATGTATAAAAATGTTTTATGAACTTCTTAGGAGGTTAAAACACATTCCTTTAGATGTTGTATTGTGGGCATGATCTGGAAACATTGTAGCAGGTTGTTTGAGAATGATTTCTTTCTGTCTAGTATAGGGACATGCTTTCTGTATCTTGTTCAGGAGTAGCCTAGGTGCCCAACCTGCAACCCTGAGGGGCTGTATGTGGCCCCCCTCGGTGCTTGTTGTGCATCCCTTGGACCCAGCAGTCTGCAGGGGGGGGTTGCAACTTTGATTTGTAAAGGAGAAGCAGCCGCGTGATCTCTATTAGCATTGTGAAATACACTCACTGGCCACTTTATTAGGTAAACCTTGCTAGCACCGGGTTACATCCCCTTTTGCCTTCAGAACTCCCTTCATTCTTGGCATAGATTCAACAAGGTGTTGGAAACATTCCTCAGAGATTTTGCTCCATAGTGACATAACATCACGCAGTTGCTGCAGATTAGTCGGCTGCACATTCATGACGCCACATATCCCAAAGGTGCTCTATTAGATGGAGATCTGGTGAGTGTGGAGGCCATTAGAGTACAGTGACCTCATTCTTCGTGGCATAGATTCAACAAGGTGTTGGAAACATTCCTCAGAAATGTTGCTCCATAGTGACGATAACATCACGCAGTTGCTGCCATGACGCCACCATATCCCAAAGGCGCTCTATTAGATGGAGATCTGGTGAGTGTGGAGGCCATTGGAGTACAGTAACCTCATTCTTGGTGGCATAGATTCAACAAGGTGTTGGAAACATTCCTCATAAATTTTGCTCCATAGTGACATAGTGACACGATAACATCACGCAGTTGCTGCCACGACGCCACCATATCCCAAAGGCGCTCTATTAGATGGAGATCTGGTGAGTGTGGAGGCCATTGGAGTACAGTGACCTCATTCTTCATGGAATAGATTCAACAAGGTGTTGGAAACATTCCTCAGAGATTTTGCTCCATAGTGATATGATAACATCACGCAGTTGCTGCAGATTAGTCAGCTGCACATTCATGATGCCACCATATCTCAAAGGCGCTCTATTAGATGGAGATCTGGCGAGTGTGGAGGCCATTGGAGTACAGTGACCTCATTTTTGGTGGCATAGATTAACCACGTTCAGACCAGACCATTTTGCTGGTCAAAGACCAGACCACTTTTTGCGATTCAGCACTGCGTCGCTTTAACTGACAATTGCGCGGTCGTGTGACGTGGCTCCCAAACAAAATTGACGTCCTTTTTTTCCCACAAATAGAGCTTTCTTTTAGTGGTATTTGATCACCCCTGCGGTTTTTATTTTTTGCGCTATAAACAAAAATAGAGCGACAATTTTGAAAAAAAACGCATTATTTTTTACTTTTTGTTATAATAAATATCCCCCAAAAATATATAAAAAAACATTTTTTCCCCTCATTTGAGGCCGATACCTATTCTTCTACATATTTTTGGTAAAAAAAAATCGCAATAAGCGACTATTGATTGATTGGTTTGCGCAACAGTTATAGCGTTTACAAAATAGGGATAGTTTTATAGCATTTTTATGAATCATTTTTTTTTTTACTAGTAATGGTGGCGATCAGCGATTTTTATTGTGACTGCGACATTGTGGGGGACCCATTGGACATTTTTGACAAATTTTTGGGACCATTGTCATTTATACAGTAATCACTGCTATATAAATGCAGTGATTCCTGTGTAAATGACACTGGCAGTGAAGGGGTTAACCAGTGGGTGGCAGTGTAGGGGTTAAGTGTTCCTAGGGGTGTGTTACTAACTGTGTGGGGGCTGGGCTTTCATTTAGTGAACACTGATCTCTGCTCCAATCACATGGAGCAGAGATCAGCGTCAATAGTTGCTAGGCAGAATGGAGAAATGCTGTTTACACGGCATTTCCTCCATTCAGCCGTCCCGTGAGACGATCGCGGGGATGCCCGCGGCGATCGAGTCCGCGGGTCCCGCGACCGGACTTACGGGGGTCCCGACCAGCGCGGGATGGCAGGGCGGCATTGAATATTGGACGTACATGTACGCCAATATGCCTGCCCGTGCCATTCTGTCGACGTACATCGTCGCGCGCTGGTCGGGAACCGGTTAAACAAGGTGTTGGAAACATTTCTCAGAGATTTTGCTCCATAGTGACAGGAGAGCATCACACAGTTGCTGCAGATTAGTCGGCTGCACATCCATGATGCCACCATATCCCAAAGGTGCTCTATTAGATGGAGATCTGGTGAGTGTGGAGGCCATTGGAGTACAGTGACCTCATTCTTGGTGGCATAGATTCAACAAGGTGTTGGAAACATTCCTCAGAGATTTTGCTCCATAGTGATATGATAACATCACGCAGTTGCTGCAGATTAATCGCCTGCACATCCATGATGCCACCATATCCCAAAGGTGCTCTATTAGATTGAGATCTGGTGAGTGTGGAGGCCATTGGAGTACAGGGACCTCATTGTCCAGTGGTGAGATGATTGAAGCTTTGTGACATGGAGCATTATCCTGCTGGAAGGAGTCATCAGAAGATGGGGACACTGTAGTCATAAAGGGATGGACATGGTCAGCAACAATACTCAGGTAGGCCATGGTGTTTAAACCACGATCAATTGGTTCAAGGGGCCCAAAGTGTGGCAAAAAAATCTCCCTCCACATCATTACACCCCCACCACCAGCCTGAACCGATATAAGGCAGGATGGATCCATGCTTTCATGTGGTTTACACCAAATTCTGACCCCACCATCTGAATGTTGCAGCTGAAATCCAGACTCATCAGACCAGGCAAAGTTTTTTTTCAATCTTCTTTTGTCAAATTTTGGTGAGCCGGTGCGAATTGTTGCCTCAGTTTCCTGTTCTTAGCTGACAGGAGTGGCTCCCTGGGAGTTCTTCTGCTGCTGTAGCCCATCTACTTTAAGGTTGGATGTGTTGCGCGTTCAGAGATGGTATTTTGCATGTCTCGGTTGTAACGAGTGATTATTTCAGTTAATGTTGCCTTTCTATTGTGGCAAGGTCTCTGGCCTTGTCCAGTCTAATGAGAACTTTCCAGACCAAAGATAGCTGACATCCTTCTGTTTGTGGTAGGTTGTGACGCATAGCGGGTGCAAGTTGGACAAAGTTATTGGGCGCCAGACACAGCATGGATTCATGAAAGACAGAAGTTGTCAAACAAAACTGATTTCTTTATATGAGGAGGTAAATAAAACCTTGGACAGAGGGGTGCCTGTAGACGTGGTATACTTGGACAGAGGGGTGGCTGTAGACGTGGTATACTTGGACAGAGGGGTGGCGGTGGAGGTGGTATACTTGGACAGAGGGGTGGCGGTGGAGGTGGTATACTTGGACAGAGGGGTGGCGGTGGAGGTGGTATACTTGGACAGAGGGGTGGCGGTGGAGGTGGTATACTTGGACAGAGGGGTGGCGGTGGAGGTGGTATACTTGGACAGAGGGGTGGCGGTGGAGGTGGTATACTTGGACAGAGGGGTGGCGGTGGAGGTGGTATACTTGGACAGAGGGGTGGTGGTGGACGTGGTATACTTGATTTTTTTTCAAAATTGGTCGATACAGTTCCCCACACACAGCTAATGTGTAAGGTAAAGTCTACAGGTTTGGAAATATCAGTTTGTAAATGGATAGAAAACTGGCTAAAAGACAGAATTCAGAGAGTCGTGGTTAATGATTCTTACTCTGAATGGTCTAAGGTTATCAGTGGTGTACCCCAAGGTTCAGTGCTGGGACCCTTACTTTTTAATATCTTTATAAATGATATTTGGTCTGGGATCAAAAGTAAAATTTTCCGTCTTTACAGATGACACCGAGCTATGCAGGGGAATAACGTCCTTACAGGATGTCTCCAATGTACAAGCCGACCTCAATGCTCCGTCTAATTGAGCGACTATGTGGCAAATGAGGTTTAATGTTGATAAATGTAAAGTTATGCACTTGGGGGGTTAAGAATATGCATCATACATACTAGGGGGAGTGCAACTGGGGGAATCCATAGTGGAGAAGGATCTGGGGGGGTTTTGGTGGATCAAAAGCTCAATAATAACATGCAATGCCAAGCTACGGTTTCCAAAGCGAGCAAAGTCTTTTCTTATATAAGAGAGGTATGGACTCCAGAGAGAGATCATTTTGTCCCCCTGTACAAATCATTAGTAAGACCTCATCTGGAATATACAGTTCAGTTTTGGGCACCAGTTCTCAAAAAGGATATCGGGGAACTGGAGAAAGTGAAGAGAAGGGCAACCAAACTGATAAGAGGCATGGAGGCGCTCAGCTATGAGGAAATTTGGAGGAGAAACTGAATTTATTCTCTCTGAAGAAGAGGAGATTAAGGGAGGACTCTGGTCCGGCCGCACCTGGAGTATGCCGTCCAGTTCTGGGCACCGGCCCTCAGGAAGGATGTACTGGAAATCGAGAGAGTCCAGAGAAGGGCAACATAGCTAATAAAGGGTCTGGAGGATATTAGTTATGAGGAAAGGTTGTGAGCTCTGAACTTATTCTCTCTGGAGAAGAGACGCTGGAGAGGGGATATGATTTCAATATACAAATACCGGACTGATGACCCCACAATAGGGAGAAAACTTTTCCGCGAAAGGGAGTTTAACAAGACACGTGGCCACTCATTAAAATGAGAAGAAACAAAGTTTAACCTTAAACTATGTAGAGGGTTCTATACTGTAAGCCCTTGTACACACGGTCGGACATTCAGACAGGGCCGTCTTTAATATAGATTGGACCCTGAGCAAAATTTTTCTTGGGGCCCCCCACCCATGCAATTTCCCTCTCCACCTACTCTGAGACATACAATAAATAGAAGCTTGACTTAAAATCAGTTTTCCATATCAGATCAGGCAGCAATTGAGATTGGTTTCCAGCAGTTACAGCATATCATTACTGCTTACTGACTAGTTGCTAGAGGTTACAGCACACATTACGGCTCACTGATTCGTTGCTAGAGGTTACAGCACATCACCTCCTCACAGCAGGGGAGCATGATATACATAGGAATGATTACTTTATTTACATATGAATGCTGCCAGCCGCAGCTATTTACTCAGTATTGTCACTGCAATTTACATATGAATGCTGGTTATTTACATGTAAACACAGGGTCTGCAGGTGAGTCATCTGTACACAACAATAAGGCAGAGCTGGGCAGCATTAGTACCAGCACCTCACACTGAGATATTGGGACACAGAACAGGAATAAAACTTCAAGGGACGAGGGAATTTAAACCCGGATAGTTGGCAAGTATGAGGCAGCTGTTTTGGGCCCCACAACAATGACAGGGCCCAGGGCAGCTGCCCCTTTTGCCCTGCCTTAAAGACGGCCCTGCATTCAGACAACAAAATCCCTCGGATTTTGTCCGAAACTTGTGTTGCATACACAGGGTCGGACAAAGTTGTCGGAAAATCCGATCATTCGTAACGTGATGACGTTATTTTGTTACGACGGGACTACGTTCAGGCTAGTAGCCAATAGTTTTGGTCTAGTAATCTGATCTGAGCACGTGTGGCACTTTGTCCGAAAACAAAGTCCGATCATGTTGTCGGAAAATTTTATAGCCCAGCTCTAAAACTTTGTCGGTCGGATATTCAGACCGAAACAGTCCGATGGAGCCCACACATGGTCAGATTATCCGACAACACGGTCTGATCGGACATTTTCCATTGGGATGACCGTGTGTACAAGGGTTAAGAGTGGCAAGGATGTGGAATTCCCTTCCACAGGCGGTGGTCTCAGCGGGGAGCATCAATAGTTTCAAAAAACGATTAGATAAGCACCTGAACGACCGCAACATACAGGGACATACAATGTAATACTGACATATAAATCACACACATTGGTTGGACTTGTATCCTTTTTTTCAACCTCACCTACTATGTAACTAGGATATGATCAACATGTACACAAGGGGTCCATATAGTGAACTTGGTGTTGAGTTTTTCACGTTAAGGTCATCACAGAGGACACGGGGGGGGGGCACACTACACCTAGAGGAAAAAAAATTTCATCTCCAAATACGGAAAGGTTTCTTCACAGTAAAAGCTGTGAAAATGTGGAATAGACTCCCTCCAGAGGTGGTTCTGGCCAGCTCAGTAGATTGCTTTAAACAAAAGTCCTGGATTCTTTCCTTATTGTGCATAATAAGGTTGCCTCTCGGGGGATCAGGAAGGAATTTTTTTCCCATGCTGTAGCAAATTGGATCATGCTTTGCTGGGGGTTTTTCGCCTTCCTCTGGATCAACTGTGAGTGAAGGATTGTGTATATGGGACTGTATTTTTTTATTTTATTTTGGTTGAACTAGATGGACTTGTGTCTTTTTTTTTCAACCTAACTATGAACAAGCAGCCAAACAATGGTTGGTTGAGGAATTATAATACATATGTTTTTTGGACTTTATTGGCACTTTATGGTATTTTATAGATATTATTATTTGTATTGTGAGATTACACTGCACTTTAGGATTGATTTATAGTTATGTTGATTTTTTTTGCACTTTTTATAGTCACGTGATTTGTGATTCATTGTTGCACTCTGTGTTTATCTTTACAACATGGTCAATAAATGTCCTGTCCGATCAATTCCGTTTTTTTCTTTCTTTTTTTTTTTTTTTAAACAACCACTTAAGAACCCAACCTTTTTCTGACATGCGTAAGTAAAAATCTGTATTTTTTTTTTTTTGCTAGAAAAATGACTTGGAGCCCCCAAACATTATATATAAAAACCCCAGCAGAGCATGATCCGATTTTCTACAGCAGGGGAAAAAATTCCTTCCTGATCTCCCGAGAGGCAATCGGATTTTCCCCGGATCAACTTTACCTATAAATGTCAGTTCCCAGTTATATTATGTACACTTAGGGAATAATCCAGACCTTTTCTAAAGCAATCTACTGAGCTGGCCAGAGCCACCTCTGGAGGGAGTCTATTCTATATTTTATTATTCTATATTATTTCCGTATTTGGAGATGAAATCTCTTTTCCGCTAGACGTAAAGAGTGCCCCCGTGTCCGATGTGATGACTTTAAAGTGAATAACTCAACACCAAGTTCACTATATGAACCCCTTATATATTTATACCTGGTGATCATACCCCCCCTTAATCTCCTCTTCTCAAGAGAGAATAAATTCAGTTCCTCTAATCAGTTCCTCTAATCTTTTCTCATAGCTGAGCTCCTCCATGCCTCTTATCAGTTTGGTTGCCCTTCTCTGCACTTTCTCCAGTTCCCCGATATCCTTTTTTGAGAACTGGTGTCCAAAACTGAACTGCATATTCCAGATGAGGTCTTCCTAATGATTTGTACAGATGATATCTCTCTCTCTCTCTGGAGTACATACCTCTCCTAATACAAGAAAGGACTTTGCTCACTTTGGAAACCGCAGCTTGGCATTGCATGCTATTATTGAGCTTATGATCTACCAAAACCCCCAGATCCTTCACCACTATGGATCCCCCCAGTTGTACTCCCCCTAGCATGTATGATGCATAATCTTAACCCCCCAAGTGCATAACTTTACATTTATCAACATTAAACCTCATTTGCCACATAGTTACCCAATTAGACAGAGCATTGAGGTCGGCTTGTAAATTGGAGACATCCTATAAGGACGTTATTCCCCTGCATAGCTCGGTGTCATCTGCAAAGACTGAAATGGTACTTTTAATCCCAGACCCAATATCATTTACAAGGATATTAAAAACGAAGGGTCCCAGCACTGAACCTTGGGGTACACCACTAATAACACTGAACGTGTTTCGTTGATATTGCTTCTTCAGGAGACTTTATGTTGTGCTGGTTAGAGATGCACACAACAAAAAAATAAAAAAATGTTGCATTTCAGGATTTGTTTGTTAAAGGTAATTATTAAAAGGGGAGGTCCACCCTCCACTGCAAAAATTAAAAGCCAGCAGCTACACATACTGCAGCTGCTGGCTTTTAATAATCGGATATTTACCTGTTCTGGAGTCCAGCTATGTCGGCACTGTAGCTTATGTTTCCATCATCTATCGGGTGCTGCCGCCGACGTTGCTTCTAAGGGAAACCGGCACTGTAGCCTTGCGGCTTCACGCCGGGAACCTTACTGAGCATGCACAAGGCTCCACTCCTCTAACCTACTGGCCTTGTTTAGGAGCCGTTATGGGGCTTTGATGAAATATCAGGGGTCTAAACAGGTCCCTAATGTCTCCCTTTTGAGACTAAAAAACTGAGGACAAAGACCCCCCCAGTCGTTTTCTCTGCAATAATCATTGTTTACTATGCTTCAGTTAAGAACGAAGGCGGGAGTGATGGGTACAGATCACTTACTGTGTTCATTCAGAAAAGAAAGGAGCCAGTTAGTGAAATATTTACCAGCCCCTTCCCCACTCCTGAGAGGAGAGGATAGAAGTGGTAGCACTGCAGGAGGAAGAAAGGAAGCAGGGGGAATCGGCACCGCACGGGGTGATTAGGGTGTGCCCAGGCACACCCTGTGTGCATTCTTTTGACATGTACTGTGCCTTTCGTGCATAGTGCAGTGATGTGCATTTTGACCTGCACGTTTTACATACATTTGCAATGGATTTTTTTTAAGTTTGAGCTTTGAGGTCATTTCTGTCTTCTTTGGCCTTGTATGTGTACTGCGCTGCCGTTCATTTGCATGCATTTCTGTGCATTTGGAGTGCAGAAAAATGCAGCATGCTGTACTTTTTACTTTTCCCTGCAATAGTGGGAAGGATGCCCATTGGATAACCTGGATTTTGGATGGTCTATGCAGTTGGGGTGCAGTTATAAATACACCCCCCTGCATCTGGTGTGAATAGGTCATTACGGTATTTATTGCAATAGGTTTCCTTTTCTAAAATGTTAATGCAACATAAAAAACGTAAATGGATCCGTTATTATTTCAGATGCTTCCAACATTAACAAAAAGTCTGAATTAAATTAATGCATTTTATTATTATTGGTATTACTATTGATGTTCTTAATTTTTTTTTCTTTTTTTTTATTATAGTTGTTATTATAATATTTACTGTTATGACTGAAATCTTAAATAATAATAATAAAAAGCTACTGTATGAAATCAGCTTCAGAAGTTCTGTAAGTTCCACTCGCATGACTCTACAAAGCCTGTTTCTCAAATGTACAAATTAGTAAATCAGCTTATTTTTCCAAAGGTTTTAAACACTTTGCAGGTTGACCCATTTACAAAAGATTATTATAGTGCTTAGGGTGCAGTTTTATTTAATTTTCTAATTTGAGATTGAAGACTTCACACATTTGACTGATTTTTATTTGATATACAGCATTAGGAGATGCTAATTTAGATGATAAAAAAAAAAAAAAAAAAGAAAGAATTTTAAAACATTTTATTTTTCTAGTTGCCTTTTTTTCCAGTTCTGCCACGGGGCCTCGCAGCTTTTCCAGTATAATTCATTGTAGACTTTTCATTTTGAAAAAGTTGGTCTAAGATCACAAGCTGTACTGTTGGCTGATTTTGCTACAGTTATTTATTTAGTTTTTTTAGGTTTTTGCTTGAATTTTTTTTGGAATCAACTGGTTCGACGTTTTTTCAAGCAGATTAACTATGTAACTATTATATCATTTTCATAATACAGACTCATTACGTAAACCGTTACTTCTAAAGTGCCTTGAAAAAGTATTCATACCCCCTGAAATTTTCCACATTTTATCATGTTACAACCAGAAAAAAACTTAAATGTATTTTATTGGGATTTTATGTGATAGACCAACACAAAGTGGCACATAATTGTGAAGTGGAAGGAAAATGATAAGTTTTTCAAATTTATTTACAAATAAATATGTGAAAAGTGTGGGGGGGGGGGGGCATTCGTATGGCGCCCCCCAGAGCCACTACTTTGTAGAACCCCTTTTCTCTGCAATAACAGCTGTAAGTTTTTTTGGGGGTGTCTCTACCAGCTTTGCACATCTAGTGAGGGACATTTTTGCCCATTCTTCTTTGCACAGTATCTCAGGCTCCGTCAGATTGGATGGAGAGCGTCTGAGAACAGCAATTCTTAAGTCTTGCCAAAGATTCTCAATTGGATTTAGGACTGGACTGTGACTGGGCCATTCTAACACATGAATGTGCTTTGAACTAAAACCATTCCATTGTAGCTCTGGCTGTATGTTTCGGGTCCTTGTCCTGCTGGATGGTGAACCTCCGCCCCGGTCTCAAGTCTTTTGCAGACTCTAATGCCGCGTACACACGACCGGACTTTCCAGCAGAAAAGGCCAGATGGAATCATTCCGTTGGATAATACGATTGTGTGTGGGGCTGCATCTGACTTTTTTCTTTAAAAATTTCCGACGGACCTAGAAATAGAACATGTTTCAACTCTGTCTGACGGACTCAATTTCTATCGGTAAAACCGTTCGTCTGTATGCTGGTCCGACGGACCAAATACGACGCAAGGGCAGCTATTGGCCTTCCTTTTCTAGTCCCGTCGTACGTCATCACGTTCAGAAACAAATGGACTTTGGTCTGTTTGTGTGTGGGCAAGTCCTTTCGGTCGGAAGTCCATCAGAACTCCGTCGGGAAGACCATCGGACCTTTTCTGCCAGAAAGTCCAGTCGTGTGTACGCGGCATAACAGGTTTTCTTCTAATATTGCCCTGTATTTGGCTCCATCCATCTTCCCATCAACTCTGACCAGCTTCCCTGTCCCTGCTGAAGAGAACCATCCCCACCACATGATTCTGCCACCACCATGTTTCACAGTGGGGATGGTGTGTTCAGGGTGATGTGTAGTGTTAGTTTTCCGCCATACAGTGTTTTGCTTTTAGGTCAAAAAGTAAAATTTTGGTCTCATCTGACCAGATCACCTTCTTCCACATGTTTGCTGTGTCCCCCACATGGCTTCTCACAAACTGCAAACAGGACTTCTTATGACTTTCTTTCACCAATGTCTTTCTTCTTGTCACTCTTCCAGATTTGTGGAGAGCACGACTAATAGTTGTCCTGTGGACAGATTCTCCCCCCTGAGCTGTGGATCTCTGCAGCTCCTCCAGAGTTACCATGGACCTCTTGGCTCTTCTCTGATGAATGTTCTCCTTGCCCGGCCAGTCAGTTTAGGTGGACGGCCATGTCTTGGTAGGTTTGCAGTTGAGCCATACTCTTTCCATTGTCAGATGATGGATTGAACAGAGCTCCGTGAGACGTTCAAAGCTTGGGAGTTTATTTTTTATAACCTAACCCTGCTTTATACTTCTCCACAACTTTATCCCTGACCTGTCAGGTGTGCTCCTTGGCCTTCATGATTCTGTCTGTTCACTAAGGTTCTCTAACAAACCTCTGAGGGCTTCACAGAACAGTTGTGTTTATACTGAGATTAAATTACACACAGGTGGACGCTATTTACTAATTAGGTGACATCTGAAGTCAATTGGTTCCACTAGATTTTAGTTAGGGGTATCGGAGTAAAAGGGGGGTGAATACAAATCCACTCCCACACTTTTCACATATTTATTTGTAAAAAAAAAAAAATTTAAAACCATTTATCATTTTCCTTCCACTTCACAATCATGTACCACTTTGTGTTGGTCTATCACATAAAAACCCAGTAAAATACATTTACATTTTTGTAAGGAAGGTTTACAACCCCTTTAAGTTCACTGTTCTCGTTGACTCCAACACAAAATTAAAGTCTCCCAATTGCAACAAAAATTTGCTTGGAAAATGTTTTTGAAAGGTTAAGGGGGTATATTTTGATGGTTTAATTGTATTTTGACAGTTGATTTACATTTTCTATTTCAATTTTCAAATTTACAGTATATCTTCTGTGAAAAACTCATATCTACTGAGGGTCAGGTCAGGTCTTTTTGTTTGGCACAAGAACGAGTCAAGGATATCTGAAAGTAACTTCTGTAAGCCTCAGGAGCTACTTAAAGCCCACTATAACCCCCCCAAAATCCACCTTAACTTCACTTTTTTTCGTTGACTCCAAAACAAAATGGTGACATTTTGCGGAATTCTCCCAAATTTAAGGGGAATGAAAATTCTCGATTTTGCTCATCTAAACAATCAAAAGTTTTCTGCTGAACTCTTTATCATATTGGTACACCATTGGATGTTCTAAATATTGGACTGTCACGGGTTCAGGAAATCGAATGTCCATGGATCGCATTGTGCAGAATTCTGTGCTGGGCTTCGGTGTCATACGTGTCATTAGAAAATAAGAAGTTTCTTGGGTCAAAGTCTACACTCTTCACCGCAACGTATTTCATATCAATCTTAAAAAGGGACCCTTATGGGGGGGCGTGGCCTGGTGATGTGCTAGAGCAGACGTGTGCTCTGTGAGCTCCGAGGCCGACACCGAGAAATATACATAAAATCATCCAAAAACTCATATTTTTCCTACCTGAGTGATGGGCCGGCGGACGGGCAAGTCTCTGCCCAAGAAAGGAGCCTCGACGGGGTCGATTAAGCGATTCCTTTCCGTGGAACCGGACGAGGTGGAAGAGCAGGACGACCTAGGCCGCAAGCCGCGGAGTAGAGTGGATTCCGCATCCCGCGATGGGCCGGACCGGAGGTCGCGCTCGCCCGAGTCCTCGGCGGGCTCGGGGGCCGAGGGTGAGTCACATCCTTCCGCCGGAGCGGCGCCGAGAGTGAGCGATCTCCCCACCACCTCCGATCTCGCCGCCATGCTACTGAACCTCGAGCGGGTCATCAGGAAGGAGGTCGCCGCAGTTCGTTCGGATCTCTCGCAAGTATTGGTTCGTGTTGAAGAGTCGGAGCAACGTCTCGATCGCCACGCGAACGCTATTCGATCCCTCCAGGCGACTACACGTCAACTTGCCATTTCGCAGCGTACGATCGTTTACAAGATCGAAGATCAAGAGAATCGTAACAGACGTAATAACGTTCGGATTCGGGGACTTCCCGAAGCGACTGGAGACGACGATCTGTTACCATCCGTTCGGGGCATTTTTAATAGCCTTCTGGGACGAGCACCTGACGCCCCTTTGAAGATTGACCGGGTGCACAGGGCACTCCGCCCACGCAATCTTGCTACAGACGTCCCACGGGACATTATTTGCCGGGTCCACCATTATCCTGAAAAGGAACTGATTATGCAGAAAGCTAAGGGAGCTAATCCGTTTGATTTTCATGGGGCGATGCTATCCTTTTTCCCGGATCTCGCTAAAGAAACCTTGGATCGACGCAGGGCCTTAAGGCCCCTCACGGAACTGCTCCGGGCGGCGTCCATTAAATATAGGTGGGGCTTCCCTGCGGCCTTGATCGCATCTAGAGATGGCAAAACCGCAATACTTCGCTTTCCGGAGGAGCTGTCCAAATTCTGCACGGATATGTCCGTTCCTACCCCAGAACTACCTGGATGGCATGAAGGCATACCGCCCCTGCCCGCTGGGACCGACCAGGGCTGGCAGAGAGTGAGCCGTGCCCGCCGTACTTCTGCACCTGATGGCCGCCCTTGAGAGGACATCCTGCCCACCAACTTGTTCAGCTTGGTTACCTGTTCAGGACGTCTACTTGCATCTGTGGGGCATACCGCCTGAATGTTTCCTTTACTAAGTTTGTGCGGGGAAGCTGACCGCCTCTGGCGACAACGTGTTTTTGCACGCCAGGGCTGAGCACCCCTAGGGGGCCCTCAGTCTGGATATGAACATCGCTGCACTTTTGCCCTTTGTCTTTTATTGGCGTGACATTTCTTCATCTTCCCCGCTGGGCCTCTGGAGCGTATCTGACTCATGGTTCCCCTCTCCCCCCCCCCATTGGGTACCCTACCGCCTCAGTTTTATACCAATATTGTTCTGTACAGGCGCTTTAGGTTTTGGATGATGTTATTCATAGATTTTTCTGCCTGGGTGTCGGCACCGGACCGCGGGGCGCTGCCTTGGACCTCTATGGTGTGGTTTGCGCCCGGCTGCCTGCGTCCCGCCTCCCCCTTTTTGAGCGGGGGCTGCCCGGCGCGGGGCCTCGGCGTCCGTTCCCCCGTTGGGGTGGCGGGCGTGGGGGCCCTGTGGCGGTCACGCAGCCCGCTCTTGCACGGCATAGTAATGCGTGCACTAATAGCTGTTTCTCGACAGCACCTTTTTTGGTTCAATTTGTTTTTCCCACTAAGGTGGGGCCTTGTATTTTTTTGTTGCCTTTCTCTCTCCTGTCCCCTTCTCTTTCACCTTTTCTGTCTTCTGCCTCCACCTCCTCTGTTCCCCTCCCCCCTCTCTGGCGGCAGACCACCTTGGTATTGTATTGATAATGTTGTGGTGATCGCGGTTCCTCCCCCTGAGACCCCATGGCTACTGTGAAAATTGTATCTTTTAATGTACGGGGCCTATACGCCCCAGGGAAGAGACACAATTTATATAGGGAACTGGACCGTTTGCGGGGGGACGTGGTCTTCCTCCAGGAGACCCACCTCACGCAGACGACTCGAGTTAGGTTACACTCACCACAGTACCCTACGTGGTACTACAGCCTCTCGGACATCTCTAAAGCCAAGGGTGTGGCCATCGGGCTTCGTAGGGGAACCGCGTTCACGTTTGAGGAAATGTTATGTGATCCTGCGGGACGTTTTCTGTTTCTGCGGGGCACCTTGGGCAGCATGCAGTGTACTTTGGCCACCTTATACTCCCCTAACAAAAACCAGGTGCGTTTCTTGGCTTCCACACTTAGCTCCCTGCGGAACTTTGCACGTGGATGCATTCTCCTAGCAGGCGATTTTAATGTTCCCTTGGAACCTACTCTGGACACCTCTAGGGGTGGTTCCTCGCTTTCCGGCAGGGGAATAAGGTATATACGTTCTCGACTCCATGACCTACAACTGATGGATGTCTGGAGAATTGCTCACCCACGGGAAAGGGACTTTACCTACTTTTCCCCGGTGCACCAAACCTACTCTAGAATAGATTTATGCTTCATTGACCACCAACATCTTCCGCTCGTAGTGAAGTCAAGCATTGACTCCTCCCCCATTTCGGACCATGCTCCGATATCCTTAACCATTAGCGTGGCGTCCATACCCCTGAAGGCCACTAATTGGAAATTGAACGAGGACCTTATAGCCGAAGAAGCGGATAAAAAGGTGATGGGTGATAGTTTGGAGTTTTATTTTAAGACTAATGTCAGTCCTGAAGTTACACCGGGAGTGCTTTGGGAGGCCCACAAGGTGTATATTAGGGGAAAGTTTATAGAATTGGGTTCTAGGAAAAAGAGGGAGCGCTTAACTCAACAGGCCAACTTGTTGCGGGACATTACTGACTTAGAACGCCGACATAAGTTGAACCAGACTCCAGCCCTTTTCCACGCCTTAACGGAAAAACGGGAGACCCTGAAGTCTCTCCTTCATTTAGACCACAAACGTCGCGCGCGGTTGGTAGCTCACCGTTTTTACGAGTGGGGCGATAGGCCCAGTAGACTGCTGGCTAATTCGGTGCGACAGCGAAAGAATGCAGCGTTTATTGCCAAAGTTAAGACCCCCTCGGGAGACTTGGTGTTCGAGACACCCCGTATAGCCAAGACATTCCGGGACTTTTACCAGCGACTGTATCGGGTGCACCAGGGGGACCATGATAGAGAGGCTCGGAGACGCCTTATTGGGGACTATCTGGCCCGCGCCGCTCTCCCGAAACTCTCCGAGGAGGTTCTGGCTTCCTTGGAGGGGGAGTTGACGACTGCGGAGCTTCTGGGCGCCATGAAAGCTATGGCGCGCGGTAAGGCACCGGGTCCGGACGGCCTCACGGTATCGTATTATAGAACGTACGCTGATATACTGATGCCGTACTTGACCAGATATGCTAACGTGACCTCGGACGGCGGGGACCTTCGCCCGGAGACCACCCATGCACATATCACGGTATTACCCAAGGAGGGCAAGGACCCTAGTGACTGCGCGAGCTACCGCCCTATCTCGCTCTTGAATATAGATGCGAAGATTTATGCCAAAGCTATAGCGAATAGGCTGCTCCCCCTGGTGCCACAATGGATTTCACGGGATCAGACAGGATTCATCCCCGGGAGGGAAGCGCGGGATAACTCTCTCCGCACACTCTCCTTGATGGCATATGTGCGGCGGACTGCCCAGCCCACCCTGTTACTCTCCACGGATGCTGAGAAGGCGTTTGACAGGGTGGACTGGGACTTCCTTATGGCTACGCTGGAGCACCTGGGCATAGGTCCCACTCTGCGCTCCCAAATAGCGGCGCTGTACCACTGCCCCACAGCTCAGATACGGATTAACGGAACCCTTAGTGACCCCTTTACCCTATACAACGGCACTCGTCAGGGGTGCCCGCTCTCGCCGATTTTATTCGCGATATCCCTAGAACCATTTTTATCCCTTGTTAGACAAAATCCGAATATACGTGGTGTTACCATTGGTGCGACGGAACACAAATACGCGGCTTACGCGGACGATATTTTGTTCTACGTGCAACAGCCTCTGATCACCCTTCCAAATCTTATGTCCGAGTTCTCGGCCTACGGCGCGGTGTCAAACTTTAAAATCAATATGTCCAAATCGGAAATGTTAAACATCTCTGTACCCGCCAAACAAGTATCCCACCTGAAAAAGAACTACCCCTTTAACTGGCAGCTGAGCTCCATGAAATATTTGGGCATTCACCTAACGCCCTCATTATCGTCCCTTTTCCGCGCTAACTTTCTGCCTTTACTCAACACTCTTAGATCCGATCTCCAAAAGTGGTCCCAGCTACGACATTCTTGGCTGGGAAGAATAGGCCTGGTTAAGATGAACTTGCTGCCCAGGGTGCTCTTTATGTTGCAGATGGTCCCGTTTGGAATACCGGTGGGGTTTTTTACAATTTTGACATCTATGGTATACCGGTACATATGGAATAGGAGAAGGCCCAGGCTGAATAGAACACTCCTCATCCGCCCTAAGTGTAGCGGGGGTTTAGCTGTACCAGATTTCAAACTCTACTATAGGGCCGTTGTGCTGACCAGACTCTCTGACTTAAAGTATTGCAAGGGCACGAAACTCTGGGTAAATGTGGAAACAGACCTTTGTGGAGCTGAACCTTCCACGCTGATGTGGATACCGAGGAAGTTCCGAACCCTTTTGCCTACCACGTCCCCACTTACACACTCCTCCTTGATGGTATGGGACTCTATCTGTAAGAGAAATGGCTGGCTGCATAACTCCCCCCTGATGCCCTTGGTGGGTCACAACTTTTTCCCACCGGGTAACATGGACCCTCAGATTCACCCGTGGCGGTTGGGCACTAACACCTATCTCCATCAGTGCACCGGCCCATCCGGGGTGCTACCTCTTGCTTCCATCATGGGTGACTCCTCCATTTCCTACATGGATCGCTGGAAACATCATCAATTGTTGAACTTTGTTCGCATGCTCCCAAAACCCCTGCGCACCCTGGCGGAGCTTACACCTGTGGAAACCGCATTTGCTGAACCTGACCCGATTGAGCGGCCAGTTTCGTACTTCTATCAGGCCTTGCTGTCCCTCACCTCTACGGGTACCCCCTCCTTTCTACGGTACTGGGAAAGGGAACTACAAATGGAGCTGTCTCCGTCCCAGCAGTCACAAATTTTAACACTGGCTCATGCCTCCTCGGGATCCTCTAAGACATCAGAAATGGCGTATAAACTTTTGACCAGATGGCACTACACACCGGTTGTCTTACATAGGTTCTCTCCCCAGTCCTCCCCACTCTGTTGGCGGGAGTGCGGGGAGGTAGCCACTCATGCCCATATATGGTGGTACTGCCCGAGGATCCGCCCATTCTGGCTGGCGATCATATACACAATTAAAGAAATCCAGGGATGGGAGGTTCCTAATGACCCGTGGTATGTCCTGTTTCATTGCACGGGACGGCCGACAGGCTCCTACAAGAGGTCGATTACACCACATCTCTTAAACGCTGCTAAAACCCTCATTCCTCAGTTTTGGAAGCTGAAGACGATCCCCACCCTCCGGCGTTGGTTGCTCACTGTGGATACCACATATTACATGGAGGATATGACCCTTTCCCTCCGGGGTAAATCTGAGTTGTCAACAAAGATCTGGGCCTGTTGGGTTGCCTTCAAATATTCCTCGAGTTATGCAGCCATAATGTCTCAACCAGAGTGATGTGAACATGACGCTTGCTTTTACTACATCTATTGTTATTTTGCAATAGGTTGTCTGACGGTGGTCTGCCCCCTCCCCGCCACCCCCCCCCCCCCTCTCCCTTCTTTCTCTCTCTCTTTCTGTTTATTTTCCTTTTCCTTTACTCCCCTTCTAATTCTGTCTACTATATTTCCTCTTTTATGATAGAAGAGGTGGGTGTATATTTATGTGCCCATGTAACTAACGTTATAATGTTGTAGATCTTGCTATTGGTTTTTATACTGACTGTTATGCTCTGTACACGCCTCTCTTCTTTAATAAACATTAATTAAAAAAAAAAAAAAAAAAAAAAAAAGGGACCCTTATGAAGCTCTCCTTTGCAAACCGAATTGTGGAATTGCTTTGTCCGGAGCATCAACTGGCTTTGCATCTTTTTACTGCAACTAAGTTAACTATAGCAAGGGCATGGAAAACTCTTGTTTTGAGGCAGTTAAAGAGGAAGTAAACCCTAATGGGTTTACTTCCTCTTTGATTCCCTGCAAAGGTAAAGCATAATGGACTACTATGCATCGCATAGTAGTCCATTATGTGTCACTTACCTGACACAGGAGCCAGCGATGTCACCGCTGTCCCCTGTAGTTCCGAGCGTCCATCTTCTTGGTGGGTCTCGCTGCTCCGGCGCTGTGATTCGCCAGAGCAGCGATGACGTCACTCCCACACATGCACACGAGAGCCGACACTCGCGGCATATCTCAGCGATCTGCGGCCTTCCCAGTGCGCCTGCACGCCGCTGTCTACGGCACATGCGCCTGTCTTCAGGTAAATATCTCCTAAACCGTATAGGTTTAGGAGATATTTCTTGGACCTACAGGTAAGCTTTAATCTAGGCTTACCTGTAGGTCAAAGTGGTTTGTAAGGGTTTACAACCACTTTAAAAACTACATGAATGATATTATGGTAAATTAAAAGTTGCTATGCTTTCAGACACACGATAAATTCCTTCGGGTCTGGCAATCTTGGGTTGCATACATTCGACCTTCCAGATTCGATACCGCGCTGCTCTCGATTTAATACATTTCTGATGCATGCCCCGTGGGCTCTCCCTCCTTTTTTTTCTTATCTTTTGCTTTCTTTAGTTTCATTTTCCATGCTTACCTTCTAAATTTATCAGGCTACCAGGCAATGCCCTGGTTGGGATAGTTACAGTGCTAATATTGCATTTTTGTATTGCATTTTCCTCTACATGCAAATTTATTGAGCATAAGGTCTTGCGTTGAGCTGCAATCAATTCTATGTTTGGACATTTTCATTTTTTTTGCAGCATGCAGTATTTTTCTGCATTTCAAGACCCTCTGACTTATTTCTGTTAAGTGATGCCTTTCTTAAATCCTTCTTTGCTGGGAGCACGTCAATAGATGTGCTCCCATGCCTGAGGGTCCTGCGCACCCCTGCAGGGTGCGTGTGCCGCGCTCTCTGATCGGTGAGTCTATGAGACTCTGCTGTTCACAGATCGGAGTAAGGGGTTGATCCCGACCCCTTGCCACGTGATCAACTGTCAACCAATGACAGCTGATCATGTGATGTAAACAGAACCGGTAATCTGCAATTTTTTCTCCTCGCGGTGATAGTGCGAAGAGAAATAAAATAAAGCCGATCACTGGCGGATCTCAGAGGGACATTGGTCCCGATCATGGACAGCTGCCGCCAGCTCAACTGTGCCCACCTGTGCCACCTACCAGTGCACAACAGTGCTGACTACCAGTGCCCACAGTGCCACCCATCAATGCCCACAGTGCCACCTATGAGTGTCACCAATCAGTGCCTCATCTACAGTGCTGCCCAACAGTGTCAGCTACCAGTGTCCATCAGTGTCACCTATCAGTAACACCTATCAGTGGCCATCAGTGCTGCCATATCTGTGCCCATGAGTACCGCCTTATCTGTGGCTATCAGTGCCCACCAGTGCAGCCCATCAGTGCCCACCAGCTCCACCTCATCAGTGCATATTAATGAAGGAGAAAAATTATGTTATGTTTGCAAAATTTTATAACAAACTATGAAACATGATTTTTCTTTTCCAAATTTTCCATCTTTTTTTGTTTGTTTAGCAAAAAATAAAAACCCCAGCTGTGATTAAATACCACCAAAAGAAAGCTCTGTTTATGTGAAAAGAATGTTAAAAATTTCATTTGGGTGCAGTGTTGTATGACCAATGACGCAATTGTCATTTAAAGTGCGTCAGCACTGAAAGCTGAAAATTGGTCTGGGCAGGAGGGGGGTTTAAGTGCCCGGTAAGCAAGTGGTTAAAACTTGTAGGACTTTAGTAGCGTACTTTATTTTTTATGATCCGTTTTGCTCAATATTCAATGCAAAACTATATGTTTGATGGAATATTAATAAAATTCTTTGTAAAAGAAAACAGGAAGTTTTTCTTTTTCTTTATATTTTGCATTTACCAGCAGCAGCGGGTCAACTTGTTCTACCAGATACCTCAGCTACGTATCAGTTCTTTCCCATAGCCCAAGAATATAATTTTTTACATAACTTCTTCTTGTAAGTCCTCTTCTTTTCTCATACTAAAGGAAGAATTTTTCTTTCAAAGTTCGTTCTCCTCCGCCTCAGGTAAATGGTAAAGCGGGAACTAAACGTTCTCTTAATTAACACGCTATTTTTAAACCCTTAGGCCGCGTACACACGGGCGGACTGTTCGCCCAACCTTGTCCGCTGAACAGTGTTTGGGCGGACAGTCCGCTCGTGTGTGGGCTTTCAGCGGACAGTTTCAGCGGACAGTTGGACGGACAAAGTCTTTCGGAAATTCCGAAAAACTGTCCGCTGAAACTGTGTTTGAGCGAACAGTCCGCCCGTGTGTGGGCTTGTCCGCTGTACTTTCGAAATGAGCGGACTGTTCCCGCTCGGAAAGTCCGCCCATTTCGAGCGCGTGTACAGGTAGGCGGGGCCCGCGAAGGATACGTCGCGGGCTCCGCCGCCTGGAATGGGCTTAAAGGGGAACCCCAACGCCGAAAAAAATCGGCGTGGGGGTTCCCCCCAAGTCCACACCAGACCCTTGTCCGAGCACGCTACCCGGCCGGCCAGGAAAGGGGGGCGAGCGAGCGCGCCCCCCCTCCTGAGCCGTACCAGGCCGCGTGCCCTCAACATGGGGGGGTGCCTTGGGGAAGGGGGGGCCGCGCGGCCCCCCCACCCCAAAGCACCTTGTCCCCATGTTGATGAGGACAAGGGCCTCTTCCCGACAACCCTGGCCGTTGGTTGTCGGGGTCTGCGGGCGGGGGGCTTATCGGAATCCGGGAGCCCCCTTTAAGAAGGGGGCCCCCGGATACCGGCCCCCCACCCTATGTGAATGAGTATGGGGTACAATGTACCCCTACCCATTCACCTGTGAAATAAAGTACAAATAAAAACACAACACAGGGGGAAAAAATATTTTATTGCACAGCCGGGGGTCTTCCGTCTTCGGGGGTCTTCTCGCCGGACTCCTCCGCTATGTGTGTGTAGCTCTTTTGCCAGCGGAGGAGTCCGGCTTTCTTCCTCCCCGCCGCCGGCCTCTTCTCCCGACTTCGGGGGTCTTGTCCCCCTCTTCGGTTCTTCTGCCGGGCCACCGCGCCTGGTCCGGTGGCCCGGTCTTCTGTCGCCGTCTTCCGTTCTTCTGTCGCCGCCTTCGGTTCTTCTGCCGGGCCACCGCGCCTTCTTGTAGCTCTTTTACAGGCGGTGGCCCGGTCTTCTGTCGCCGCTGTCGTCGCCGCAGCCGCCGCCTTCCGTTCTTGTTCTTCTTCTTGTTCTTCTTCTTCTTCTCCTGGAGATGTTGACTCGACGAGCTCTCCGGCCGGAATGCCGGGGACGCGCTGTGCGGTCACTTATATAGGGACAATGGGGCGGGGTCACATGGTATATGTCACATGGGTTGGTCACATGGGTTGATGTCACATGGGGACTATGACATCGTAAGGGGGCGGGGTCACCATGTGACATCAACCCATGTGACATATACCATGTGACCCCGCCACATTGTCACTATATAAGTCACAGCGCAGGGCGGCTCTGGCATTCCGGCCGGAGGGAGCGACGTGTCAACATCGCCTGGAGAAGAAGAAGAAGAACAAGAAGAAGAACAAGAACGGAAGGCGGCGGCTGCGGCGACGACAGCGGCGACAGAAGACCGGGCCACCGCCTGTAAAAGAGCTACAAGAAGGCGCGGTGGCCCGGCAGAAGAACCGAAGGCGGCGACAGAAGAACGGAAGACGGCGACAGAAGACCGGGCCACCGGACCAGGCGCGGTGGCCCGGCAGAAGAACCGAAGAGGGGGACAAGACCCCCGAAGTCGGGAGAAGAGGCCGGCGGCGGGGAGGAAGAAAGCCGGACTCCTCCGCTGGCAAAAGAGCTACACACACATAGCGGAGGAGTCCGGCGAGAAGACCCCCGAAGACGGAAGACCCCCGGCTGTGCAATAAAATATTTTTTCCCCCTGTGTTGTGTTTTTATTTGTACTTTATTTCACAGGTGAATGGGTAGGGGTACATTGTACCCCATACTCATTCACATAGGGTGGGGGGCCGGTATCCGGGGGCCCCCTTCTTAAAGGGGGCTCCCGGATTCCGATAAGCCCCCCGCCCGCAGACCCCGACAACCAACGGCCAGGGTTGTCGGGAAGAGGCCCTTGTCCTCATCAACATGGGGACAAGGTGCTTTGGGGTGGGGGGGCCGCGCGGCCCCC
The DNA here is from genome assembly GCF_037356315.1 of Lithobates pipiens. Taxonomy (NCBI): domain Eukaryota; kingdom Metazoa; phylum Chordata; class Amphibia; order Anura; family Ranidae; genus Lithobates; species Lithobates pipiens. The sequence continues at coordinate 9,895,520 of NW_027507786.1, forward strand.
CCTTCCCCAAGGCACCCCCCATGTTGAGGGCACGCGGCCTGGTACGGCTCAGGAGGGGGGGCGCGCTCGCTCGCCCCCCTTTCCTGGCCGGCCGGGTAGCGTGCTCGGACAAGGGTCTGGTGTGGACTTGGGGGGAACCCCCACGCCGATTTTTTTCGGCGTTGGGGTTCCCCTTTAAGCCCATTCCAGGCGGCGGAGCCCGCGACGTCTCCTTCGCGGGCCCCGCCTACCTGTACACGCGCTCGAAATGGGCGGATTTGCCTCCTCCTTACGTGGGCGAGTCCGTTCATTTCAAAAGTTGAGCGAACTGTTTGCCCAACCTTGTTCGTCAAACAGTCCGCTCGTGTGTGGGCAAGTCCGCTCATGCAAATTTTGAGCGGACTGTTTGACAAACTGTTTGCCGAACAAGGTTGGGCGAACAGTCCGCGCGTGTGTACGCGGCCTTAGGGTCGTGGGGCTGGGTTTACTGCACCCAAGCCCGGGATCCCATTGTGAACTTTTACAAGCGCCCCCAGAGGCAGGCACATGTTGGTACGGTGTTAAGGCAGCACTCCAACTTAATAGTGATGCTCCGCCACTAGAACACAGTTAACTGCTCGAAATGAATGATGTGAAGCGTTACAGAAGTTGGCCACGGATTACAGACACTCCTCATTGTGCTTTAAAATACTCATCTCACTTAAGTTGTGCAACATTTCTAGGCTGGTATCACAGAACTTCTACTGGGACTCCACCAAACCAGTAAACTGTCACCCGACATTGATTCGTATGTTTCACTTGAATACTAGGAAGCTCACTTGTACATATCCTGTGATTATTCTTCTCTCGAGGCCTCACTACTGGGTCCCTAGGGTGCCTCCCTTCCGCAAGGTCAGTCCCAGTATGTGGTGAACTAGTTGCTAGGAAAGGAGTCTAAGCACCAAGCTCCTTCACTACCAGGGCCTTGTCATGTCACCCTTTTTCAGACTGCCTGGTTGCTTATGCATGCCACACTAGTACTATAGCCATTAGCAGCAGAAAAATAGCTTCCTCCGAATCAGGGCCATCTTAATGCATGGGCACCCCTGGGCACTGCCCAGGGGCCCCAGGTGCATGGGGGCCCCATGATAATCTTGCATTACATCATACTTGCCAACTGTCCCGGATTTGCTGGGATAGTCATGCTTTTACTAAGCTGTCCCAGGATAGCCGTGTCCTGGGCAGCGTCCCAGAACTAGTACTGCCCAGGGGTCCCAGGTGCACGGGGGCCTCATTATAATCTTGCATTACATCATACTTGCCAACTGTCCCAGATTTGCTGGGACAGTCATGCTTTTACTACGCTGTCCCAGGATGGCCGTGTCCTGGGCAGCGTCCCAGAACCAGTACTGTGCCCTCCTGACCTATCCTGTATTGTGCCTTTCTGCCTCCCTCTGTACTGTGCCCTTTGTGTTGATAAGTCTTTGATTTATGGCATATGTTCTCATTGTTTAAAATAGATTTTATTTAAAGTACTAATCAATATATTTTTAATTCTATCAATTATTCATACTATAATTCTTCAGAGTAGGGGTGCAAATTGGGGTAGGCTGTTGGGGCCCCCATGATGTTATTAAGACGGCCCTGCTCCGAATAGCTTAATTGCACTTGAAACCACTGTACTGTATCTTTACTAACTTATCTCCGTCTCCTGTCAAGACCAGTTCTTTTTTGGTAATTTTTATTGGAATATAAAGAAAAAAAGATACAAAATTCCCACACAGGGGATATGAACATTAGACACAATGCAGGATTTTGTGAAAACACAGTAAAAGATGTGTCATAGAGTGTAAACTATTAACGAACAATACCATTAATTAAGGCTGGGAATGAGAAGAGGGAAGGAGGAACAGGGTGAAGGCAAAGAGCCAAAAGAAGAGAGGGAGGGTAGTAGGAGAAAGAGAGGCATAAGCGAGGAGCAGAGGAAGGGTAGGGGAGGTTAGTTCCCCCAGGCTGGGTGGTTGAGGAAGCTTAATTAGAAAGGCCAAGGCTAGCCAGGTGCAAGGTTGGAAGAGCGCAAGACCACCACGGGGTCCACACTTTGAGGAATTTAGCTTGAGTATTGTTGAGGGTACGTCTCATGTTTTCATGGATTGTAAGGGTCATCTAGGTGCTCCTCGCCTCCTCAAATGAAACAGTCAGCTTCTTCCAGGTCCTTGCTATTGTGCGCTTAGCTGAAATGAATAGGTAAGTAGCCAATTTCTGCTGGTAAGAAAAGAGGCCCGGGATCGGACAATGGAGCAATGCTAGTTTGGCATCCTTGCGGATAGTTACATGGAAAACCGTGGACAGGAGATCAAAGACTCTTAAACCGGAATACCACTAGGCAGGGGCAGGACCAACAAATATGGATTCTGTCTCTTCGCTGACCACAGCCCCGGAGGCATCTATCACTATAAGATGGATTGACTTGGCAATGCGGGTCGGGACCCAAAACCATCAAAAGAGGACCTTATAAGCTGCCTCCAGTGTGGCTGTATTGAAGGAACACTTTGCCATGCTAGACCAGGCCTTGCTCTAATCTGCAAGGTCAATTGGGGATAGGTCTCGCTCCCACATAAGCACATAGGAAAGAGAAACAGAGAGTTGAGGGAATATTATATCATAGAGATGGTGCTGGGGGCACCTGGGGAGTGCAGGCAAGTGTGTTTGAAGATGTTTTTTTGAGATGGGAAAGTGTCACGTTGGCAAAGGGAGGATATCCAGTGCCACAGCTGAATATAGAGAAATAATTCAACCAGAGCTTCGTGGGTCTCTTGAATCGAAGACCATGTAGGGAAGGTGAAGGGCAGTTCTTTTTATAGGCATGCATGCACCCCTTAGTGACTTTAGGCCAGGAAAAATTAATAGCAATGTTTTTTTACCGAATTAACCACTTTCCGCCTGTAGGCCGTATATATACGGCCTCGGGTTGAGGTGGTTATACCAGGATTATGGTTGTAGCCACAACCATGATCCTAGTATCAGTCTTTGCAGCCGACGATTCCCTACAGTGTAAAAGTGTTTCAGCGGCTATCTAGCCACAGGATCACTTTTACAGGTGGTGAAAGGGGTTTCCACACCCCTCCCACTGCCACCTTTACCAAGTCCTTCCTTTCCATCAGGAAGAATGGTAAGGATGTGACTGGCCGCATCTGATGCTGTACACAGAATGAAGGTAATTGCCACGGTTCCTTTCCCTCTGTGGTGTCAGAAACGGGAATTGACAAAATGATCAATAAATGGAGTATTACGTGCTTTTCATACTCCCTTAGTCACTATGATGCAGAGTACACTCGAGCGGAATGTCCTTCAGAAAAAGTCAGATGGAAGCTTTTCATCGTATATTCCCATGTGTATGCCTCATCGGACATTTTTTTTACGAAAATTCTGACGGACCTAGAAACAGAGCATCTTTTACATATTTCCAACAGAACCAATTCCTATCGGGAAAACCGCTCGTCTGTATGCTGTTCCGACGGACCAAAAACGGCGCATGCTCTGAAGCAAGTACGAGACGGAGGCTATTGGCTACTGGCTATTGAACTTCCTTTTTCTAGTCCTGTCGTACGTCACCGCGCTCTTAACGATCGGACTTTGGTGTGATCATGTGTTAGCAAGACAGTTTCAGAGGAACTCCGTCAGAAAAACCTTTGGTTTATTCCGATGGGAAAACCGGTCATGTGTAAACGGCATCAGATTCGTTTTCGGTGTTCTGCAAAAAACCTGGTTGATTCTGCTGCTCTCTATCTCCCCCTTCTGTTCATGTCCTCAATTCAGCCAGGGATTTTGTAGCTGTAGTGGCAACTCTGCACGTGCACAGTTTTCAGTGTGTTTCTATGTTGAGCATTTCCTCCCTATCACATCTGATCAGACCATGTGTCTATAGAGTCACCCATGTGGATACACAGTGTTAAATGACAGCCCACTCCCCACCTCCTCCTGCCCACTAACCATCTGAACACAATAGGGGCAGGATATTACATGTAGATAAAGGGAGGCTTCCCCTCCCAATTATTCTAAGACAGAGGCTGGAGGGCTATGACACAGCCCGTGACTGGCATAAATCCGCCCACACCATGTTATTTCCACAAAATAATAAAGATTTGATTTCAAATATATATTTGTACGACAATTTTAAACAGTTTCTTGATATCGTCAGTCTGGATTTCGTCCTCAACACTCCAGAAACTGCTCTCCTAAAACAAAACAAAAAAAAAGATCTACTAATGGCCAAAACCAATGGACAGTATTCTGTTCTCCTACTCCTGGACATTCCTGCTCCCTTTGATATGGTTGACCACCCTCTCCTCCTCAAAAAACTCAACGCCTTTGGTCTCCGTGACTGTACTCTTTGCTGGTTCTCTTCCTACTTATCCAACCACGCCTTTAGCATTACTTACAATTCTACTTCCTCCTCTCCTCTTCTGTTGGGGTTCCCCAAGGTTCCGTTCTTGGACCTCTCCTATTTTCAATCTACACCTCCTCCCTGGGTCAGCTGATAACCTCCCATGGCTTCCAATACCCTCTCTATGCTGATGTCACTCAAATCGTTTTCTCTACCCCTCAGCTCACTCCATCATTCTCCTCACGTATCACTAATTTACTAACAGGTATATAAGTGTGGCTGTCACACCACTTCCTCAAACTCAAGCTATCCAAAACTGAACTTGTAATTTTCCCTCCTCCACATGCCCCTTCCCCTGATCTCACTGCCAAAATCGATGGCACAACTCTCACCCCATCCCCGCATGCCAAGGTGGTAGGTATAATCCTGGACACTAAACTCTCCTTTAAGCCCCACGTCCAATCACTGTCCAAATCTTGCCGCCTCAACCTCCGCAACATCTTCAGAATATGCCCCTTTCTAACCAATAACACCACAAAGCTCTTAATTCACTCCCTGGTCAACTTTCGCCTCGAATACTGCAACGTCCTTCTCAGTGGCTTAGCTCTACAAAGGATATCCCCCCATTCAATCCATCATAAATGCTGCTGCCAGACTCATCCACCATACCAACCGCTCAGTATCTGCTACTCCTCTCTAGCAATCCCTCCACTGGCTTCCGCTCACCCAACTAATTAAATTCAAAATACTAACAACTACTTACAAAGACATCCACGACCCCCAGCTACATCACTGACCTAGTCTCAAAATACCGACCTAATCGTTCTCTTCATTCCTCCCAAGAACTTCTGTTCTGTAGCTCCCTGCTCATCTCCTCCCATGCTCGCCTCCAGGACTTTTCCAGAGCCTCTCCAATCCTATGGAACTCCTTACCCCAATCTGTCTGACTATCTCCTACTCTATTTGCTTCTAGACAATACCTGAAAATCCTCTTCAGAGAAGCCTATCCTAACCACACCTAACAACTGTATTTTCATTTTCTCCATAAGTTCATCCCACGCAGCTATATGAGTGCGCAGGGCTTTCAGCACAGCTGTTTTTGCAATATTGCACGTATATATGTGCGACCAGGGGCGCTGCTAGGTCTACAAAAGATCTGCGGCTGGAGCCCATAGTAAAGAAAGTCATACGCTTGGGTGGGCATACACATGTATATAATGTGTGTGTGTGTGTGTGTGTGTGTGTGTGTGT
>NW_027507786.1:9906115-9943615 GCF_037356315.1 Lithobates pipiens
ACCGACACCGTCCACCGCCCTACCGACACCGTCCACCGCCCTACCGACACCGTCCACCGCCCTACCGACACCGTCCACCGCTCTACCCACACCGTTCACCGCTCTACCGACACCGTCCACCGCCCTACCGACACCGTCCACTGCTCTACCGACACCGTCCACCGCTCTGCCCACACCATCCACTGCTCTACCCACACCGTTCACTGCTCTACCGACACCGTCCACCGCCCTACCGACACCGTCCACCGCTCTGCCCACACCATCCACTGCTCTACCCACACCGTTCACTGCTCTACCGACACCGTCCACTTTCAAGGTAGAGTAAAGTTATATAAAAAAAAAAAGTGACATTTGTTTTATTTTATTTTCATAAAATTTACATTACTATTTAGTTAGGCCTTGCTAGTTAATTTCTTAAAAAAAATAAAAATAAAATGAAGGACACTGAACCCTGGTGATCTTTGATCTCTCCCATGTTGTTCAGGTAGGTCTCCACCTCCGAAAGGCTGCCTACCCCTGGCATAGATAAATAGATCTATGGATAAAATAGACTTTAAAACGCATAAGGGTTGATTTACTAAAGGCAAAAATCCACTTTGCACTACAAGTGCACTTGGAAGTGCAGTCGCTGTAGATCCGAGGGGGGCATGCAAGGAAAATAAAAAACAGCATTTTAGCTGGCACATGATTGGATAATAAAATCAGCAGAGCTTCCCCTCATTTCAGATCCTCCCCTCAGATCTACAGCGGCTGCACTTATAGTGCAAAGTGGACTTGCCTTTCGTAAATAACCCCCCATTATGTGGATTCTCAGATGTAGTTTATGGCAGCCATAAATCTCAGAGCCTTGACTATTGCACCATGAGTAACAGAGCTCAGGAGATCTTCTAAGTAAGACAAACAGAGGTTTTTGAATGAAATGTTTTAGTTTTACTACCCAACATGACACCTGTCAATTGTAAAACACCCAGACAACGAATCCACGCAGAGCCGTGTACTGTGTCTTTCCTGCAGAGAGAAGGAAGTGCCCACTAGTTTCTTATCTTATCTAGTTGAAGGTAAACCTCCACTCTGGTTCCATTGCCGTTGCAAGGTGTGTTGCTACCTGTGACCTTCACCAAGTACACACGCGATGGTGACAATGCAAAGACCCGGTGATCTTTGGTGGCCCCATAATAAAAAGTGTCCAAACTAGAACCTTAGTGGCAGGATCATCAGGTATTCTGTTAATTTAAGGTGATGATTTAGATTGAAAACAAGTTTTAAATAATACTATAGAGGCATAAAGAGCGTTCTCAGTGACCGCACACCATACCAAGCCGTACAGTGCCTTGAAAAAGTATTTGTACCCCTTGAAATTTCCCACGTTTTGTCATGTTACAACCAAAGACGTAAATGTATTTTGGGATTTTATGTGATAGACCAACACAAAGTGGCACATAATTGTGAAGTGGAAGGAAAATGATAAAATGGTTTTCAAATTTCTTTACGAACAAATATCTGAAAAGTGTGGGGGGTTACATTAGTATGGCGCCCCCCGGAGGCAATACTTTTTAGAACCGTCTTTCTCTGCAATTACAGCTGCAAGTCTTTTTTGGGGATGTCTCTACCAGCTTTGCACATCTAGAGAGAGACATTTTTGCCCATTGTTCTTTGCAAAATATCTCAAGCTCTGTCAAATTGGATGGAGAGCGTCTGTGAACAGCAATTTTCAAGTCTTGCCACAGATTCTCAATGGGATTTAGGTCTGGGCTGTGAATGGGCCATTCTAACAAATGAATATGCTTTGATCTAAACCATTCCATTGTAGCTCTGGCTGGATGTTTCGGGTCGTTGTCCTGCTGGAAGGTGAACCTTCGCCCCGGTCTCAAGTCTTTTGCAGACTCTAACAGGTTTTCTTCCAAGATTGTCCTGTATTTGGCTCCATCCATCTTCCCATCAACTCTGACCAGCTTCCATGTCCCTGCTGGAGAAAAGCATCCCCACCACATGATGCTGCCACCACCATGTTTCACGGTGGGGATGGTGTGTTCAGGGGGATGGGCAGTGTTGGTTTTCCGCCACACATAGCGTTTTGCTTTTAGGCCAAAAAAGTTCAATTTTGGACTCATCTGACCAGATCACCTTCTTCCACATGTTTGCTGTGTCCCCCACATGGCTTCTCACAAACTGAAAACAGGACTTCTTATGACTTTCTTTCACCAATGGCTTTCTTCTTGTCACTCTTCCATAAAGGGCAGATTTGTGGAGAGACGACTAATAGTTGTCCTGTGGACAGATTCTCCCCCCTGAGCTGTGGATCTCTGCAACTCCTCCAGAGTTACCATGGACCACTTGGCTGCTTCTCTGATGAATCCTCTCCTTGCCCGGCCGGTCAGTTTAGGTGGAGGGCCATGTCTTGGTAGGTTTGCAGTTGTGCCATACTCTTTCCATTTTCGGATGATGGATTGAACAGAGCTCCGTGAGATGGTCAAAGCTTGGGAGATTCTTTATAACCTAACCCTGCTTTAAACATCTGCACAACTTTATCCCTGACCTGTCTGGTGTGCTCCTTGGCCTTCATAATGCTCTTTGTTCACTAAAGTTCTCTAATAAACTTCCAAAGGCTTCACAGAACAGCTGTATTTATACTGATATTAAATTACACACAGGTGGACTCTATTTACTAATTAGGTGACTTCTGAAGGCAATTGGTTCCACTAGATTTTAATTAGGGGCATCGGAGTAAAGGAGGGCTGAATACAAATGCCCCCCCACACTTTTCACAAATTTGTAAAAAAATGTTGAAAACCATTTATCATTTTCCTTCCACAATTATGTGCAACTTTGTGTTGGTCTATCACATAAAATACATTTACGTTTTTGGTTGTAACATTTAACAAATTTGGAAAAATGTCAAGGGGTATGAATACTTTTTCAAGGCCTTGTATATCAGAAAGATAACATCAGCCTCAGCTCACTCCATCTAAGACAGGCTTCTGATGTGTTTTGCCCCATCCCTGAGGCTTAGTCATGGAAGTGGGGGTTTCCCCCATGGCACAAGAGATTTATCCCATACCGCTGATGCAGGAGAAAAAACAAAAAAACAAACAAGCCACACCATATAGTGGATAGGAGGAGTGGCGGAAGGAAGGAGCGATCTGTGTGGTATGTAATGTATATCTCTATAGCAATAACCACTTACAGAGTCTCCATATGCGATAATAAGTAATAATAAAGTAAGACACTCCTACGTATTGGTATATTAGAGATGTAAATACACAGCCACCCCCCTCTCCATGACTAAGCCTTGGTGGGCGGTTGAAACGCGTCGGCGACCATATCCTAGACGGAGTGAGCTAAGGCAGGTACCATCTTTCTGACATACAGCTTGGTAAAGTGTGCGGTCTTGGAAATACTCTTTGCTCCTCTGCAGTATAATTTGAGTAGAGTTGGGATAGACTCGGTTCACCCTTCAGCGGAGCCCACCGATCAGGACTTCGGGAATCCTGAATGGAGATCCTAAGTTGCATTAAGCTCCACAACTTTTAAATAACTCTGTAAAAAGATTATACGAGATAGTTTAAGCCCTAAATCCAATTGGATCAGTCAAGATTCTTGCCTAGCGTTGAGTGGCCTTGTATCGGGGCTGGCAAGACAATTTCCCCCAAGAACAGCATCTCACCGGCTTGCCCCCCCCCCCCCAAGGAGGCCGCCATGGGACGCTGGGAAGTGATCTTGGTTTTCTAAATGTTGCTTTTCCCTTTTGTATTTTTATTTGCGCGCTATTATTTCTATTAGCAAAAATAAATAAATCAATAAATAAAAGCCCACATGGTTAACTTCAAACACATTGTTCCCACTTTCCTCCAAGCGATACACGTTCCAGCAAATAATATAGGACAATCCCGATAAAACAGGTGACATCTGGCAGATCAGGTTCTGTAAACTCATCTAAAAAAATGTGTGGGCGACCCTGGGTGTACTCATCTCTTCCCGTAATTCTCATTCCTAGCTCCTCCTTGTAGAAGTAGAGAGTGGTATTGCAGATAATAATTGCCAACTAAAACTCAGCACCAGCATAAGAGAGCAAAGACGTTGAACGGAGAGTTGGGAAATCGCATGGTATCTAGGAATGTACCACACAATGAAAACACAGTAAAACCCACCAGAATATCTTGAAATTCTTCTTTGCTTTGTATCATCCGTACTTCAATATGTCTTTCTGACGTAGTTTTCCACTGTGCCCGCCGGCGCTGCCTGCCGTTCATAAGTAGGAGTTCTTCACAAGTCAGAGGTTCCTAACTCGGGGACTCAGGGCCAATAGACAACCCGGGAGGAATAAGCCTATGCCTGATAATATTTTATTTTATCTTACATTAACTTTTATTTTCATTTTTCTTTTTTTTTTATTAGTTTTGTTTGTTTTAAGTTCTACAAAAAACAAGGTTATAGGTGCCTAACACTAGGTATTATATGTACGTACATGTCTGATATTATGTATAACTCTAGAATGGGGAAATGTGTACCCCCTTTATTGTAAAACAGTTACCCATTATTCTTGTCAATAAAAAAAGTTTGGATTAAAAAAAAATGACAATTACAAAATACAATAAATTATATTGTAGTAGGGGATAGAAACAAAAAGCATATAAAAAGAAACAAACAAAATTTTTATTACAAAATGACAATTACAAAATACAATAAATTGTATTGAACCTGAGATCGATGGAGAAAAAAGTGGCAAAAAAAACTTTACAAAGAAAGTAAGTATTGTATGTATTTTGTAATAAAATGTGTTTGTTTCTTTTTATATACTTCAGTACTTTTTTGTTTCTATCCCCTACTCATACCCCTACCAGCACAATCCCTTTAAGGGCATCCTTTTTTTTCCAAATTGTTACAATATGGGATGTGGTAGGAGTTTTTCTGGGAATTAACTCTTATGCCGCATACACACGATCGTAATTTTGGCCAGCAAAAGACAGATGAGAGATTTTCATCGAAAAAATGCCACCGTGTGTATGCTCCACACTGGCCGAAATTTGATAGCATGTTCTCAATTTTCCCGATGAAAATTCCGATCGTGTGTATGCAATTCCGACATGCAAAAAACTCATGCACGCTCAGATTCAACTACGAGATGGAAGCTATTGGCTACTAGGTATTGAACTTCCTTTTTCTAGTCCGGTCGTACGTGTTGTACGTCACCGCGTTCTTGGCGGTCGGAATTTGGTGTGACCGTGTGTAGGCAAGACAGTTTGAGCGGAACAACGTCGGAATTCCGACGGGAAAACCATCAGACCTTTTTCCGACGAGAATGTCGATTGTGTGTATGCCGCGTACAAACGACCGGACTTTCCGGCAGACTAGGTCAGACGGAATCAGTACATCGGACAATCCGATCGTGTGTGGGCTAATCCGATTGTTCTTCGTTTAAAAAATCCCACGGACCTAGAAATAGAACATGTTTCAAATCTGTCCGACTGACTCAATTCCTATCAGGAAAACGGTTCGTCTGTGTGCTGGTCTGACGGACCAAATACGACGCAAGGGCAGCTATTGGCTACTGGCTATTGAACTTCCTCTTCTAGTCCCGTCTTACGTCATCACGTTCAAAACTAACGGACTTTCGAACGGACTTAGTCCATTCGTGTGTGGCCAAGTCCTTTTGTTCGGAGAGTCCATCGGGAAGACTGTCGGACCTAGTCTGCCGGAAAGTCCAGTCGTGTGTACGCGGCATTAGGTGATTTCTCTTGATTTATTTATTGTTCATTTAATGAAGGTACAACATTTAGCAACATATTGCTACACTTCGTGGCGCCCCTCTTCTCTTTTATATTCTTGAGCTCCTGCTGGATTTTGCTTCCAATCCCCTTGTGGAGGCTTCCAGTTGTGGATGGACATTTAATAGTTTTACATTGCTATAATCTTTTTTATATGGACTATAAACTGAAGGATTTATGGATAAATGGTTGTGGAACGAATCATTTGAGTTTCCATTATTTCCTATGGGGAAATTCGCTTTGCTATACGAGTGCTTTGGATTACAAGCATGCTTCTGGAACGAATTATGTTCGCAATCCAAGGTTTTACTGTACCAACCTCTAGGACCTCCTAACCACTTAAATAGTGGGCACTTTCACCGCCTTCCTGCCCAGGCCAATTGTCAGCTTTCATCGCTGTCACACTTTGAATGACAATTGCGCGGTCATGCTGCACTGTACCCATATGACATTGTTGCAATTTTTGGAGACAAATAGAGCTTTCTTTTGGTGCTATTTAATCACCAGTGGCGGTTTTTATTTGTTGTTAAACGAAAAAAAGACCAAACATTTTGAAAAGAAAACGATTTTTGTTTCTGTTATAAGGTGTTGGAAATTAACCAGTTTTCTCCTTCACTGATGGGCAATGATGAGGCGCCACTGATGGGCACTGGTGAAGTGCCACTGATGAGGTGCCACTGATGGGCACTGATGAGGAGGCACTAATATGCGGTACGGTTGGGCAGCTTTTATGGGCACTGATAGGCAGCAATGATGTGCGGTACTGATGGGCGATGACGGGCACTAAAAGGTATCACCGATGGGCACTGATTGGTATCACTAGTGGGCATCGCAGATGGGGCTGCACTGATAATTATCGGCTCTCCTCTACTCACACTCTGTCAGAATGAATAGAGGAATGCCGATAACAGGCACTACCTTAGTTACGCTGCGATTGGACACAGCTGATCACATGGTAAAGAGTCTACGTCATAGGCTCTTTACCGGAGCGACACACCGCACTACTGATCCCCGGGGGGCACACACAAGCGGTTTGTTCTGAAGGATGTCATATGACGTCCAGTCAGTACGGGAGAGCCACCATCCGGCCGTCATTTTGCTATAGGCCGGGCAGGATGTGGTTAAATCGGTATTAAATCCAAAAGCCAACATTTATTGTATTGCAGCTTACCAATTCTGAGATGCAATGGCTGCATTTGTTTTCTTTTTTTAGGCTTTCTCTCGTCTATTTTCATCCGGTGATCCAGCCAGTAAGCCTGACGTTTTTTTTCAAAAGCACAAGCTTTTGCACAAGCTCTCCAGCAGAATGCATCAGTCACAGGGATGAGACAAACCATTTACCACTGGGCAATGATACCAATGATTGATGATGATAGAATGATAGAATGATTCAGCTTGATATGATAGAATGATAATTCAGCTTTTCTATTTGCAAAACCTTTATCCCAAAAGAAACACAACTGTAACTGATTATAAAGTTTTAACTGGAGTTTGGCTTCAGTTTGTTAGTGTATTTAAATCTGCTAGTCCTCCGAGCACTCCCCCCCCCCCCAGACGGACAATGCTGTTGCCCACCCGCCGTGCTCCTTCATCCAGAGTGGAGGTGCAGTAGGTGTACTGCTTGCCAGTTCACAAGGTGAAAACAGAGGGGAAAACCCCACAAAAAAAAGAAAACGAATGCAGACGCCACATCTAATGATCGGTAAGCTGCAATATATTACATTTTTGGTTTTGGAGTTAACATTGCTTTAATTGGTTTGATAATATGGTGCGGTATGAGGTTGTTCTTTATGTATGAGAACACCATGAAACTTCCTTTTTTTAATTTATTTTGTATTATTTATATAGAAATACCGTAATAATATATAATTTTTTATTTTTATTTTCTTATCCTGTGTTGTATACACTGTAGTGATACGGTTATATCAATCATTTACTGGTTGTGTGATACTCCGAAAGCCTTGTTATAAGACACTGGTAAATAATTAATCCCACGGTCATTCTTGCCACCCTACTGGTCTTACTGGTTATTTTTATTAATTTTTAAATATCACATAAAAAAAAAAGGTCAAAAGTTTTCCAGTGTTATCGCTATGCGGGAAGGCGCCATTTGGCTTAAAGCTGAAGTTTAGTCACATTTACAGTTTAGATACATTCTGCCTTCCCCAGTTCCTCTTTGTCTCCTCATCAACACGCTTATTACATGGTCAACCACCTGCCAACCGTTTACAGTAAATATACTGCAAGCGGGCGGCAGGTGCAGGCTTAACAACGTACGTGGGTTTGGGCTGCACCTACGCGCGCCCCCTGCTGTGACTGGACACAGCACGAGTCTGGCAGATCTGCGGTGTCCAATCACAGCACAGAGTTTTGTGCTTACAAACACACCGAACAACAATCTGGCTGTTTCTGCTCCCTGAAAAGCAGGGAGGAAAAAAACAGCCAGATCAGAACAGCTGTTTTTTCAGCTGGAACTTGGAGGAACTCCATTCCCCCACCTCTGTCTTGGACCCTCTTCTCCCTCTTCTCCCTGTGCTTCCCACTATCACTTGTAAACACAGCAGTCCGGCTTCTGTGTTTACAAGCGACAGCTTGTCTCCCAACCACACCACACCCATAGATCTGATCTTCTGAGCAGCTCCCACTGAGTGCAGGATGGGCACAAGGGAGACGCAGGTGCCCGGGGGGTGCGGTGTTGATGCGACACCACGCACTAAATGACCTCCCTAGTAAGTGAGAGAGGCAGAGCCACCTACAGTGTGTGGGGAGGTACTACAGAAGAAGAGGGGGTGAAAGTGAGCTGTGAATGGAGCAATGGTGGTTGGTGGTATATCATGCAACCCTTCCCCCCCCCCCCTCCACCAGCTCCACACTTACCCCATCTAGGTCACAGACAGCGCTTCCTCCGGGCTACAGGTGGCAGCTTCCCCTGTGCCCCCCCTCCTCTTTGGCATCATAGCGGCTTCTGCCGTGCGTCTCTTCCCTCCTAGGCCAAGGATAGCTTCTCCTTTCGGCCAATTGGTTGACAGGCCTCGGGACCAGCTTCCTGATGGGCCGGGAGGAGAATCAGGAAGACACTAGCGAATGTTCATTTGCTTTTGTCACACAACTGGGTGGGATCTGCGCCCCGAGCCCACCCTTTTTTTGAAGCCTAATGGAGCCTCTTAAAGCCCGCTTCTCCTACTTTCCCTCCCGCAGGCATTCAGAGGCTGCAGGAGGAAAATTGAGAGGTTGAGTCTTCTATATGCATCCGCTCCTCCTATCCCACTACTTTCTGTTGCCCCCCTGTGCTCTCCAGTCCCCCCCCCCCCCAGTGTTCCCCAGCCCCCCAGCCACCCTTGCTCTCAGGCCTCCCCGTGCTCTCAAGCCCTCCCTGTGCTCTCAAGCCCCCCCTGTTCCCTTCTTCCCCCCATGTGCTCCCCCTACCATTTATTTTTCCCGGGGGGGGGGGGGGGGGAGAAGAGGCCGGGATATATGTCATGGGCTTCTCAGTCTTAAATGTCCAGGCCTATTTTTTGCCCCATTCCAGGCCTGTCATATACCAAAGGGTCTTGGGCCACCTGTTGGGCATCAGGGTACCCGATGATGTTGGATATACTGGAAAGACCGAGTTAATACCTGGAAGTGTTACACTGACGCATTACTTGACAAGCACGCATCTAATGCTCGCTGCACGTTGTGGATTTAATATATAACCAGAGTAAACAGCGGGGTGTCTTATAGCTCAGCTTTCATTTATAGAAAATATTCCTCCAACAAACCCAGCAGGTCTGACTTCTGCCAGCGGTATCGGGGATTGTGTTTAAACGATATTTCAGGTTTCTCTGGCAACTAATGACAGTAAATGGAAACTGAACTATCCTTTACGCCACAGAAAGGAAAATTCTAAAGAGTATTATCACCCCGTGTAATCATTTTATACTTGGGGCAGAGTAAACACAGCCGTCTGTTTTCACTCGTATTCGCTCCCTGACCTGCAACTGCAGCTCCCTAGAAGAAAAAAAAGGGAAGCCAGGAGCAGGACTTAAACATGGAAGCACAAGAACGCACCTGCAGGAGCTCTGCATGAGAATGGGGCGAGAACCAGCCACCGAAAGGTCTAGACGAGCCGTTTTCACATGCCCGGGACCGTAAACTCCCGCCGGCCACTGGGAAACGGAGGGGACCCGAAATGACACATTATTTCGTACGGCAGCACCCCGTTCCCTCTCCAGCTGCATGGACCAAGATGGTGCCACCACGAGTTCCTCCGGTAAGCGCCGCAGCCTCTAGTAAGAGAAGCACATAGGCGGGAGAGGCTGCTGCTGCAGAGGGGGATTTCCCTCATCTCACTCACAGGTCACCTTCTCCTATACAATCCCCTGCAATCCCACATACAGACTCACAGCTAAGCGTGGAAAATGAAGGGGGAACAAGCGGCCACACAGAGGGATCCCTAAGGGATATAGTGCCAGGTCTGCCCACCAAGCAAGACTTACATGCCATGGCAGCCATGAATGCTCTCACGCGGGAGCTGCACGATCTGTGACAGCAAGTTGACACGGTGGAGGAGAGGGTGACGCTTTTGGAATCCTCCACCACCACCACCGATGCCCGCATTACTAATTTAGAGACAGAGCACCGGGTCTTCCACCGCCATCTTGTTGATGTACAACTGCAGCTTGACGATGACGAAAACAGGATCAGGCAGAACAATCTGCACCTCAGAGGCATCCCTGAGGCCACCATGGGTCCAGATCTCCACACCACTGTAACAGCTATCCTAGACCAGGCCCTGGGTAAGCCCCCTACCTCTGAGTTTGAACTGGATAGGGTTTACCATGCACCGGGCCCCAGGGCCCCACCCTCGGAAACATGGGGCTCTTATACCATGGATCTACCACGTGATGTTCTCTGCAGGGTGCACTTTTATACCATAAAGGAAGAAATCCTATGCTTGGTTTGGGAAAGGGGCCCCGGTTGATTTGATGGAGCCTCCATACGGATCTTCCCTCATATCTCCAGGCAAATCAGAGTCATGCGAGGACTTCTGCGACCTCTTCTTGAGGTGATACGGGAAGCTGAAGCCACTTATCACTGGGGCCATCCCTTCCACCCGATTGCCAGGACTCAGGAGGCAAGGATCAGAGTTCCATCTCCGTTCACCAGACCAACTCCCAGACCTGATAAGTTTCATTGCCAATCCGGCTGTCATTGTCCCTAACTGGTTTGATTACTTGCTATCTCAGGAGACACTGGGTCCACCTATGCCCAGACTGCAATGGATCAGACGAAGGTGTTCACGCGCCTCAAGTCGTGAGGTTGCCAGATCCCACCTGACATCCTCTGAAGCTTGACCCTTTCCTCTAATCTACTGACTGGTAAGACTGTGCAATATCCATTCGTACGATCCCTATCGGAACAGAAATGGCAGCTCTCAAGATCCTAGCTGACTTTGGGATACGTTTACGCCGACACCAGAGACCACTTGGATAAATGTCCCTGCATGCTTCCAATAGAGGCATAACTTAATATCCAATGCAGACTACTACACAAGGGGGGTCCCCCTCTGTGGATCGAGGGGGGGGGGGGAATTTTCATCTACAGCCTGTGGCACTAGGCCGTGGCTGGAGATGGAAAACACTGTTCTGTTTACCACTCCCCCCTGTCTGCCCGCACGGAGTCCCATCACTTGGTAGATCCTCCCCGGCGCATCATCACTGTATGGTCCCGGATGTTTGCCTAGGAGTCTTCCATGGCACGATGGTATAGTGTGCCTACCACTCTGGCACCGCTTTTTCCCGCAAGTCCCTAGTCTGTGCTGGCGATGTGGCACAGAGGAGGGAACGATGCTACACATCTTCTGGGACCTCTCCAAAATCAGACCTTTCTAGCTGGAGGTGACATGCACGATCAGGCACCTGACCAATGCTACCCTGGGGATGGTTTGCTTGGCTGATCCTCTGGGCCAGACTTGCTTTGCTTCCTAGTCGGGGGGGGGGGGGCACTGCTTCACCTGTCTACCCTTCTACCTTTCCACCTACATACCTCACTTCCCCTCCCACCTCTCCCACTGTTAGGGAGACCTGACGCCCCCCCCCCCTCCACCTCACCCCTTGTTCGCCCCTTCCTAAGCCGTACCCATTCATGGGCTGGTTTAGCCACATAATGTGAATAACGTGGTTTAGATCGCCCGTGTTATTGTGCCCCATGACTGGGCCCAGCTGGTTCTCGGAAAGCTTGCCTCCCGATCAGCTCTGAGTGTCTATCATACAGTACAGCTCTGGATGCCATACTACCAGTACTGGGTTACTAAGGCAACAGTCTGGAAGCCTCCCCGGTGAAGCCCACCGACAACTTCACCCCACAGCTTCGCTTCTCCAATGCCTACTACAGTGTGTATGGGGGGGAACTGATAACTGACCTTGTTATTCCTAACATATGACCCTTTTTTTGTTTCACGTTTCTGTTTTTATTATAATCCCTGTCATCTGTTTTTGACTGTTAAATGCATCATTCTGAAAATAAATTAAAAAAAAAAAAAAAAAAAGGAAGCGAACGATCAAGATGTGAGAGTAGGAGGCGAGCGGTGTGCAACATTACCTTTCTAGAGGTCGAGCGCGCAGGAACCGATGTAGATCATCTGGATGGAGTCCCAAAAAAAGGGGGGCACTGCGCTGTTAACCACTTCAATACCGGGCACTTATACACCTTCCTGCCCAGACCAATTTTCAGCTTTTGGCGCTGTCGCACTTTGAATGACAATTGCGCGGTGACGCTACACTGAACCAAAATGACATTTTTATAATTTTGTTCCCATAAAGAGAGTTTTTTCTTTTGGTGGTATTTGATCACCTCTGCGTTTTTTTTATTTTCTGCTAAACAAATAAAAAAAAAAGATCAAAAATTTTGAAAAAATATTTTTTTTTTGTTTCAGTTACAAAACTTTGTAAATAAGTAAGTTTTCTCCTTCACTGATGGGCACTGATGGGGCTGCTCTGAAAGGGCACTGATAAGGCGGCACTGATGGGCAGTGATGAGGTGGTACCAATGAGGTGGCATTTTTGGGCACTAATATGCGGCACTGATGGGGCACTGTTAACAGCACTGATGGGCACCAATATATTTCACTGCGTCGCTGCCTTCCAACTACAGTTTTGGATTTTCCTTATATGATGGAATGATGAAATATGCATTTCCCCAAGTCCCATTGCTAAATATTGGTTACATAATAGTATTATTGTAACATCTCTCTATTAGTAATTCTGGTCATTTTTAAAGAATTTGCAATACATTTTTGTATATGTTTTTCTTAATAAATAATTTTTGATACATAGAACGTATTTTGTCAAATTGTGCCTAAAATGGTCCGAAGTCCCTCTTCTGTTTTTTCTATTCAATCTAAAGGATGTGGCACATTTTGTATTGATTTGTATCCACACTATGTGTGATGATACAATGAAACTTATTGATTCTGGGCACTAATAGGTAGCACGGATAGGCGGCACTGATAGGTGGTGATAGGTGGCACGGATGGGCATGGATGGCCACTGATGAACTGTAATGTATTGTACTGATGGCTGTCAATCTGTGCCAAGCAATAATGCCTGACAATCAGTGATGCCATTGTGGGCACTGATTGCCATCCCTGGTGGTCTAGGGTGGCATACCTGGTGGTAGACAAGAAAGAAAAGCAA
The DNA here is from genome assembly GCF_037356315.1 of Lithobates pipiens. Taxonomy (NCBI): domain Eukaryota; kingdom Metazoa; phylum Chordata; class Amphibia; order Anura; family Ranidae; genus Lithobates; species Lithobates pipiens. Next base: position 9,919,557 of record NW_027507786.1, read on the forward strand.
AAACTTCTCCTGCGCTCTGGTGTCGAGGTCTTCACTGTGTGGTGTAATCAGCTTCACATGGTATCGTCTTGCAGCCCTCCTCAGAATAATGGGTATTCAGAAATTAAAAGAAGCGAAAAAAAAAGGGGGGGGGGGGCGCACCGACCTAGTGCCTTACCACTGATATGTGTTTTATTTGAATAAAGCTCTAACAAAATGAATACTCACAAACGAGTATTGATAAAAGGCATAATCAATACAGCAGAGTCCACTCCTTCGAACATCAACCAGTGACATCAAGTCCAGGCTTGTTGATGTTCAGTGGAGTGGACTTTGCTGTATTGATTATGCCTTTTTTTTAATCAATACTCGTTTGTGAGTATTAATTTTGCTCAGCTTTAATCAGTGGTAATGCACTAGGTCGGTGCGCCCCCCTTTTTCTTTTTGATACCTGGTGGCGTCCCTGGTGGTCCAGTGTGGGCATCCTTTGGGGGGGGGGGGGCTGCACTGATAATCAATCAGCACAGACCCCCCCCCCCCCATCAGAGGAGCAGCCGACTGGCTCTCCTCTACTCGCGTCTGACAAACACAAGTGAGGAAAAGGCTCTTCCTGTTTATATCGTGATCAGCCGTGATTGGACACGGCTGATCACATGGTAAAGAGTCTCCGTCAGAGACTCTTTACCTAGATTGGAGTTTCGGTGTGCCAGACTGACATTTGGGCCAAAATGTTTGGCATTATGACATTTTTCCCAGTCCTATTGCTGGCGTGTTCAATAAATCTACGCTATGTTTTCATTACTGACTGTGTGGCGCTTCATCTAAAGTCCCAACGGGAAAAACTTGGTATGTTAATGGGGATGGAGGCGCCCCACAGGGTACTACCAACCATATCCTTTTTTCTCCCTCCTGCTGGGTACCCCCCACAGCAAGCAGCTTGCTATGTGAGGCACCTAGGCTCAGGTAAGTATTAGGGGGGCTGCTGCCCCCCCTTGTGTGGAGCAGCCCCCCCTAATACTTACCTGAGCTTCATCTCAATCCAGCGATGTTGCAAGAGAGCCTTTAGGGACTTTCTCTCCTCATTGGCTGAGACAGCAGCGGGGCTGCTCTCAATCAAATTAAGCCAATGAGGAAAGAGAGAGGTGGGGCTGAGCTGCGGCTCCACATCTGAATGGACACGCAGAGCAGCGGCTCCGCTCGGTTGCCCCCATAGCAAGCTGCATGCAGTGGGGTCACTCGGCAGTAGGAAGGGGCAAGGAGTGACAGCGGGGGACCCGAGAAGAGGAGGATCTGGGCTGCTCTGTACAAAACCACTGCACAGAGCAGCCATAAATACGTTTGTTATTTTTAAACAAAAAAAAAAACAAGACTTTAATATCACTTTAAATCTTAGATCTGATGGCTGCAATCGGTTCTTTTTTTTCTGCTTTCATTCTTCTAGTCTCATCTGGTGATCCAGCCAGCTAGTCTGTTGTTTTTCAAAAGCTCGGGGTTCTCCAGCAGGATGTTGTTTACATGGATCAGACAGAATCAGTTTACATGGATCAGACACACCATTTACATGGAGTGCAGCTTAAATTTGCTAGTGTATTTAAATCTGCTGGTCCATCTAACACTCCCCTCCCCCAGACCGATAATGCTGCTGCCCAGCGGTGCCCCCTGTGCTCTTTCATCCAGAGTGGGGGCGCTTTAATACATGAGGTGTGTTACTGGCCAGAATATAGAGTAGGGAGACTCAAATAGCCATGCTTCAGCCAATCCCTGGAAGGAGGAATTCAGAAGGTGGCTGGGGAGGCGATAAATGTTTGGGAGGCCTTGCCAGACTGTGCCTCTTCCACTGAAACGCCAGGCATCCAATAGGATTGCCTGACACTTTGGCCATTCGGGAGACAGGTCTCACTGATCTGCCTCCTGATTGGCAGGGAGGAACATTAGTGTAAAAATAGCTAAAATGTATTTACTACCATCACACAACAGGGTGGGATCGGGACGCCATGCTCTGCACCTCAAGCCCACCCATATTTGAAGCCTATTAGAGCCTCTGGGTCTAATCCCGTGCCTCAAAAATCCACCCCCCCCCCATTGGAATCCATGCACCCGCTGCTCCGATATGTACATCAGGGGGCCAGACGCATGGATAGGAAGGGCGGTGCCTGTGTGACCCTAGTGGAAGGGCCGCCACTGCCTGTTGGGGTACTTGAGGACAGGGTTGAGAACCACTGCCCTAGAACACACGTGTCAAACACAAGGCCCACGGGCCCGAATGCAGCACGCCATGGACATTTCATGTGGTCCTTACAGCTGTGTACACCCCCTCCTGTCTGCCCCCACCTTGCCACAGCAATTGGTAGCAGACAGGACAGAACTCCTTCCTACAGATCCTGCGCTTCACTGTGCCGCCGCACCCCCTCTGGTTTTAGCAAATAAGCAGCCTCTTGCAGCCTTCCTCTGGTCCTCCTCCAGACCCTGCACTTTCTGATTCCTAGCTTCTTCCCGGTCGCAGCACAATGTAAGGAGGGTGCACCGTGACATAAGGGAGGGTGTGGTACTCTTGAGCTCTGATGGTTGGGGGGGGGGGGGGGGGTGGCACTTAACATCTGATGTAAGGGGGGGAGGGATTGTGCTCTGGATATCTAGTTTTACAGATGCCCTTTGAGAGCAACCATAATGCTGATGCAGCCGATGATGAAATTTAGTTGCCCTAGAGCCATTATTGTCGGTGTGCATGAGACTTGTAGTCTGTGGTAGCAAGGGAGACCTGGGTTTCTCAATAGCGCCTCGGGGAGGGGGAAGCGCTACACCAGATATCGCAGATATCATATACACCCCTCCCCTACAACATGCCAACTGGACACACCTGTCCACCATCATTGCTCGATGAAAGGTCCTGTGCCAGCTACTCTCTTGTAGCCTCCGTTAGGTGTGTCATATTAAGATAACACCTCCTTCCCAGGAGACAAAGTGCTATGATTGTCTTCAATGAGGTTCATTAGCATTCCTACCTTGGAGCAAAAGTTCAATCTCCTGGCAGCCGTTCAGCTACTTCCTGGGAATCAAGGTGAGGTTTCAGGTCTTCTTAATGCCAGTCTCATAGACCCGTCACCCGTATTTGCATAGCCGGTTCTCCTCTTTACCTGTAGCAGAGGGCAGATGTTGGGGGGTGAGAAGGTGTGCAAGACGACTGCTAAAACACAAGCAGAAATTTTCAGTTGTTCAATGTATATTAAGTCAATAATTGCCATAAAAAGCCATAAACTAAACTAAACTGGGAAAAAAAGGGTACAAAATTAATAAATCAGTCAATGTTTTTTTTTTTTTTTCATGTAAAATATGACCTGGTATCAGCCTCCTCAGGGCCGTCTTTAAGGCAGGGCAAAAGGGGGAGCTGCCCTGGGCCCTGTCATTGTTGGGAGCCCAAAGCAGCTGCCTCATACTTGCCAACTATCCCAGTTTAAATTTCCTTGTCCCTTGAAGTTTTAGTCCTGTGCTGTGTCCCGATATCTCAGTGTGAAGGCAGGGCAAAAGGGGGAGCTGCCCTGGGCCCTGTCATTGTTGGGGGCCCAAAGCAGCTGCCTCATACTTGCCAACTATCCCAGTTTAAATTTCCTTGTCCCTTGAAGTTTTAGTCCTGTGCTGTGTCCCGATATCTCAGTGTGAAGTGCTGCTACTAATGCTGCCCAGCTCTGCCCTATTGTTGTATACAGGTGACTCACCTACAGACCCTGTGTTCACATGTAAATAACCGGCATTGATATGTAAATAGCAGCAGCAATAATTAAATAGCTGCGGTCAGCGGCATTGATATGTAAATAAAGGCAGCATTCAAATATACATCTTGCTCCCCTGCAGTGAGGAGATGATGTGCTGTAACTTCTAGCAACTAATCAGTGAGCCGTAATGTGTGCTGTAACCTCTAGCAACAGTCAGTAAGCAGTAATGATATGCTGTAACTGCTGGCAACCAATTGCAATTTCTGCCTGAACTGATACAGTAAACTGATTTTAAGTCTAGCTGCTATTTATTGTATATCTCAGAGCAGGTGGAGAGTGAAATTGCATGAGGGGGGCCCCCCCAAGAAAATTTTTGCCCAGGGTCCAATCAATGTTAAAGACAGCCCTGAGCCTCCTGCAACCTCAATTATTACAGAACTGAGACTGGGTTGTGCTGCAGTGTCCCATGTGCAAACAAGGGCGATGCTGATAGCAGGAGAGTGCAGAGAGATGAGCTCCTCCGTCTGCTGCTCCCCCTTCGTTGTCCAATCACAGGCTGAAGGGACAACACCTGACAATGCTCATTAACAGCTTCAATCCCGGCAGCGTTGATTTCAATGAAAGCATTTTAAATTAATACTATTTTAGTCTACTAAAATACGCCTAAAACGAAAACAATTGAGATGACTAAAATAAGACTAAAACTAAAATGGAATTTTAGTCAAAAGACTAAGACTAAAACTAAATTGAAATTTGACATAAAATTAACACTGGTCTGTAGTGCATGTTCAGGGCCGTCTTTAAGGCAGGGCAAAAGGGGCAGCTGCCCTGGGCCCTGTCATTGTTGTGGGGCCCAAAGCAGCTGCCTCATACTTGCCAACTATCCTGATTTAAATTCCCTCATCACTTGAGGTTTTAGTCCTGTGCTGAGTCCCAATACCTCAGTGTGAAGTGCTACAACTAATGCTGCCCAGCTCTGCCCTATTTTTGTGTACAGATGACTCGCCTGCAGACCCTGTGTTTACATGTAAATTGCCGGCATTCATATGTAAATAGTGGGGGCATTCATATGTAGATTGGGAATATCATGCCCCCCCCGAGGTCATATCCACAGTAATATCGAATCAACAAGCAGAAATCATGCGCTGTAACCTCTAACAACTAATTAGTGAGCGGTAATGTGTGCTGTAACCTCTAGCAACCAGTCAGTGAGCGGTAATGATACATTGTAACCTCTGGAAATCAATCACAATAGCTGCCTGATCTGATTTAGTAAACTGATTTTGAGTCTAGCTGCTATTTATTGTATGTCTCAGTGCAGGTGGAGAGCGAAACTGCATGGGGGGGGGGGGGGGCAAGAAAAGTTTTGCCCAGGGCATGGTGTTCATACTTCAATACCATAAATAATAACATATGAGATTTTTCACTCCAGCAGTACATAATGAGTTTGGAAATTGTAGAGAAAAACGTTCACTAATGCATTACAATTTAATTACACCCATTCGATTTTAGACGACTAAAATAAGTTTTAGTCGACTAAAATGACCTGGAGATTTTAGTCAACTAAATACGACTAAAACTAAAACAATTGCAGACGACTAAAATGGGACTAAAACTAAAATGCCATTTTAGTCCTCAGACTAAAATCAAATCGAAATTTGCTGCCAAAATGAACACTGAACCCTGGGCACTTTTATCCCCTTTCCTGCCCAGGCCAATTTTCAGCGCTGTCGCACTTTGAATGACAATTGCTTGGTCATGCAACACTGTACCCAAATGAAGTTTTTATCATTTTGTTCACACAAATAGAGTTTTCTTTTGGTGGTATTTAATCCCCGCTGAGTTTTTTTTATTTCTTGCAAAAAAAAAAAGAAAAAAAAAAAAATTGGAATAAAAAAAAAAAAAAAAAAAAAAAAAAAACAGAAACATTTTTTTTTTCTTGGTTTTGGTTATAAAATGTTACAAATTAATAATTGTTCTTCATAAGACTCGGTTCACACGGTTTTGGTTATAAAATGTTACAAATTAATAATTGTTCTTCATAAGACTCGGTTCACACAGGGGGGCGACTTAGCCACCTGACAAGTCACGCTCTGTTCTGTACTATGTAACCGTTCTAATAGGAGCGACACAAGTCGCTTCCGACTTAGAAAAAGGTTCCTGTACTACTTCTGTGGCGACTTCAGGTGACTTGCATTGACTTCTATACAGAAGTCATTTTGCCAACCGCTGCTGAAGTCAGATGCAGGTCGCCTGAGGCAGTCGCGCTGCAAGTCGTGCTGCAAGTCGTGCTGCCTCAGTGTGAAGCGACCCTAAATTTAGGCCAAATTGTATTCTGTTACATTTCTTTGATGAAAATAACCCAAATCAGTGTACCTCGGATTGCGAGTAACGTGTTTTACAAGCGTCAATACAAGCTATTTTTTTTTTTTAATCGAGTAGAATTCAAGCCACTGGGGTGTGCAGTACCGCATTTGGCCAGAAGTGGCGGGGGGCGCCGGTGATGCTCGGAGACACTTGGAAACACTCCGTTCCCAAGCGTCTGAGTGTTTTCAGGTGTCTCCAGTGCCCCCGCACCTCTGGCCACATGTGGTACTGCATAGACAAGCAGTGACTGTGGAATGGATTATCTGAGTTTGCATTATTTCCTGAGGGGAAACTCGCTTTGATATACGAGAGCTTTGGATTACGAGCATCCTTCTGGAACAAAATTTTGCTCGTAAGAGTCCAAAAACTATGATTATATATCTATAGATATCTCTCTCATTATTTTTTATATATATATATATATATATATATATATATATATATATATATATATACACACACACACACACAGTGCCTTGCGAAAGTATTCGGCCCCCTTGAACTTTTCAACCTTTTGCCACATTTCAGGCTTCAAACAAAGATATAAAATTTAAATTTTTTGTGAAGAATCACCAACAAGTGGGACACAATTGTGAAGTGGAACGAAATCTATTGGATTTTTGAAACTTTTTTAGCAAATAAAAAACTGAAAAGTGGTGCGTGCAAAATTATTCGACCCCTTTACTTTCAGTGCAGCAAACTCACTCCAGAAGTTCAGCGAGGATCTCTGAATGATCCAATGTTGTCCTAAATGACTGATGGTGATAAATAGAATCCACCTGTGTGTAATCAAGTCTCTGTATAAATGCACCTGCTCTGTGATAGTCTCGGGGTTCAGTTGAAAGCACAGAGAGCATCATGAAGACCAAGGAACACACCAGGCAGGTCCGTAATACTGTTGTGGAGAAGTTTAAAGCCGGATTTGGATACAAAAAGATTTCCCAAGCTTTAAACATCCCAAGGAGCACTGTGCAAGCGATTATTTTGAAATGGAAGGAGTATCAGACCACTGCAAATCTACCAAGACCTGGCCGTCCCTCTAAACTTTCAGCTCAGACAAGGAGAAGACTGATCAGAGATGCAGCCAAGAGGCCCATGATCACTCTGGATGAACTGCAGAGAACTACAGCTGAGGTGGGAGAGTCTGTCCATAGGACAACAATCAGTCGTACACTGCACAAATCTGGCCTTTATGGAAGAGTGGCAAGAAGAAAGCCATTTCTCAAAGATATCCATAAAAAGTCTCATCTAAAGTTTGCCACAAGCCACCTGGGAGACACACCAAACATGTGGAAGAAGGTGCTCTGGTCAGATGAAACCAAAATCAAACTTTTTGCCCACAATGCAAAACGATATGTTTGGCGTAAAAGCAACACAGCTCATCACCCTCAACACACCATCCCCACTGTCACACATGGTGGTGGCAGCATCATGGTTTGGGCCTGCTTTTCTTCAGCAGGGACAGGGAAGATGGTTAAAATTGAGGGGAAGATGGATGCAGCCAAATACAGGACCATTCTGGATGAAAACCTGTTGGAGTCTGCAAAAGACCTGAAACTGGGACGGAGATTTATCTTCCAACAAGACAATGATCCCAAACATACAGCAAAATCTACAAAGGAATGGTTCACAAATAAACGTATCCAGGTGTTAGAATGGCCAAGTCAAAGTCCAGATCTGAATCCAATCGAGAATCTGTGGAAAGAGCTGAAAACTGCTGTTCACAAACGCTCTCCATCCAACCTCACTGAGCTCCAGCTGTTTTGCAAGGAAGAATGGGCAAGAATTTCAGTCTCTCGATGTGCAAAACTGATAGAGACATACCCCAAGCGACTTGCAGCTGTAATCGCAGCAAAAGGTGGCTCTACAAAGTATTAACGCAAGGGGGCCCAATCATTTTGCACGCTCCACTTTTCATTTTTTTATTAGTTAAAAAAGTTTCAAAAATCCAATAGATTTCATTCCACTTCACAATTGTGTCCCACTTGTTGGTGATTCTTCACAAAAAATAAAAATGTTATATCTTTATGTTTGAAGCCTGAAATGTGGCAAAAGGTTGAAAAGCTCAAGGGGGCCGAATACTTTCGCAAGGCACTGTGTGTATATATATATATATATATATATATATATATATATATATATATATATATATAGATATCACTCTCTCTAATATATATATATGTGTATGTATGTATGTATGTATGTATGTATGTGTGTGTGTATATATATATATATATATATATATACACACACACACACACACATACACACATACATTACAGTCATTGGCCCTCATGGGGGCGCCTGCCGCTCCCCTCACCACTGCCTGGCCAAGTGACTACTTGCAATGCTAGGTGAAGTGCCGTGCCATGGCCCCGACAGGCTAGATTAGTGCGGGAGGCGGCTGCGAGAGGACATGGGGGGGGCTTTTTTTTGTCTGGGTGGCGGCTTTTTTTTTTCTACCCCCCCCCCCTCGCATGGCGCTTGTCATGGCTGCCATACCTTGGATACGTCACTGTGCTCTATGATACTGAGCTCCTTCATTGTTTACAGGATGCACAAACTTTTTTTTGCTCCTCTTTCTTCTTTTTTGGTTGCTTAGGCTGCTTTCACACTGGGGCGGTATTCAGGCGTTACAGCGCTAAAAATAGCGCCTGTGTAACGCCTGAAAAAAACCGCCCCCTTTCACTCCAGTGTGAAAGCCCTCCGGCGCGATGCGCTGGCAGGACGGTGAAAAAAGTCCTGCTAGCCGCATCTTTGCAGCGGTGAAGGAGCGGCGTATTCACCGCTCCTATACCGCTCCTACCTATTGAAATCAATGGGACACCGCGGCAATACCGCCGGCAAAGCGCCGCTGCAGCGCCGCTTTGCGGGCGGGTTTAACCCCTTTTCGGCCGCTAGCGGGGGTTAAAACCACCCCGCTAGCGCCCGCACACCGCCGCTAAAACGACGGTAAAGCGCCGCTAAAAATAGCGGCGCTTTACCGCTGACGCTGCTCCCGCCCCAGTGTGAAAGCAGCCTTAATGTTTTTGGTTTTTCTGTCTATTCTGACCCCTGCTGGTTGCAGGGTGAACATTTTGTTTTTGCCCTCCGTTTGTCCAACTGGGGCGCTCACCGTCACACACTCGCCTAGACCCGGCCCGGGAAAGCCTATCCCATAAAGCTGCTACCTGGAGATGTAGAGAGTCCTGTGACGAGTCCCTACACTTGAAATTGCTTCTACAAGTTTCATACCAGTTCGTTACTCTGTGTCTCCTGTGTGTACTTTAGTCTCATGGTATGTGGGGGGGGGGGTCTGGGTGATGGAGCGAAGCGGGTGGCATTTTTTTCTCAACGGTAAAGGCACCACAAGCCGTCTGTGGTGCGTCTTCAGGAAACTCACCTGCAGGCCAACTCCATCCCCACACTTAAAAGCTGCAGCTGTCCCACCCAGCTTCACTCCACCCACACAGCTTCACTCCACAGGTGTCAGCGTACCTATTTCGCATGCGGTCTCCTTCCAATTACTGCTCTCCCCGATCGATGACCGGGGATGGCACATTTTCTTATTATGCAAATCAGCAGGATCGGCACGTATGGTTGCAAATCTCTACATCCCTCATTTGACAGCCTGAAGGGTTTAGCACAATTCCCAGCCTCATATTCCAACATCCTTATTTGGGTACTGGGAGATTACAACACGACTGTAATGGATAAACAGATGGATAAATTTAAATCCGGAGCTAGTGGCAATCCCCAACCGGAAGGCCCTACCACCCTTTGCTAGATTTCATGCAGAACTTGTCCTGCGAGATGTGTGGAGGGACCAGAATCCTGCAATGCTACTCTTGTTATTCAGCATCCTATAAACGCCTCTCCGGCATCGTGTCCCATGAGGGCCCTTATGAGCCCCCCCCCCCCACCCCGATGTGTCCTCTAGACCTGACTGCATATAAGGGATCCATATTAAAAAACAGTTTTCCAAAGTGGGCTGTAAGTAGCTCTGCATTGATATAACACCCGATCCTGCACGTGCAGGGAGGGAGTCTCGAGCAGGAGCCCCGCGCAATTGGTGTTCTAAAAATGAGTTCGTTTTCAATAACTAGAATGAGCGTGCCTGATAGGGTTGCCATCTGTCCCGGATTTACCCAGACAGTCCGGATTTTGAATTATGTGTCCGGATTTCAGTCCGCCCAAATCCCGGACACATCATTCAGACAGGGCAGTGGCTCCCTAAGTAACCGAGATAGCCACACACAAAGATGTTGCCATCCGGGAGCTGTCGGCGGCTGTCGGGTGGCAGGTTCATCATCACTGGGAGGCTGGGCGTTGATGTCAGCAAGAGCATTTTGGGCACACTCACCCACTCCACACAATACTACTTTCCTTGGGGAACCCAAAAGGTGTCCCAGGTCTTTTATAATCCTATAACATATACTACACAAGAAGAAAATTGCTCTGCGCCGCTAAAGTGTTCGGTTTTGGCTTGAAGAAAAGGTGGCAACCCTAGTGCCTGATAAGTTCAAGACTGTTTTTGTTTTTTGTTTGCATTTATCAAACCGATATAATACTTCCTGTGATGTAATATACAAACCAAAAGCGAGCAAATAAGAGAAGTTCTTCATTAGGGCCTACATACAGGCAGGGCTGGTGCAAGGATTTTTGACACCCTAGGCGAAACCTCATTTCCCCCCCCCCCCCCCCCCCTGACTCTACCTCCTTTGCACTGCTCATGTATACCCCACCTTTTTGATAAAGCTTCCATCAAATGCAGCCTCACCAGCGCCAATCAAATTCAGCCTCAACAGTGCCCCTCAAACGCAGCCTCAACAGCGCCCATCAAACACAGCCTCACCGGCGCCCATCAAACGCAGCATCACCGGCGCCCATCAAATGTAGCCTCACCGGCGCCCATCAAATTCAGCCTCACCGGCGCCCATCAAATGCAGCCTCACCGGCGCCCATCAAATTCAGCCTCAACGGTGCCCCTCAAATGCAGCCTCACCGGCGCCCATCAAATGCAGCCTCACTAGCACCCATTAAATGCAGCCTCACCGGCGCTCAAAGAATTTTTGCTTACTTCTATTCATTCGGGAGTCGGGACACAGAAACTATGTGAGAACGGAGTGGAGGCTGCCTGCTGATGCTGAGACTTAGTTGCTTGCTGCAGACAGAAGAGAGTAGGAACACCAGTGGCCAGTGGTAAAGCTTTCTTTTTGTGGTATTTAATCACCACTGGGGGGTTTTATTTTTTCCTAAACAAACTAAAAAAAGTTTTTTTTTGTTTTTTTTTTATAGAACAAAATATAAAAAAAAGGTAATTTTTCTCCTTCACTGATGGGCTGTAATTAGATGGCACTGATAGACTGCATGGATGGGCATGGATAGGCTGCATGGATGGGCACTGATGAGACAGAACTGATAAGTGGCACTAATGGGCACTGAGGCAGCACTGATGGACACTGATGAGGCTGCACTGATGGGTGGCACTGATGGGCACCGATAGGTGGCACTGATAGGTGGCACTGATAAGTGACACTGATGATGATGAGGCAGTGATGGGCAATGATAGGTGGCACTGGTGGGCACTGATTAGCAGCACTGGTGGGCACTTAGGGGACCAATGTCCCTCCAGCAGAAGCTTTGGGGTTTCTTCTTTTCTACACGAAAAAGAAAAAAAAAAGATGCTAACCGGCTTCTGTTTACTTCAATGATCAGCTGTCATTGGGTGACAGCTCACCACATGGTAAAGGGCCCACTGTGATTGGCCCTTTACCTTGCCATCTTTCAGCTATAGTGTGGGCGTCAGGTGGTTAGAAATTACCTTTCCTTTTCAAACTGCAGCTCTACAATTTTCTGTAAAATGCAATATGGCCGCCTGGAGGTGTTCTGTACACAGACTGTATACAGAACGCCCCAAGTATGTCATTTTCTGCTTGTGTGATGAGCTTACTGATTTTCTCAGATACCTCCAAAATCGAAATCCCTGTCTAAAAGGGATGCAGGCCTTGCCAATTCCCTTATTAGTACCCTACAGGTGCAGCAGCTGATTGAGAATGACAAAGCCACTCCCATACAGATTCACTCTGCACATGGGACACAGACAGACAACTGTTGGTCCAGAATAACAAAAAAAAACAAAAAAAAAAAACGGTAGAAATCTGCAACAAAGTTTGTTAAAATCTCTGCAATGTACAGAGATCACCCAGAGGAGGGAGGGGCTGTTTTTCTCAGCAAAACTGGAGTAAACTCTCATGCCGCGTACGCACGATCTGAATTTGGGTCGGAAAAAGCTCTGATGGTTTTCCTGACATGGAATTCCGACGGAATTACGCTGAAGCTGTCTTGCCTACACACGGTCACACCAAATTCCGACCGCCAAGAACGCGGTGACGTACAACACGTACGACGGGACTAGAAAAAGGAAGTTCAATAGCCAGTAGCCAATAGCTTCCGTCTTGTAGTTTGAATCTGAGCATGCGTGATTTTTTGCGTGTCGGAATTGCATCCGATAGAACGTTTTTCAGTCTGGAAAATTGAGAACATGCTATCAAATTTTTGCTGGCGGGAATTCGGCTAGCTAAATTCCCGATGGCTGAAATTCTGATCGCCTGTACACGGCATTAAAGATCTGCAATGGGGGTTATTTACTAAAGGCAAATCCAGTTTGCACTACAAGTGCACTTGGAAGTGCAGTCGCTGTAGATCTGAGGGGGACATGCAAGGAAAATAAAAAAAACAGCATTTTAGCTTGCACATGATTGGATGATAAAATCAGCAGAGCTTCCACTCATTTCAGCAGAGCTCCCCCTCAGATCTACAGCGACTGCACTTCCAAGTGCACTTGTAGTGCAAAGTGGATTTGCCCTTTGTAAATAACCCCGCATTGTGTGTGTCTGAGCAGAAGTGAGCCAGACATGAGAATGTTTTACATAAACATCAGACTGAAGAGAGAGAAAAAGCGAGCTGCGGGCAGCCTGATATGAGACAATCAGCCGTCAGACGTGTCAGTTCCGCTTTTGCTGCGGTTAAAAAAGGAAACTTTTGCAGATATGATTTTGTATCCCCCCAACTAATAGCAGACAGTTACTTCCTCCCTTAACACTTCGCCTGCACGGGCTTGAGTGTACAGAACCGGCCCGGTCCGGGTACCTTCCGGATTTTGTATTTTTATATGCAAGGATTGGGGGGAAGTCTACTGATGTCCGAGGAGAGAGACGGCAGAACGATTTTCATGTATGTACACCGATGTTTTATAAAATGTACAGGAAGCAAGGCGGCAACTTAAAAAAAATAGGACTATGCAGATAAGGGGAAGAGCCACAAATCACAATGCATGAGCTGTACAGATGACTACTGTAAGTAGACTATAATAGGCGTAATTATACCATAATTAGACGTATAAAAATAATAATAATAATAAGATATTATAGTAGAAATATAAACTATATATTATATATATATATATATATATATATATATATATATATATATATACACACATACACACACACACACAAACACACACACACACACACACACACGTATGTATATATTTAGCATGATTCAGATCCTGTCCCTGTGAAACAAATTTCTGGTTGTTTTTTTTTTGTTTTGTTTTTTTATTTACTTTTTATTGAGAAAGTTTTTACATACATTTTTTCACACACATTTTGAACCTTTACAAACATTATCTCCAATACAAAAGCACAGAAAAAAAACAAAACAAAAGCACAGAAAATAAATACAAAAATACAGAAAAAACAAAACAAAAAGCACAGAAAATAAAAAAATACAGAAAAAACAAAAGCACAGAAAATAAAAATACAGAAAAAACAAAACAAAAGCACAGAAAATAAAAATACAAAAATACAGAAAAAACAAAACAAAAGCACGGAAAAAACAAAAACAAAAGCACAGAAAATAAAAATACAAAAATACAGAAAAAACAAAACAAAAGCACAGAAAATAAAAATACAAAAAGGCACAATAGAAACTGCTTCCAGTTAAAGTGATATTAAAGCTTTTCCTAAAAAAAAAAACTAAAAACAAACAACAAACATGTTATACTTACCTGCTCTGTGCAGTGGTTTTGCACAGAGCACCCCCCCGATTCACTTCTTTTCAGGTCCCATCTCCCCCCTCCCCTCCTCCTCCTCGAGCAGTGCCCCAAGAGAAAGCCAATTTCCCTGGGAGGCACCTCTGCGTCCTCGCTCCCCACCCGCCGCTCTATGCATCCATAAGACACATCAAGCCGCGGCTTGTCCCACCCCCACCCCCCCCCCCACTCCCCCCAATCTCTCCTTATTGGCTCACTGGCTGTGATTGACAGCAGCGGGAGCCGATGGGTGTCCACTGATATTAATTTGCACTGACAAGGGGCAGGATTGCTTTCTAATTACTAATAGATTTCAGCTGGTGCCTCGGCTTTCCATCCCTTTCTTCACATGTCTAATGCCTTGTACACACCGTCTGACGTTCCGACCAAAAAATCCATCTGTTTCTCTCCCCCCCCCCCCAGCGGATTTTGTCCAAAACTTGTGTTGCGTACACACGGTCGGACAAAGTTGTCATAAAATCCGATCGTTCTTAACGAGGTGACGTTCGTTGCGCAGGACGGGACTACGTAGAGGCCAGTAGCCAATAGCTTTGGTCTTGTAAATTGATCTGGGCATACGTGGCACTTTGTCCGAACGGAATTCTCTACAAAACGATCGGAAAAAGTCAGATCGGATTTTTTTTTTTGTCGGAAAGTTTTAGATCCTGCTCTTAAATTTTTTTTACGGAGGAAAAAGTCCGATAGAGCCCACACGCGAACGAACTTTTCGACAATATAACCCGAACGGACCTTTTCCGGCGGAATTTTCGACCGCGTGTACGAGGCATAATACTTCCCCCCCCCCCCCCCCCTGTGTCACTCCATTTTATTACACAGAACTTCCTTTCTGAACGTATTTGTTTTGGCGTCTTTGTATGTATGGATTGCACGGGTTGTTACTGACATGTTGGGGGGGAAACTTTCATGTCAATAGCACCTTTAGAGCCGCTTCACACAGGGGCAACGCGCCTCTGGCCGCGACCTTGAGAGGTGACATGGACACGACCTGAGCGCGCGCACCACAGCGCGACTTGGGGGCGGACTTACAAGGCGACTTCAAGTCGCCTCCAGGACAGACGACTTTCCAGTGGCCAATCAAACAACAACGATCAGCTCCGCGGGAGGGAGGGGTTTGCCTGAGAAAACAATTTCCTCTTCCTGTATCGTTGCTTCAGTTAAGACACGATTGGACTTTGGAGGCGACTTCCATTGAAATCAATGGGTGCCGGTCGCCTAGAAGTCGGACTGAAGTAGTACAGGAACCTTTCCTGAAGTCGGAGTGACTTCAGTAGTGTGCATTAAGACGGCTCTCATTGACTAAGACCCCTTTCACACCACACCGCCTTAGGGGGGGTGGTAAAACGCCGCTATTTTTAGCGCCGTTTTACCGCCGGATTTGCGGCGGATTTCAGCCTCTAGTGGGGCGCTTTTACCCCCCTGCTAGCGGCCGAGAAAGGGTTATAACCGCCGGCAATATGCCGCAATAGCGGCGTTTTGCCGGCGGTATTACAGCGCTGCCCCATTGATTTCAATGGGGAGCAGCGGTGGAGGAGCGGTAAACACACCACTCCTTCACCGCTCCAAAGAAGCTGCTGGCAGGACTTTTCCCTGACGTCCTGCCAGCGCACCGCTGCAGTGTGGAATGCCCTCGGGGCTTTCACACTACAAACAATGGTGCAGCTTCTTTAGGGCGGATTGCAGGCGCTATTTCTAATGCCGCGTACACACGGTCGGAGAATCCGTCGGAATGCGTCTTATCGGACCGTGTCGTCAGATAATCCGACTGTGTGTGGTATGCATCGGACTGATTCCGTCCGAATCTCCGTCGGACCCAATTTTCCAACATGTTGGAAATATTTCCCGACCAACTGGGCCGATCGGACATACTCCAATCATGTGTAGAGAATTTTGATCGGACCAAGTGCCACACATGCTCAGATCAAATTCCTACATCAAAGCTATTGGCTACTAGCCTGAATGTAGTCCCATCATAACGAAATTACGTCATCACGTTCTGAAAGATCGGATTTTTCGCCAACTTAGTCCGACCGTGTGTATGCAACAGTTTTGGACACAATCTGTCAGACTAAATCTGACGGACAAAATCCAACGGATTTGGTTGGCAGAATCTCCGACCGTGTGTACAGGGGCTAACACTATAGCGCCTGCAAAACGCCCTGGTGTGAAAGGGGTCTAACATGGAATTTGACATGTTGGGGCGACTTGGGGCGACTTCAAGTCGGATTCCAAGTCGCCCCTGTGTGAACCGGCTCTTAGAAATATATTTACCTAGGAAAAAAAAAAAAGCCGTTCAATACTTATTTTACCTGCTATATATATATATATATATATAAACACATTTCACAATCACAGGGCGTATTATTGTGAAATTTAACGAAAACCTCCCAAGTCATCGTCATTCTATAATTATGAAATACTGAATGGTGGAACAACCTGGAGGCCATGTGTAATTCAAAGGAAATTGCATTTCTTATCCTCCGGAAAGTAAAGGCATTAGGACAGCGACTAACCTTTGCCAGTCAGCGCGAGATACGAGGCGACCGCACGATGTTCAGGCGACATTGGATGAGGTGAGTTTTTGGATGATAAATGGGGAGGATTCCTTCTAGTGAGCTCTGTGACGATATAAAGCACGGATTTGCAATTAGTGGACCTCCAGCTGTTGCAAAACTACAAGTCCCACTCCCATCATGCCTCCGCCTCTGGGTGTCATGCTTGTGGTTATCAGAGTCTTGCTATGCCTTATGGGACTTGTAGTTCTGCAACAGCTGGAGGTCCGCTAATTGCATATCCCAGATATAAAGAAACATTTAGGATCCAGGATGCTGCTGCGCTACGTTAAAGTAAAACTAAAAAAGGCAAAACTCCCCCCCCCCTTTTGGATAGTACAGGGAGGGTTATACCAGCTGTCCATATTGCTTTTTAGGTAGAGTGCCTTGAAAAAGTATTCATACCCCTTGAAATGTTCCACATTTTGTCATGTTACAACTAAAAAAACGTAAATGTATTTTATTGGGATTCTATGTGATAGACCAAACACAAATGTCACATAATTGCGAAGTGGAAGGAAAATGATAAATGATTTTCATATTTTTTTTACAAATAAATATATGAAAAGTGTGTGTGTGGGGGGGGGGGGGGGGGGGCATTTGTATGGCGCCCCCGGAGTCAATACTTTGTAGAACCGCCTTTCTCTGCAATTACAGCTGCGAGTCTTTTTGGGGGTGTCTCTACCAGCTTTACACATCTAGAGAGGACATTTCTTCCCATTCTTCTTTGTAAAATATCTCAAGCTCTGTCAGATTGGTTGGAGAGAGTCTGTGAACATTCAAGTCTTGCATCCATGTGGTAAGGGGCGGAAGTGACCATGGGCATTAGTAATAGGCGGTCGTCCCTTACAGCATTTCGTTGCGTCGGGTTTGAAGTGACGCCGACGGTGCTGTGAGGGCGGAAGTGACATACTAATTGTTCCGGTCACGTGATTGCTTTTTGCCACGTGACCGCGAGCCTGCCCCCACGTTATTAGTGGAGCTGACGGTGCAGTGAGGGCAGAAGCTATTCGCCGACTGTTCTGGTCACATGACCGCTTGTTTACCACGCGACTTCATTCTGGTCATGTGACCGTATCACGTGACAGCATGTGGTTTGATGTACACAGCGTCTGTGGATAGTCAAAGCTAATTAAAGAATGTAAGTAATGAGAGTAATGACAGCAAGTTAATACATTACCCTATACCTCCAATCCCGACTATTACACTTTACTGTCAGATTGTAGGAGATGATAAATATAATGTCATGAGTAGTAATGTCGTATATAGGATAAGGATAGGAAGGATTTAATGCCGCGTACACACGATCGGAATTCCGGCCAGAAAAAAAGACAGATGAGAGCTTTTCAATCGGAAATGGGTCCGTGTGTACGCTCCATCGGAATTTAGCTGTCCGAATTTCCGCCAGCCAAAAACTGATAGGGTGTTCTCAATTTTCCAGCCGGAAAAACTTTCTATCGGTAATTCTGATCGCGTGTACGCAATTTCCGACACGCCAAAAACCACGCATGCTCAGATTCAACTACGAGACGGAAGCTATTGGCTACTGGGTATTGAACTTCCTTTTTCTAGTCACGTCGTACGTGTTGTACGTCACTGCGTTATAAATGATCGGAATTTGATGTGACCGTGTGTAGGCAAGACAGCTTGAGCCGAATTCCGGCGGAATTCCGTTGGGAAGACCATCAGAGCTTTTTCCAACGAGAATTCCGATCGTGTGTACGCGGCATAAGTGACCTTTGAGTGCCTGTTTCTGATTGGTTAGTGAGTTTTTACTAAGGTCAATCTAGCAGGTGATAATAATTAGTAGGTGGCTACAAATTAATGAATGGTTTGCGAGGGCCTCCGCTGATGAAGTCCCGTTCAGGACGATACGCGTGCGGGAGGAGCCTGGAATGTCACTGCAACCACCTTACTGCATTTTATCTTGTGGAACGTTCTGTTCATGTTTACAAACCAGCACTAGGCTTTAGTGCTCTGTATTTACTATTGATGACAGCTCCATACTAATCAAGAAGCCAAGTTTCATCTATCTGGCCCATTGGAATCTTGGTGTTGGACCACTGGAAGTGGCGAATGTTTGTCTGACCTATCTGTTAAGTCAGGGGTCTATACTTTAAGGCATGGGTCTTCAAACTACGGCCCTCCAGTTGTTCAGGAACTACAATTCCCATCATGCCCAGTCATGTCTGTGAATGTCAGAGTTTTACAATGCCTCATGGATGTGTAGTTTCACAACAGCTGAGGGCCGTAGTTTGAGGATCCCTGCTTTAAGGTGAGCGGCTTGGCTGTCTGGTGGTGGAATCACTAAGTCTGTTGACACTATAAGGATATCTGCTCGTACCTTCATCAACACAGAGGAATTCATCACTGCTGACCATCGCTATCCAAGTTTCCTTTTACAAGACTTTTATTCTGTTTCTCACTTGCTGAGGAATTTTATGAGGATATTTTAGCGTTGCACTATTTCGTTTATTAATTTTCAAGTCTTGCCACAGATTCTCAATGGGATTTACCGTATATACTCGAGTATAGGCCGACCCGAATATAAGCCGAGGCCCCCAATTTACCCCAAAAAAACTGGGAAACTTATTGACTCGTGTATAAGCCGAGGGTGAGACATGCCTGTCCATCCCTGTGTGTCCGTCCATCCCTGTGTGTGTGTCCGTCCATCCCTGTGTGTGTGTCCGTCCATCCCTGTGTGTGTGTCCGTCCATCCCTGTGTGTGTGTCCGTCCATCCCTGTGTGTGTGTCCGTCCATCCCTGTGTGTGTGTCCATCCATGCCTGTGTGTGTGTCCATCCATGCCTGTGTGTGTGTCCATCCATGCCTGTGTGTGTGTCCATCCATCCCTGTGTGTGTGTCCATCCATGCCTGTGTGTGTGTCCATCCATGCCTGTGTGTGTGTCCATCCATGCCTGTGTGTGTGTCCATCCATGCCTGTGTGTGTGTCCATCCATGCCTGTGTGTGTGTCCATCCATGCCTGTGTGTGTGTCCGTGCAGCCTTGTGTGTCCAGCCTACCTGTGTCCCGAGCCTCCGTCCCGTCCCGAGCCGAGCCTCCGTCCCGTCCCGAGCCGAGCCTCCGTCCTTCTGCCATGCCAGGATCGCCGCTCTTCGTCGGCGCCTCGGCGGCCATTCCACTGTTCAAAAGCCGCGCCTCCGTCTGTGATAGGCGGAACACTCAATTTCCCAGCAGTCTGTGTTCCGCCTATCACGGACATCCTCTCATCCTCGTCCGTAGTATGAGGATGAGCGGATGTCCGTGATAGGCGGACCACTGACTGCTGGGAAATTGAGTGTTCCGCCTATCACAGACGGAGGCGCGGCTTTTGAATAGTAGAATGGCCGCCGTCTGTCTGCTCGACACGCTGATCGGGCAGGCAGACGGCGATGACTCGAGTATAAGCCGAGGGGGGCACTTTCAGCCTCAAAAAAGAGGCTGAAAATCTCAGCTTATACTCGAGTATATACGGTAGGTCTGGACTGTGACTGGGCCATTCTAACACATGAATGTGCTTGGATCTAAACCATTCCATTGTAGCTCTGGCTGTATGTTTCGGGTCGTTGTCCTGCTGGAAGGTGAACCTCCGCCCCGGCTTCAAGTCTTTTGCAGACTCCAAGGCCTGATTCACACCTATGGCATTTTTGGTGCTTTTTGCATTGTTTCAATTTTTGCACTACAGAACGTGTTCCATAGGAAACCACGTTAAATGGATTGCAGTGCAAATCTGCAAAACGCAAAAAGCACTAAAACAACACAGGTGTGAATCCAGCCTAATGCCGCACCTTCTTCCACATGTTTGCTGTGTCCCCCACATGGCTTCTCACAAACTACAAACAGGACTTCTTATGACTTTCTTTCTCCAATGTCTTTCTTCTTGTCACTCTTCCATAAAGGGCAGATTTGTGGCGATCACGACTAATAGTTGTCCTGTGGAAAGATTCTCCCACCTGAGCTGTGGATCTCTGCAGCTCCTCTAGAGTTACCATGGACCTCTTGGCTGCTTCTCTAATGAATGTTCTCCTTGCCCGGCTGGTCAGTTTAGGTGGAGGGCCATGTCTTGGTAGGTTTGTAGTGGTGCCATACTCTTTCCATTTTCAGATGATGGATTGAACAGAGCTCTGTGAGATGTTCAAAGCTTGGGAGATTTTTTTATAACTTAACCTTGCTTTATACTTCTCCACAACATTATCCCTGACCTGTCCGGTGTCTTCCTTGTCCTTCATGATGCTGTTTGTTCACTAAGGTTCTCCAACAAACCTCTGAGGTCTTCACAGAACAGCTGTATTTATACTGAGATTCAATTACACACAGGTGGACTCTATTTACTAATTAGGTGACTTCTGAAGGAAATTAGTTCCACTGGATTTTAGTTAGGGGTATCAGAGTAAAGGGGGCTGAATACAAATGCCCCCCCCCCCACACTTTTCACACATTTATTTGTAAAAAAAAATTAAAAAACGATTTATCATTTTTCTTCCACTTCACAATGATGTGCCACTTTGTGTTGGTCTATCAAATAAAATCCCATTAAAATACATTTATGTTTTTGGTTGCAACATGACACAATGTGGAAAATGTCAAGGGGTATGAATACTTTTTTAAGGCACTGTATACTTTAGAAGGATACATAGATATAGTCCTGGGTTGGTTTAATGGTCCAAACTCCTAGGCGTTTTGCTGTAGGCAGCAGTGAAGGGACTCAGTTGCAGCATTTTCCCCTGGAGAGGCATGTTATCAGAGGTGCTTTTAATTTTGAACAAGGTGGAGATGTCACCGAACACTGCAGTAGTACTACGGTAGTAGTAGTAGTAGTAGTAGTGCCTAATACAGTGATCTACAGCTTCCCCTGGGATCCTACAGGTATGGTACGAATAGAGCTCAGACAACCTTTGAGAGGTGGAGATCTACCTGAACTAGATGAAAGAGATCCAAGATTTCCATGGCTCGTTGCCTGTTTTTTTATTTTTTTTTTTAAATTAACTAGTAAGGCCTAACGAAATAGTAGGGCAGTGGACTGCAATGGACTGTGACAGTAGGGCAGAGGTTGGTGTCAGTAGAGCAGTTGACGGTGTTAGTAGGGCAGTAGAAGGCATCAGTAGGGTAGAGCACAGCGACAGTAGGGAAGGGTACAGCGACAGTAGGGCAGGGTACAGCGACAGTAGGGCAGGGTACAGCGACAGTAGAGCAGGGTACAGCGACAGTAGAGCAGGGTACAGCGACAGTAGGGCAGGGTACAGCGACAGTAGGGCAGGGTACAGCGACAGTAGGGCAGGTACAGCGACAGTAGGGCAGGGTACAGCGACAGTAGGGCAGGGTACAGCGACAGTAGAGCAGGGTACAGCGACAGTAGAGCAGGGTACAGCGACAGTAGGGCAGGGTACAGTGACAGTAGGGCAGTGCACAGCGACAGTAGGGCAGGGTAGTGGACGGTGTCACCAGAGCTGTGAATGGTGTCAGTAGGCGATAGAGGAGGGAGCAGAGTGACAAAGAGCTCATCAGTCTACTGCTTCTCCTTTCACTATCCAGTCACATAGTGTCAGTGGGGAAGAGGCTTGCAAGTAAAAAGTGAAACTGCAGCAAGGTCCTTCCCCCCACTAGACAAGGCTGTGCTATGTAGCAGAGCCTGTGTAATTACTAGAACTGGATAAAAGTCTCATCTCTGATTATCTGTTTGTGTGGAGTTCAGCTTCGGAGGAAGAACTGTGGCCATGTAATACGGATTTCAGTCCTAGAACGGTGTAGTAGTTCAGGTTTATTATGTGATGGTGTTGGCGTCGTGGATCACAGTTGTGTGTGGTTTTTTTTTCTCCTTTAGATAAGAGAAGCAGCAGAGAGTGAATCCGGAAGATGAGGAGAATCCACCTGTGGAAAGTTCTGTGTGCGGCGTGTGCGGCGCTTTGCGTCATCCTGGTAGCCAAACCTCCTCCTGAACATATCTGCCCCGATCCCTCCGATCCCTACCTGCAGGTAACTGAGCTGTAAATCACATCAGTACAACTTCAGTTTTTTTTTTTTGTAAGTTCCCCTCATGTAAAAAAGTTCTCCTTGGCCCCTCCTTTTCTGCCCATTTCCCATGAGCTCAGCCTGTCCTTTACATGTCCCCCCAGGGGGTCGCATGATCAAGCAGCCGGGTTCATAGCACATGAGCAAAACTCCACATGGTGGCCACCCAACGATGCCCCTGGATAAAAGAAGAGGAAGCTGCTTTGAAGACCACTTTTATGGGGCTCTCGAAGTGTGAGCCCCCTACTGGCAGTACCTCCAGTGGTTCCCAGACTCTCCTGTCCCTCCTGGGGGAAAACGCTCATACAGTGAGAGCAGAAGGAACGAAGGGAACATCCATTCCCCAATCCCTCCTGAATCTTATGACCCTGGAAGAGGCCTGTATTCCGCCACCTCTGTGCGCTCACAGATGTCATTCTTTGGCTAGTGTAGCTGAGGATGCAGCTATTTAAGCACGATCTGTGCTTGAATAGCTGCACTGGAAGGTGGGGCGAGACACGAGGGGGGGGGGGGGTCTAATAGCCCCCTAATATCTCCATGAAGAGGACCTGTCACCTGCCCATAGTATCACATAGGGGGACTTGTTAGCCCCCCTTGTGATAGCATTAAAGTTTAACAACTTGCTTACTGGGCACTTAAACTCCCCCCCTCCTGCCCAGACCAATGTTCAGCTTTCAGCGCTGATGCACTTTGAATGACAATTGCGCGGTCGTGCAACACTGTACCCAAATGACATTTTTATCATTTTTTTCCCACAAATAGAGCTTTCTTTTGGTGGTATTTGATCACCTCTGCGTTTTTTTTTTTTTTAATTTTAAAATACCGAATAAAAAAAATTTCATAAATTTGTTATACAATTTTGCAAACGGGTAATTTTTCTCCTTCATTGATGTACGCTGATGAGGCTGCACTGATGTGCACCAATAGGCGGCACTGATGGGCACCGATAGGCTGCACTAATGGGCTGCACTGGTGGGCACTGAGAGAAGGCACTGGTGGGCACTGAGAGAAGGCACTGGTGGGTGGCACTGATGAAGTGGCACTAATAGCTGGAACTAATTGGCTGACAGCTGATCGCATGGTAAGGGGCCAGGACCGGCCCCTTACTCGGATCAGTGATCACCAGAGCATGCAAAAGGGTAGGCCGTCATATAACGGCCTCCTGAAAATTCAGGTCCGCGCTGTAGCTGTCATTTGGCTATAGCGTGGAAGCCAAGTGATTAAAAAAAAAAAAAGAGGATTGATAGAATATAAATTAAAAATAATTACAGCTTTTTTTTAAAGCACCCCCCCCCCCCCTCACAAACACCATATAAAAAGTGCAACATGAACATATGTAAAACATCAA
>NW_027507786.1:9946115-10356115 GCF_037356315.1 Lithobates pipiens
AAACCGGAGTTAGACTTACCGGTAACTCTTTTTCTAGGAGTCTTCCAGGACAGCCTTTGAGATATAGGGCTCCTCCCTCCGGGACAGGAAACACGTCAAGCCAATTAAATAAAAGGTGTGGTCCTCCAGGCCCTCCTCAGTTTTACTCCAAGAACCGCCGGGAGGCTCTGAAAGACATAACACACTAACAATCATGTTAATACACATCCTCACCACTTAGTCCAATTTAAACAACTTTGGGTGGGAAGCCAGGCTGTCCTGGAAGACTCCTAGAAAAAGAGTTACCGGTAAGTCTAACTCCGGTTTTCTCATATCGTCTTCCAGGACAGCCTTTGAGATGATAAGCAAGGAGCTCACCTTGTCAGGGCGGGACCACTGCCTGGAGGACCTTACGTCCAAAAGTCTGCTCTTTATCAGACCATAAATCCAGACGGTAATGTCTTGCGAACGTTGAGTAGCTGGACCACGTTGCTGCTTTGCAGATCTCCTCCGGAGAGGCTCCAGCCCTCTCTGCCCATGATGCGGAAACCGCCCTTGTAGAGTGTGCCTTAACTAAGGGTGCCTGCTTCCCCTCTAACTCATAGGCTTTAACTATCGCCATTCGTATCCACCTGGCGATAGACGCTTTGGACGCCTTGCAGCCCTTGCGGGCGCCCGAAAAATTAACAAAAAGTGAGTCTGACTTCCTGAAGACCTTAGTGGCTTCTAAAAAAATCAATAGACTTCTCCTGACGTCTAACAAACTTAAAGATCTCGCCTCATCCTTGTCTGAGGTTGAGAAAAAAGTTGGCAAAATAATATCCTGTGTCCTATGAAAAGTGGACACCACTTTAGGAAGAAAACTAGGGTCAGTCTTAAGTACTACCCTGTCCTCTAAGATTAACAGAAATGGCTCTCTGACCGAGAGCGCTTGTAGATCACTGACCCTTCTAGCTGATGTGATCGCTATCAAAAATACAGTCTTTAGTACAATCCACTTAAGTGAAGCTCCCTCTAATGGTTCAAATGGATCTTGGGTCAGAGCTCTAAGAACCAAGGCCAAATCCCAAGTAGGACAGGACTTCATTCTCACAGGCCTGGATCTAGATAGAGCCTTGAAGAAGTTCCTGACAAATGGATTCTGCTGAAGGGAGGACTGAAGGAAAACACTTAAGGCCGCCACCTGTACCTTTAGAGTGCTGATAGATAGGCCCAGTTCTACCCTTGCTTGTAGAAAATCTAGGACTGCCGGGACCCCGGGACTTGCAATCCCCTGTTCTCGCAACCAGGAATTAAACCTCTTTCCTACCTTGGCGTAAATTGCCCTAGTAACAGGTTTACGGCATTCTAACAAGGTCTTAATCACTCTCTCTGAGAAACCCTGTGACCTTAAGATTTGTTCCTCAGATACCAGGCCGCAAGCTTGAGCCTCTCTATCTGAGGGCACAGGATCGGCCCCTGGGAAAGTAAGTCCTCCCTGACTGGTAGAAACAGCGGAGGATGTACGGCCAATCTCTTTATGCTGGCAAACCAGGGTCTCCTTGGCCAAAAAGGAGCTACTAAAATGAGGTCCGTAGTTTCCGAACGGAACTTCTGCAGAACCTCCGCCACCATCCTTACGGGAGGAAAGGCGTAACACAGGCCAAACAGCCATGGATTGGCAAGGGCGTCTATCCCCCTGGCCCGATCCTGTGGGTGAACCGAAAAAAATTGTGTCACCTTCCTGTTGCCTTCTGTTGCAAATAGGTCTATTTCTGGCCTTCCCCAGCATGACACGATCTCCTCGAACACTTCCTTGTTGAGGGCCCACTCGTCCTGACCTATCTTCTGGCGACTGAGAAAGTCGGCCAGGAAATTCTGGGTTCCCTTTAGGTGAATGGCTGATATTGAGGACAAATTCTTCTCTGCCCAGCAGAAGATTTTGTCCGCAATTACCTGTAGTGCAGGGCTTCTGGTTCCCCCTTGCTTGTTCAGGTAGGCTACTGCTGTCACATTGTCTGAGCGAACTTGCAGATCCCTGCCATGTAACCGGGACTGGAAGGTTTCTATAGCTCTCCAGACTGCCAGAAGTTCCTTCTGGTTTGAGGAACGACCTGTCTCTAGGTTCGACCAGGAACCCTGGGCTAAGGTTCCCTCTAGGTGGGCACCCCAACCCAGCGCACTGGCATCGGTCGTGACCACCACCGTAGCTTGTGGGGACAAGGGAAGACCCCTGTCTAGGTTGACCTGGGCCCGCCACCACCAAAGAGACCTCCTGACTGCCGAGGATAGGGGCATAACCTGATCCAGGCTCTCCTGCCTGCCATCCCAATAACGGAGCATGAGTCTTTGTAAAGGACGCTGATGATGTCTTGCCCAGGCCACCGCTGGAAAGCATGATGTCATCAACCCTAGGACTCTCATCACCTCCCTGATCTGGGCTTCCCGACCAGATTGAAGCTGGGCTACCGCCTGCTCTAGCTTGCCGATCTTCTCCTCCGGAAGAAATACCCTCATTTCCACTGAAGAAATCCTGTATCCTAAATACAGGACCTCCTGTGAGGGGGTCAGCTGGGATTTTTCCTGGTTTATCAGCCACCCCAGTGAGCGCAGAAACCCCAAAGCCTCCTGTATGTCCCTCTGCAGCTGTTGGGCCGACTGGGCTATGAACAGTAGATCGTCCAGATATGGGATCACTGTTATAGCCTTGAGCCTTAATGGGGCCAGTGCCTCTGCCAGAACTTTTGTAAAGACTCTTGGTGAGGCTGAAAGCCCGAAGGGGAGAGCTCGAAACTGGAGGTGTAACACACCCGTGTTCAACCTCACCGCCAACCTGAGAAATCTCTGAGATTCCGGATGAATCGGGATATGCAAATATGCATCCCTGAGATCCACTGTGGCCATGTGACAGCCCTGAAACAGGAATTTGGTTACCGAGAAGATTGACTCCATCCGGAACCGCTTGTATTTTATAAATCTGTTCAGGGGACGGAGATTCAGTATTAACCTGAACTTCCCCGAAGGTTTCTTTACCACGAATACGTGGGAGTAAACCCCCAAGCCTCGCTCCTCCTGAGGTACCTGCACCATTACTTCTTGGTCCACCAGATCCCCCAGAAGAAGAGCCAAAGCCTCTGCTTTCTCTTGGTCCCTTGGTAACCTTGTTACTTGAAAGTTCGGGAGGGGAACTGAACCAAACTCCAACCTGTAGCCGTTCCTTACAAGATCTCGAATGAACGGACTTTCGGTTGAAGCTTCCCACTGTGGGAGGAACTTCCCCAGTCTTCCTCCCACCGGGACGCAGGAGTCACTGGGTTTTAGGGGAGGGTTGAGGAGGATTGAATAAGATACCTCCTCTGCCTCTTCCCTTGTGACCCGTCCAATGCTTTTTGGGGCGAACCTCCCTTTCCTGCAGGTTTTGCTGCCTGGGGCTTCGAAAAAGGCGTTTCCCTTCAGGTCTCTTTTTCCTTTCTGGGAAAGCTTTCTTCCTATCCTGCGTGCGCTCTAACGCCTCTTGCAGGCCGGGCCCAAACAAATGGTCCCCTGAAAAGGGTAATCCACACAACTTTAGTTTTGAAGCTGTGTCTCCTGACCAGGTTTTAAGCCAAACGGCCCTTCTGGCAGCGTTCACTAGTGCTGCTGATCTAGCAGCCAGTTTGACTGATTCTGCAGAGGCATCCGCTAAAAAGCCCACCGCTTTAAACAGTAGCGGAAAGGACTTCAACAGCTGTTGCCTAGAAGTACCTGCAGAAATATGTGATTGTAACTGTGTAAGCCAACACTCCAAGTTTCTGGCCACACAGGTAGCTGCTAGGGCCGGTTTAAGCCCAATGGAAGAGGCATCCCAGGCTCTCTTGAGCAGCAGATCTCCCCTCTTATCCATAGGGTCCCTGAGTGAACCCATATCATCAAAGGCCAAATCTGTCTTCTTAGAGACCTTAGCCAAGGGAGCGTCTAATTTGGGAACCTTGTTCCAGGGATGCACCGCATCCGATTCAAAAGGGAACCTCCTTCTAAGGCTACCTGAAAAAAATGGCCTTTTTTCCGGTTGTTCCCACTCCAGCAGAATCGCCTCCACTAGCGACTTATGGACGGGGAATACCCTGTCTTTCATTACACTCGACCCTTGATACATCATGTCGTGTTTTGAAAGCTGGACCTGTTCTTCTCTGATCTCCAAGGTGTCATATATAGCCTTGAGGAGGTCACCCACATCATCCAAAGACAGCTTGTATCTGGCTGATCTAATGGCCTCTTCCTCCCCCTCAGATTCTGAAGTAGACTCTGTCCTAGAGGAGGCTAATGACCTGGATAACCTCTCCCTATCCACCTCCTCCTCCTGACTTGGTTCGGATAAGGAAGGCATACTCACGGCTCTGGGTAAAGAGACAGAAGGACCCTGCATCCTATCCATCATGTTTTTAAAAGATTGGAAGGTGGATGCAATCTCATCCTTTACGGATGTTAAAACATTGTGACAAGCTGCCACCGAGTCCTCTTTTACCAGGCTACTGACACAATCTGGGCAAAGCGGCTTCTCCCAACCGGTGCCTAACTTAGCCCCACACACGGCACATTTCCTTCTGGGTAAAGGTATCTGGGCTCTGTCCTGTTTAACCTAAAAACAAAGAAAAACAGGGTCCCATTAAAATACCACCCCTGACCACACCACTGTGCTTCTAGGGTCTGTTTAGGAAGTGCCCCCCTTCACCAGCAGGTTCTCCACCCCGGGAAGGTGCTACGGGTCAGAGTGACCCCCCACCCCCCAGTGTAAGTCCTGGTCTGCCCTCACCAAGCTTACCTGAGAGGTACTGGAGCCTGTTGAACCGGAGTCCACCTGCACAACCGCACTCTCCATGGTTCCTGTGTATCACTCAGTCTCTCTGAGCCTTCACACTGCTCCAGGCAACCCTGTAGTCACACCGCCGCGCCCAAAGGACTGGAACGGGTCCTGCGGCGCCCCCTGATGACGCGAATCCGGCGGAAGTGCGTCTCTCCCACTTCCGTACGCCAGAACGCAAAAACTCCGCCCCGACGCCGTGCGTTCTTACGAACGCACCGCTCACAGTACCCGAACGCCGGTCGGTAGAGCGAACGTCTCCCGCCGCCTCCGACCGACAGGTACGAGCGGTTAGCGCTCCGAGGGGGAGATTGCCGCGTATCGGGGTCCCGTTCTCTCCGAACGTTTAAATGGCAGCGGGGACTGAAAGCTACCCTCTCCTCCCTTCGTTCGGACCGAGGGGTGCTAAGGGCCAGGTCCATCAAGGCGCTCTCCCCAGGTAAAACCCCTGAGAAGGAGCTCCCCTTACCAGTTCCAAGACGTGCTCCTTCCCGTCCGGCAGGAAACACAAAAACTGAGGAGGGCCTGGAGGACCACACCTTTTATTTAATTGGCTTGACGTGTTTCCTGTCCCGGAGGGAGGAGCCCTATATCTCAAAGGCTGTCCTGGAAGACGATATGAGAAAATGCAGATTTTTACATGTAGGAGGGAAGTGTCAGAACTGGCTTAGTAGGTAAGTGGTTAAGGGGGTTGTAAACCCTCATGGTTTGCATTCTATGCATTAAGGTTAAAAACCTCCTGTGGTGCTGCAGCCCCCGTTTTTACTTACCTGACCCCGATCTTTCTCTGGCCGGGAATGAGCACACCAGCTCTAGCTGGTATCTCGTGTCCTGATTGGATAGATTGATAGCAGTGCAGCCATTGGCTCCCACTGCTGTCAATCAAATCCGATGACGCAGCTCCAGGGGGGACGGGGCCGAGTCCTGCATTCTGTGAATGGACACAGATGCAGGCCCGCGTGGGTATTCACCAAGGAGAGTTATTCTCCAATGTGGACACTCGATGCAGGGAGGAGCTAGGAGCGACACTGAGGGACCCCAGAAGAGGAGGATCGGGGCCACTCTGTGCAAAACGCACTGCACAGTGGAGGTAAGTATGACATATTTGTTATTTTTTTAAAATAAACAACAAAGCTTTGCAATCCCTTGACATGTTTGGTATCTATTTACTGGATGCAATCCCGCCTTTTATATTTTACCAAGAAAAATCGGGTATAATATTGTGTTTTTTGCACTAAACCCATTTCCCGTGAGCTCAGCCTGTCATTTACACTCCAACTAGAGGGCGCGACATCAGGCAGGCTGGAATCATAGCACTCGGGGACTGAACACCGCTAACGCAAAACTACACAACGGCCCCCCAGCGCTGCCGCCGGAGAAAGAAGAGGAAGCTACTGTGATGTCACCAGACCAGCTAAAAAAAATAGTATGTATAGAAGTTAAAAAAAAAAAAAAGTATGGGGGACTTCAGGCATACCTCCCAACATTTTGAGTTGGGAATGAGGGACACCTACTAGCAAACGTATGTAGGCATAGGACACGCCCCCTGCCACACCCCCTTAAAGGGGACACAACCAAAAAAATAAAATGGTTAATTAAATCCACAAGTGCTTTTTTTTCTTACCACTACTATTCCTTTATATTGGCTTTTAAAATTGACAAATGCAGCAATTTAGAATTTTGAATAAAAAGGTTTAGCTTTGGGAAACACTTTGAAAGATAAAAAGTGCATTTTATATACAACTATATGGATCAGACCAAAATGAGGGACAAATGAGGAGGAATGAGGGACAGAGGGTCCAAATCAGGGACAGTCCCCCCGAAATCAGGGACAGTTGGGAGCTATGCTTCATGGTAGGTGCCATGGTAAATGCCTGGAGTCCCCCTTTAAGAAGCCCAAATTCATCTCCTGCAAAAGAAAAACGCCTCAGCCTGGTCCTGTTCCCACTGCGCACACGCGCGCCCAGCGGCCCCCCGTTCATTCCTACTGATGGTCCAAACTCCTGATGGTGTATGGTTCGCCTATACGAATGAATGGGGCTACACATGTAGGAAGAGGACCGGGCTGTTTTTTTTTTTTTTTTTTGATGGGCTTGCTCACAAAATAAAATAAAATAAAAATTGTGGGAATGTGGAGGGAAGAACGTCTTTTTCCAGATGGTCTTCATCCAGAGTGGTGGCGGCAGTGGTGGTGGCGGTGGCGCTGGTGGTGGCGGTGATGGTGAGGGGTGAAGAGTTAAAGGACAACTTAATTAAAAGGTTACATGGTACTTACAAGGCTGAATATACAAAATAAAAAACCTCACAAGTCTATCCAGTTCAACCTGTGTGTACAATTGTGTCATTTTTATTCTCGATCGTCTCCCACAGCCCTGTAGATTCTGCTTCCCGGGGAAAAAATAAACCCGTCCTTGGAAGCCCCATTAAACTTTCTACAAACGAAATACATTGACCAATAAACCACAGGGTGTGCAAAGTCGTACTGTTTGCTTTTTGCAAATACTAGCCCACTGGGTTCAACAAAAAAAAAAAAAGTAAAAAAAAAATACTTCCCGTGTGAACAAGGCTTTAGATCTCATTCATATGTTCTAATTGGCCATGGAAAGGTAAATATCCCATGAATAGCTACAGCCAGGATCCCAGATGTTCCAGTATTTGTCAGCTGCTCAGCCTGTCCACCTGAGCGATGGGCTGAAAAGAGCCACCGCTGGTGACGTGTCTGTACAGCCAGTGGTCCCCATGTTTAAGCTCCAGGGGATGAAGCAAAACACATTGGGGTGTGGCCTGGCGGGAACCGGGGCTGAGGTCTCTCCCATCACTACTACATTACCATAGGACTCTGTTCAAACATCTCAAGTCTCCCGCGAGGTGCGGGAGTCTCCCTCATTTCTGCAGTGGCTTCCGCACACCCGCAAGCACCTCCCGATCTCCCGGGAATGATCGGTGTGGCGGGGAACAGCTGTGATCGCAGATCTCTCTTTGTATCGATTTTTACCTGACAGCCGCGTCTCCTATTCTCCCTCCCGCGGCTGTCAGCTAAAAAGATATACAGGGAGATCGGTGATCACAGCTGTCCCTCCAGCCGCACCGATCATCCCCGGCTGCTTTATGTGCTCCTCCCCCGACTCCTCTGGCCCCCCTCCATGTCCTTCTCCGCCCCCGTTCTCCTCCGGCCCCCCTCCATGCCCTTCTCCACCCACATTCTCCGGCCCCCTCCATGTCCTTCTCCACCCCCGATTCCCCATGGCCCCCTCCATCTCCACCGGCCCCCTCCATGTCCTTCTCCACCCCCGTTCTCCTTCGCCCCCCTGCATGTCCTTCTTCGCCCCCGTTCTCCTCCAGCCACCTCCATGTCCTTCTCCACCCCCGTTCTCCTCCGGCCCCCCTCCATCTCCTTCTCTGCCCCCGTTTCTCCTCCAGCCCCCTCCATGTCCTTCTGCACCCTCGTTCTCCTTCGGCCCCCTCCATGTACTTCTCCACCCCTGTTCTCCTCCGGCCCCCCTCCATGCCCTTCTCCACCCATGTTCTCCGGCCCCCTCCATGCCCTTCTCCACCCACGTTCTCCGGCCCCCTGCATGTCCTTCTCCGCCCCCATTCTCCTCCGGCCCCCCTCCATGCCCTTCTCCACCCACATTCTCCGGCCCCCTCCATGTCCTTCTCCACCCCCGATCTCCCATGGCCCCCTCCATCTCCTTCTCCACCGGCCCCCTCCATGTCCTTCTCCACCCCCGTTCTCCTTCGCCCCCCTGCATGTCCTTCTTCGCCCCCGTTCTCCTCCAGCCACCTCCATGTCCTTCTCCACCCCCGTTCTCCTCCGGCCCCCCTCCATCTCCTTCTCTGCCCCCGTTTCTCCTCCAGCCCCCTCCATGTCCTTCTGCACTCTCGTTCTCCTTCGGCCCCCTCCATGTCCTTCTCCACCCCTGTTCTCCTCCGGCCCCCCTCCATGCCCTTCTCCACGCACGTTCTCCGGCCCCCTCCATGTCCTTCTCCGCCCCCGATCTCCCATGGCCCCATCCATCTCCTTCTCCACCGGCCCCCTCCATGTCCTTCTCCGCCCCCATTCTCCTCCAGCCCCCTCCATGTCCTTCTGCACCCTCATTCTCCTCAGCCCCCTCCATGCCCTTCTCTGCCCACGTTCTCCTGCCCCCTCCATGTCCTTCTCCGCCCCCGTTCTCCCATGGCCCCCTCCATCTCCTTCTCCACTCCCGTTCTCCTCCGGCTCCCTCTGTGTCCTTCTCCATCCCTGTTCTCCTCCGGCCCCCTCCGTGTCCTTCTGTACCCCCATTCTCCTCCGGCCGCCTCCATCTCCTTCTCTGCCCCCGTTCTCCTCCGGCCCCCTCCATGTCCTTCTCTGCCCCGTTCTCCAGCCCCCTCCATGTCCTTCTGCACCCCCATTCTCCTCCGGCCACCTCCATGTCCTCCTCCGCCCCCGTTCTCCAGCCCCCTCCATGTTCTTCTCCGCCCCCGTTCTCCTCCGGCCCCCTCCATGTCCTTCTCCGCCCCAGTTCTCCTCCGGCCACCTCCATGTCCTTCTCTGCCCCCGTTCTCCTCCAGCTCCCTCCATGTCCTTCTCCGCCCATGTTCTCCTCCGGTCCCCTCCATGTCCTTCTCTGCCCCTGTTCTCCTCCAGCTCCCTCCATGTCCTTCTCCACCCCGTTCTCCTCTGCCCCACATGTCCTTCTCCACCCCCGTTCTCCTCTGGCCCCCTCCATGTTCTCCTCCGGCCCCCTCCATGTCCTTCTCCGCCCCCGTTCTCCTCAGGCCCCCTCCATGTCCTTCTCCGCCCCCATTCTCCTCTGGCCCCCTCCATGTCCTCCTCCCCACCCCCATTCTCCTCCGCCCCCCCCCCCCCCATGTCCTTCTCCACCCGTTCTCCTCCTGTGTGGTAGCAGTGGTCACTCTGCAGAGGTACAAAACACCCCCTAACGGGTAAGAGCCAGAGCTCTCCAATCAGAAAGGGGCATGAGCTTTGCTGATTGCAGTCTGACTCAGTAGGGGGGTGCATCATACCTCTGCAGAGAGACCACTGCCTCCAGACAGAGCAAGGGTGCCGATTTGGCAGCTCCATTGGATTCCTTGAAATGTGTTGGATTTTACAGGTCATCAGCCTGGACATTTAGGCAATCTGAGATGTTAGCTGACCTGCTGTCCTTATTTTTCAGAGTGCAGCCCACGGTTCAGGTGGTCCAGCGCCTCATACTTTTTTCTTGCCGTTCAAGCTATGTAAACCCAGCAGAGGATCTAACCCTTCCACTCTCTATCTAAAATACTTTCTTATAATATATATTATCTATATACACTCACCGGCCACTTTATTAGTTACAACTGTTCAGTTGCTTGGTAATCCAAATTGCTAATCAGCCAATCACATGGCAGCAACTCAATGCATTTAGGCATCTAGATGTGGTGAAGATGACTTGCTTAAATTCAAACTGAACATCAGAATGGGGGAAGAAAGGGGATTTAAGTGACTTTGAACGCGGCATGGTTGTTGGTGCCAGTCGGACTGGCCCGAGTATTTAAAAAACTGCTGATCTAAGGGGATTTTCACACACAACCAGCTCTCGGGTTTACAGAGAATGGTGGGAGAGAAAATATCCAGTGAGTGGCAGTTGTGTGGAAGAAAATGCCTTGTTGATGTCAAAGGAGAATGGGCAGACTGGTTCTAAATGATAGAAAGACAACAGTAACTCATAACCACTCCTTACAACCAAGGTATGCAGAATACCATCTCTGAACGCACAACATATCCAACCTTGAAGCAGTTGGGCTACAGCAGCAGAAGACCACACCAGGTGCCACTCCTGTCAGCTAAGAACAGGAAACTGAGGCTACAATTGGCACAGGATCACCAAAATTTGGCAATAGAAGATTGGAAAAACTTTGCCTGGTCTGATGAGTCTGGATTTCAGCTGCGACCTTCAGATGGTAGGGTCAGAATTTGGCGCATGGATCCATCCTGCCTTGTATCACCGGTTCAGGCTGGTGGTGGGGGTATAATGGTGTGGGAGGGATATTATCTTGGCACACTTTGGGCCCCTTAGTACCAATTGTGCATGGTTTACACACCACAACCTACCTGAGTATTGTTGCTGACCATGTCCATCCCTTTATGACTACAGTGTCCCCATCTTCTGATGGCTCCTTCCAGCAGGATAATGCCCCATGTCACAAAGCTCCAATCATCTCACCACTGGACAATGAGGTCACTGTCCTCCAATGGCCTCCACACTCACCACATCTCATCCAATAGAGCACCTTTGGGATGTGGTGGAAGCCGACAAATCTGCAGCAACTGTGTGATGTTATGTCACTATGGAGCAAAATCTCTGAGGAACGTTTCCAAAACCGTGTTGTATCTATGCCACCAAGAATGAAGGCAAATGGGGGTCCAACTCGCTACTAGCAAGGGGGACCTAATAAAGTGGCCACTGAGTGTATATTATTCTTTTATTCTAAACACTTATTATTTCATAAATATATAAAAGAAAAAAAACGTCTCTTCTGGTTGGGTGTTACTCTCGGCCATTTTCTGGAGATACAATGCCGGACAGGGAAATAAAAAAGGGAATTTCTAAGGATTGTGTATTTCTGTCTTCTCAGGAAAGAAAAGCCCCCCGGCAGGAACTCCGCTTGTTTGATGTGCGGGAAGATGCTCTAGACACGCTGCGGATCCCATATAAACATCTACTGGGCTCTGCTCCAAGTACAAAAAGTAAGCAAAAGCCAAACCTGCCTGCGGTTCCACTGGCTTCTTTTCAAAAAGGAACTCAATGCCATATCACTTTTTTTTTTTTAAAGAATCACACGTGAATGTACTGCATCCTGATGCTATACCCATACACTATGGTACATATACACTAATTTTTCTAGTAGGTTTATTGAAGTATTTCAGGAAATGATACCTCATTATTGCCGCTAGATTGTGCTGATGAGTCTAAAAGAAAAACAAAAACAAATACACATATAGAAGACTACAGTGAAGATTCATTGAGCCTGTGTGAAGGATTGACAATACTATTGACTGCAGGTTACTGACACTCCCGTGTCACGGTCAAGGGTCAGGCTTGGAGACCGGTAGCTATAGCAGTGGAGAGGCTCCCACAAGCCAGCAGGATAGGTAAACAAGCAGGTCACTCTGGCGGAGAATGTGGGCTCACCCAAGTTTCGGGGGGTCTAAGCACTAACCAGTTTTCACCAGTGCTCCTGATGGTGGAGATGGGTTTTGCTACCAGATAGTACAAGGTGACGGGGGGGTGGAGCAAGCCGGGGTCCAGGAGCAGATGAAGCAGTCAGTAAACAAGCCAAAGGTCAGTTGCAGGTTGGGATCAAGCAGAAGCGTAGCCAGTAAACAAGCCAAAGGTCACTTGCAGGTTGGGATCAAGCAGAAGCGTAGTCAGTAAACAAGCCATAAGTCAGTTGCAGGGTGGGATCAAGCAGAAGCATAGTCAGTAAACAAGCCAAAGATCAGTTGCAGGTTGGGATTAAGCAGAAGTGTAGCCAGTAAACAAGCCAAAGGTCGGTTGAAGGTTGGGATCAAGCGGAAGCGTAGTCAGTAAACGAGCCAAAGGTCAGTTGCAAGTTGGGACAAGCAAAAGCGTAGCCAGTAAACAAGCCAAAAGGTCAGTTGCAGGTTGGGATCACACAGAAGCGTGGCTCAGCAAGAAGAAATAATCGAAAGACACAGCAGAGATTGCAGGTTCAGATCACAGTCCTGACACCACGATTGTTCCTTTACTAGAAATTAAGTTCTGCGGAGAATATCAACAGCAGCAAGGGCACAACTGTGAGATGATTAGGCTCTATTGCATTGCACAGAGCTGTCTAGTTAGTGGCGGGAGCTTGGTGACAGGAGAGAGCAGATTATTTCCATTAGGTATCTTAAAAGCTGCAGCTTTAAAAATATTGAAAAAGGACTTTTGCAATAACAATGACATGTAGGAGCTCTTTATGAAACTTAAGATATATTGAGTTTACATAGGGTTCTATTTATAGTAAAAAAAAAAATATATATATATATATATATATATATATTGTATTTCTTTTTTGTTCACGCAGCCATAATGAGCAATTCCATAATGTGTTTAGTATGGTTTTTTTTTTATCATCATCGCCCGCTCCATCTAGTGGTCAAAATTTGGTATTTTCCCGATTGAGGTATTTCAGAAACATACCTTATTGTGGCCACTAGATGGCGCTATATACAAAGCACTTGGAGTGCCGCTCAAAGCACAGCATTACAAAGCTTTCCCACTTTGCAGTCCCTCTGCATTCAAACAAGCTCAACCAGGAGTAAATCTGGAAGACAGAAGCTGGAAGCACCGCAAACCGGAACCCAGCCTTTATACTGACAGGTGAAGATAAGACTTCAACCTTAAACTCCTGACCACACCAGGGCTTAATCATCGAGATCACAGAGAGAGAGGGGTGTGGTCAGGAAGAGCTTTAAAGCGGTTGTAAAGGTTAATGTTTTTTTACCTTCAAAGCATTCAATGCATGAAGGTAAAAGACCTCCTGTGTGCAGCTCCCCCCCCCCCCTAATACCAGAGCCACACCGCGATCCAGTGATGTGCATGAGAGCAATGGCTCTTCCGGGTCTCTGCCTCCTCATTGGTTAAGACACAGCAGCATGAACCATTGGCTCACTCGCAGCCAGTGAAGAGGGAGCAGGGGACGGGGCCAAGCCAGGCTCTGTGTGTCTTATGGACACACAGAGGCGCCTTGGGAGCGAGTATGCACAAGCTGCTTGCTATGGGGGGGGGTGGAACTTGGCAAGGGGGAAGGGCCAGGAGCGCCGGGGGGACCCTAAAAGAGAAGGATCGATGCTGTAAGTATAACATGTTTATTATTTTTACATTTAAAAAGGCACTATCACTTTAAGTTGATGGCGCATCTTCTCCTGTCTCTATAGTGTTCTGTTGTGTAGCGCTTCCACCTTCTGCCACTAGATGGGGCTGACAATGATAGGAAATACAAGGCAATACGCGGGATTATTCACAACGGCAGTGACTTTTTGAACAATTACTAATACGTGTTTTTTTTGTTTTTTTTTTTGCTTCAATTAGAATTTCTATCCATTGGCATATCTTCTGTTAAGAGAGAGAAGGGGAACTATCTTCAGACCACACTTCAGTCCATCTTCAGCCACAGCAGTCCGAAGGAGCTGGAAGAGGTGGTGGTTGTGGTATACCTGGCCAACACCATATACTCTATAAACACAGAAGTGGCAACAGACCTTGCAAATCATTTTCCATCAGAGATTGCGGCTGGGCAGCTGCTGGTGATCAGTAGCTACAGCAATGCCTACCCCACGCTAGAAGGTCTTAAGAGGAACTACAACGACCCTCCCGAAAGAGTCAAATTCCGTTCCAAACAGAACGTGGACTACGCCTTCTTAGTCAACTTCTGCGGCAACCTGTCCCAGTTCTACCTACAGCTGGAGGATGACGTGACCTGCTCCATGAACTTCCTCACCTCAATTAAGTCGTACGTCACGCAATACCTCACCCCGTGGACCACCATAACGTTTTCCAGCTTGGGCTACATCGGGAAACTCTACCACAGCGTAGACTTGCCAAAACTAGCGCGGTTCCTTCTGATTTTCTACGACGAGATGCCGTGCGACTGGCTCCTGGATCTTTTCTACAAATCCAAGGCTCAGAACGAGATCATACAGTACAAACCATCCCTCTTCCAACACATCGGGCAGTTTTCATCGTTTAAGGGCAACAAAAACAATCTGAAAGATAAAGAATTCATGGAAGTCGGGGAAACCTACGGAGATCATCCACTGGCGTTTTGCTCCACCAGTATAAAGGCCTTCGAAGACCACACTCCGGACCGCGTGTGCTTCTCCGGTCCCAGTTTCTTTTGGGGGGTAGAGATAAAAGCAGGTGACCATTTTACCATGACCTTCGTGAATTCGACCAACATCAAGAAGCTCAGGATCATTACGGGGAGCTCGGAGCATCCCGAAGACACCTTGAAATCGGGTTATGTGCAGTTTGGGAGGCACAGAATCCTTGGGCACGAACACATAACATGTGAAGCGTTTAAGAAAATCGGCGACTTTCAAAACGGGACGTTTTTTCTGGACAATATAGACCGGACAGCAGGGGGGTCAGTAGACTGCCTTAAAATTCAGGTTTCCGCGGCCCAAGCTGAGTGGATGATAATACGGAAAATAGGCATTTGGGTCAGTGGAGAAAAGAGGCCTCCTAAGAACTCCACGAATATTGTGGCAACCAACAGGTAGCTTCCTTTCGGGAAGACAAAGATTGATCTTCTTTGGATCGTTCTCTTTGTGAAGAAGCACTTTTATTGCCGCGATAGTCATATGATTGAGCACTCAGCCAGCTGGGTATGTTTATTAACATCAGGGATCGCTTGTATATTTAATAACGGAGCAACAAAGCCAACGACTGCCGCCACCCCGCTGCCCAACTACCCAACCGCTGGTCTTCTTTTTATCAATTTGGGAGGGGGAGGGGGGGGGCTCGTTCATACAAGACTGATAGTGTGCTGTGTTCTTCAAGAGAAATATGGATTTCAGCCGTTTCTGCCTATTTACAAAGCTGCTCGCTCAATGTTTCTACTCGCCTCAAGCATATTTTGATATAAAAATGGGGAAAAAAAAACAGAGAAAATAGAGAGTTTGCTCATTTTAAAAGGCTTTGCCTTGTACCGAAAATGTATACTGCCTTAAAGTGGTTGTAAACGCTTACAAACCACTTTGACCTATAGGTAAGCCTGGATTAAGGCTTACCTGTAGGTCCAAGAAATATCTCCTAAACCTATACGGTTTAGGAGATATTTACAAAAAGACAGCCACCGCATGCGCCGTAGACAGCGGCGTGCAGGCGCACTGGGCAGGCCGCGAGTGTCGGCTCCCTTGCTCATGCACGGGAGTGACGTCATCGCTGCTCCAGCGAATCACAGCGCCGGAGCAGCGGGACTCGGAAGTCACTCCGGGATCCATGGCAGCAGCGGAGACAGAGGACCGCTTCAGGGGCTTCGTTCTCAGGTATGTTATTCATAATGAGCTAGTATGCTATGCATACTAGCTCATTATGCCTTTGCCTTGCAGGTTGCTTTTTTTTTTTTTTCACCCATGGGTTTACAACCACTTTAAAGAGATACCGTAGCAGCGATGGCGAGCTGGCGAGGTGTTTTGGAAGTACGTTTCCCATGAAGCACCGGCACTCTGCCGCGTAGTGGAGCACCGTGGGAAATGTAGTTCCAAAACATCTGGGGTGCCGAGGTTCGCCATCACTGCACTACGAGTTCGATTTACTAAAACTGGAGAGTGCAACGTCTGTTCCAGCTGTGCACGGGAGCCAATCAGCTTCTAACTTCAACTTGTTCAATTCAGCTTTGAAAAAAAAAATTAAAAATCCTGGAAGCCGATTGTTTTTTTTTTTTTTTTCATGCAGAGCTGCACCAGATTTCGCAATCTCCAGTTTTAGTAAAACAAAAAAAATAAAAAATAAAACACCAGTGTGTCAGTTTGTCCATTCAGGGCAAAGCTAGGGCTGCCACCTGTCACAGGATTCACCCGGACAGTTTCGGGTTTGGAATCAAGCGTCCGGGTTTCAGACTGCCTGAAACCCGGACACATTATTCAGACTGGACTATGGGGCTTCCCAGCAGGCTTGCTGGCTGCAGCTATCTAAGCTGACCAAAAGCCAAAACCAACAACTCCCCCCCCAAAGACACACACAGACAGGAGAGGAGGGCATGATCTGCGCCTCTTACCCACACTCCAATCCCCGGCAATGTGCCTCAGAAAAGAAAAGTGGGGGGCCGGAAATTTGAATTCCAGCAGCCTGAGATAAATCAGGGTTCTCAGAGCACCCCTTACATCAGAGGCCGCATTGTTTCCCCTTACATCAGAGTCCTCTCCGTACATCAGAGTTCTCAGTGTTCCCCCTTAGATCAGAGTTCTCAGTGTTCCCCCCTTAGATCAGAGTTCTCAGTGTTCCCCCCTTAGATCAGAGTTCTCAGTGTTCCCCCCTTAGATCAGAGTTCTCAGTGTTCCCCCCTTAGATCAGAGTTCTCAGTGTTCCCCCCTTAGATCAGAGTTCTCAGTGTTCCCCCCTTAGATCAGAGTTCTCAGTGTTCCCCCTTAGATCAAAGTTTTCAGTGTTCCCCCTAAGATCAGGGTTCCCAGAGGATCCCTTATGTTAGAGGTCCCAGAGTTCTCCCTTACTTAAGAGTCTGCAGAGTCCCCCCTTACAGTAAAAGGGAACTCTGCGAATTCTGATGTAAAAGGGGAACTCCGTGGACTCTGATGTAAAAGGGGAACTCCGTGGACTCTGATGTAAAAGGGGAACTCCGTGGACTCTGATGTAAAAGGGGAACTCCGTGGACTCTGATGTAAAAGGGGAACTCCGTGGACTCTGATGTAAAAGGGGAACTCCGTGGACTCTGATGTAAAAGGGGAACTCTTGTTATTAACTTCATATGATTATAAATGTTATTTAATAGCAAAATATATGTATAGTTTTTACTATAGAAAAGAAATTGCTGTGTGCCGCTAAAGTGTTCAGGTTTGACTTGAAGAAAAGTTGGCAACCCTGGGCAAAGCACACATAGCCCACCCCCTCCTGGCACGCATACTTACCTAGCCGTGCATCTTCCTGTACCATCAGAGCCCTCACTAAGGCTGGCCATACACCGTTCGAAACGAGATTCTAACCGTTATTGGGCAGGCTGAATGAAATCGAATCGATCAACTTGGTTACAACCAACCTGCCAGATTCACTTTCAATTACCGTTAGCAGCTGTTATAGCCGCTAATGATAAGTGCGGACTTCGCGCAGGCAGGGGGGCGGGGTGAAGCCAGCGCTTATCGCTAGCGGCTACAAAAAAATGCTGACGATAATCGCAAGACAATTTGGCAGGCCGATTGTACCAAAGTTTCCTCCGGTTGTACCCGGGAGCAGACAATTGCTGGTCAGGGGGGATTCCCCGGTCTGTGCTGATGGGGAATCGTGCAAATTTCTTTTTCCTGTAACCCACGATTGCAGGGAAGAAACTCGCGCAGTGTGTGACCTGCCTAAGTCAGGCCACGGGTCGAAGGAAAGAAAATACCTCGATTTCCCCCATCATAGTCTGTGTTCTGCCAGCAGGGAGCCAGAACACAACGATCACTGCTGACGGTTATAGCCATAAAAAACAGACAGGCTGGTTGTACTGATTGATGGATCGACTTTAGTACAACCAGCCTGCCTATAGACGGATCCAAACTCAGGCAGATCCTGCTAAACCGGGTGAATTTTGATCCGTCTATGGCCAGCGTTATGCTTTCTTCTCATGGACCATCACCCATTTGAAAAGCCATCGCCGGTGGTTATTGACTTTGGCGGTTTGCAGGTGTTCAGGAGGCAACGGTTCCCCATCTCAATTGGGACTTCCCCATTAAATTAGAAGGACTTCTGTGCGTCAAGCATGCAGCACGGTCCCATTGACTTCAACAGGCACGTTCCTCAAGTATCGTGCCTTTGTACGGTAGAGTCCAATGCAACATGGCACCATGGAACGGCGAGGCCGTGGCAATGTGAACAAACCTGTAACCACTTGTAGATAGGCAATACAGGGGGCAGTAAAAAAACATGGATCAACTGTCCCCTGCCACTTGTGTGAGAAGGTCTAAATGGGGCGAGGCTTCCAGGACTGGGAGAGCACATGACCTCCCCAAAAAGGGACAGTGCTTGAGCCTGAGCTGACAATCACCGTTACCAAACACAGTCAGGTTGAGGGTGCCATGATGTCCTCCTCCTCCAACACTGAAGCTTAAGCAAGGCATAGATGAAGCCAATTTTCTTTCCTTCAACCACAGTCAGTGTTAAAGGGGGAATCCCTCCTGTAACTTGTATTGTATTGTGCAAGCGGGATGGTTTCCCCCCACTGTCAGAGTAAAAATGATCACTGCTGGTGGCTATAGTGACGGCAGTGATCACATGAGAAAAACCTGACATGCTGGTTGTATTAAAGAAAATAGATCAGTACTACCAGTCTGCCCATAGACGAATCGAAATTCAGCCGATTCCTGCTGAAACAGCCGGATTTCAATTCGTCTATGGCCTGCCTTAGACAAACGGGGATGCTGCAACGGGGGAGGTTGCATGGGTGGGCAGGGCCCCCCGCTGATAAGGGGGTTGTACTTGCCCTCCTATAACAGGGCCCAGGCCCTCTAAGTTGATCGGGGAGGGGGGGGGAGTGCCCAGAGCAGCAGGAGTGGGCGCAATTACTGGAACAAATTCCCCTGTAGCCTTCCCTGTGCTTCAGTTTGTGAATGAACAGGGAGTCTCTATACCGAGCGCTTCCTG
Source organism: Lithobates pipiens (assembly GCF_037356315.1). Classification (NCBI taxonomy): domain Eukaryota; kingdom Metazoa; phylum Chordata; class Amphibia; order Anura; family Ranidae; genus Lithobates; species Lithobates pipiens. The sequence goes on from NW_027507786.1 coordinate 9,965,244, forward strand.
TTCAGCTGCAGAGAAAGGATGGAGGAATCGCCATTTCAATTTCTTTTTCTGTCTCAAAAGTGACAGTTGGGTGTCTGTTTAAACCTCTGATACCTAACAGCCACCGGACTGTTCAAAAAAAATAAATAAATAAATAAAATTGTAAAAAAAAAAAAAAAAAAATAATGAAGGGCTCATTCTCACAGTTATTCTGGTTGCGTGAATGAGTAGTTTGTTCATGCAGATGGAGCCACCTGTTAGGCTTGGTTCAATGTTCTTGTCAGCCAACAGCAGCCCCGTGGGTGGGTAATAATGTGCATGCCTGGGGGAGTGGGCTATGTGCAGGTAGGGTCACTTTTAGACATGTGCAATTCGTTTAGTTCCAAATTAATTTTTTTAACAAATTTTGACAAAATTCGTTAATTTTCAATTTCATGTTTCCATTTCAATTTCCAAAATTCGGAATTTCCGAAATTCAAAATGTCGAAATTCAAAATGTCAAAATTCAAAATGTCAAAATTCAAAATGTCAAAATTCAAAATGTCAAAATTCAAAATGTCAAAATTCAAAATGTCAAAATTAGGAAATTCCAAATTTAGTGAACATATTTGAACGTATTATCTGAAATAACGAATCCCGTATCTAAAGGAATGGAACGGAACAATCTAATGATAATAATAAATAATAACAAAACCTTGTTATTATCATTTATTATTAATTTGTTCCATTCCATTTGTTTAGATGCGGCATTCGTTATTTTGGATAATTCGTAACCTCAGATAAATTTGTATTTGTAAGGGCCGGTTCACACTGCAGGCGATGATAGGCGACACCGACTTGCCTCGCCGCGACCTGCCGCGACCTCAGCGGCAACTTGCAGATGACTTCTGTATAGAAGTCAATGCAAGTCGCCCCGAGGTCGCCCGAAAGTAGTACAGGAACCTTTTTTCTGAGTCAGAGCGACTCGAGTCGCTCCTCTCAGAACGGTTCCATTGTACAGAACGGGGGCGACTTGTCAGATCGCGGCGAGGCGAGTCGTGTCGCCTCGCATCGCCCGCAGTGTGAACCGGCTCTTACGTTGTTACGTTGACAAACAGCCAAATTTGAAAGGAAATTCCAATCCCTATAAGTTAATAGTTAGTTATTATTAGTTAGTAATTATTTAGAATTTTACTGATTTTATTTTTTTTCAGATTTTCAAATTTTCTGATTTTGGAATTTCAGAATTTGTGAAATACGAAAATCCAGAATTCAAAAATTCGGAAATTTGAAATTTCGAATTTCCACATTTCCGAATTTCCGAAATTCGAAAATGCGAAGATCCGAGTTTTCGGATTTCCGAAAAAAAAAAAAACCGAATGAAACGAAAAAAAAAAAATTTTTTTGTCAGTGCACATTTCTAGTCCCTTTTCCCCGCATAGGCAAACTGACTGTCTCTCGTTAAGGGCTCATGTAGACAAGTGTAGCTTTTTCCACTTCAGTGCTGCAACATGGAAGGCTGCAAGGCTGGGTTTGACCTGATTTTATTCATTTCTGTGCAGCGGCTACTATTGAGATGCATTTGCATTGCAGCGCTGCTGTCAAATGCAAAGGGCAACAACGACGTCTACAGGAGCCCCTATATCTGCCGTTATCTGCTACGTAGAAAGAAAAAAACACAGGAAGTGGATTTTCTGTACTGTATATATTTTAAATTTTTGCTACATTATGTTATTTCTCTTTTACTCAACATGCAACACTACAGCACAAGCATTTCCCCTGGATCTACTTGAATTTCCTCTTCAGGTATAAGAACCCACTTCCATCGCTCGTTCGGGCTCCACCTGGATTGTTGCAAATCACGTGACCGATACACCAATCTTAATTTTAACTTATATGTTGAGCTTCTTATTCATTTGTTGTATTGGAGTGAGAGGGGAGGAGCCACAGTGTCCAGAAACATGCCAATCCTGATGTAGGATTCAAACAACATTTATTGGAAGTATAAAGAAGTACATCAAGGCAACGCGTTTTGGGGGGAATGGCCTCTCCTATAGTTAGGACTGCAGTATACACAGAGGTGCATTGGTGTGGCCACTGCGGCTTGCGCATATATTTGCAAATTTGCGCAAAATAAAACCCTCCGTTTTTAAAGTGTTACTAAACCCAGAAGACCGCATTCACTATATCAGGTTTCCCCAGGACTCTGCATTCACTATATCTGGTCTCCCCAGGACTCTGCATTCACTATATCTGGTCTCCCCAGGACCCTGCATTCACTATATCTGGTCTCCCCAGGACTCTGCATTCACTATATCTGATCTCCCCAGGACCCTGCATTCACTATATCAGGTCTCCCCAGGTACTCTGCATTCACTATATCTGGTCTCCCCAGGACTCTGCATTCACTATATCTGATCTCCCCAGGAGCCTGCATTCACTATATCTGGTCTCCCCAGGACTCTGCATTCACTATATCTGATCTCCCCAGGACCCTGCATTCACTATATCAGGTCTCCCCAGGTACTCTGCATTCACTATATCTGATCTCCCCAGGACCCTGCATTCACTATATCAGGTCTCCCCAGGTACTCTGCATTCACTATATCTGATCTCCCCAGGACCCTGCATTCACTATATCAGGTCTCCCCAGGTACTCTGCATTCACTATATCTGGTCTCCCCAGGACTCTGCATTCACTATATCTGGTCTCCCCAGGACTCTGCATTCACTATATCTGATCTCCCCAGGAGCCTGCATTCACTATATCTGATCTCCCCAGGACTCTGCATTCACTATGTCTGATCTCCCCAGGAGCCTGCATTTACTATGTCTGGTCTCCCCAGTACTCTGCAGTCACTATATCTGGTCTCCCACAGTACACAGGATACGGAAATGCAATTATTTTAGTAAATATAAACTGCTAAATATCCTTTCTTATCAGCAGTATATAGCAGTCATGTGACTAGCTTGTAGGAGGACTTTTCATTCTTCCCTGATTGCCCTATGAGGCTGCAGGACCCCTGACCCTCTGTCTGGACAGTGCTGATTGGCCCTGTGCTGATCACAAGCACCCTCCCAAGAAAAAAAAAAACTCTCCAGCAATACACACCAAACTGAGCATGTGCAGTGTGCCCCCCAAGGCTCTGTTCCATCAGGAGATGGTTTGGGGACAGTGCAAGAAGGGGAGGATCAGAGAAGACAGGATCAAACAGCCTTTTTTCACACAATGCAGAGGATTAACCCCTTAGGTAACACAGTGAGTATAGCAAGCATGCTTTACTACATACACAGACTGATTTTACTGTTGTGGGTTCAGTAACACTTTAGTGACAACCCTTGCTTACCAGATCATCAAATTCCTTCCCATCTCCCCCCAGTGAACCAGGAATGAGAATGGCTGTGGTGGGTATTTGCTCAGTGATAGCGCCGGCCTTCCTCCTCACAGACGGGTTCACAGATATTTTCTCACTGCGATGAATACAAAGATTTGATGGTTTCTGAAATGACATGTAAATATTTGTGGTTAAAATAAATACTATTTTCTGGTAACTCCGCCTGCAGCGTGTGATAAATCATTCTTATTGGTCTATAAAACAAGACGGACCCTCCTTATACTCCAGTGGAGAATAATTTACTAAAAACTCAAGGTAAGTTGTATAGAAAATTACCCCGGGGGGGGGGGGGGGGTTCTTCTGTGCTTAAAGAGTAACTCCACTCCACCCTCGGCACATTGCAGGGATTTTAACAAACTTTGTTGCAGATTCTGACCTTTTGTTATTCTGAAGAAGTAACCGTTTACTGTGAATGGGAGTGACTTTATAATTATCCATCAGCTGCTGCAGCTGCAGGGTTCTAATGGAGAAAGTGGCAGGGCCTGCATCCCTTTAGACGTGATTTCCCTTTGGGAGTATCTCAGCGAAACTGAAAGATTTGTTGCAGGGGATGCCCCAAAATCTGACTTGTATCTTAGTGCAGGCTACTGGGAAAATCAGCAAGCCATTCACACAAGCAGAAACAAAAATAATATATATATATATATATATATATATATATATATATATATATATATAAAAACCATAATGCATAGAATGCATTAAGGTGAAAAACCTTGAGACTTTACAACTCCTTTAAAATACATCCCTGGCAATAATAGACTCCCCAGCATTAAAAGACCCCGCCAGCAACAATAGATCCTCCTCAGCAATAATAATGCCCCCCCCCCCCCCCAAAGCAACAATAGGCACCCCTCTCCCCACCAACAGCAGATCCTCCTCACAACAGCCCCTGCAACAAAATACCACCCCAGCAACAATAGACCCCCAACATCAACAGACCCTCCAGCAGTCAGCAGAGCAGTAATATACACTCCAGCAGCCAGCATCATTAGATCACTCCTTTAATAGTAGATCCACCCCCCCCAGCAACATAAGATCCACCCCCCCCCGCAACAATAGATCCCAGCTTCTCTTGCCATTACATACATTCTGGGTTGGAGGTTCCCCAGTGTTCCCGCTGAAGAAAAGCCCTGATAATCACTAGAGATCATTTTTAAGAGTCTCAAAGTTGCAGAACATCATAAAGTAATACTAAAGGTAATAAAAAAAAAAACAATAAAGAAAACTAGAAACATGGCTACATACTTATACTTACCTGCTCTGTGTAATGTTTTTTCACAGAGCAGCCCTGATCCTCCCCTTCTGGGGTCCCCCCGCAGGCGCTCCTGGCCCCCCCCCCCCATTAGCAAGCCGTTTGCTATGGGGAACACTTGGGTGGGCTCGCTCCTGAACCAGTCTATGCGTGTCCATTGACAAACAGGGAGCAGCGTGGCTCAGCCCCCCCTCACAGGCTGTGATTGACAGCAGCAGGAGCCAATGGCTGTAGCTGCTGACTTTTAAGAAGGGCACTTACCTGTCCAGGGAGCCCGCGATGTTGGCCGCCCCCCCGAGGCCGATCAGTAAGTTATACTTACCTGCTCTGTGTAATGTTTTTTCACAGAGCAGCCCTGATCCTCCCCTTCTGGGGTCCCCCCGCAGGCGCTCCTGGCTCCCCCCCCCCATTAGCAAGCCGTTTGCTATGGGGAACACTTGGGTGGGCTCGCTCCTGAACCAGTCTATGCGTGTCCATTGACAAACAGGGAGCAGCGTGGCTCAGCCCCCCCTCACAGGCTGTGATTGACAGCAGCAGGAGCCAATGGCTGTAGCTGCTGACTTTTAAGAAGGGCACTTACCTGTCCAGGGAGCCCGCGATGTTGGCCGCCCCCCCGAGGCCGATCAGTCCATCGAATCGGCTGCCGGCGCCTCCACCTTGTGGCTTCACTGCCCGTTTACTGCGGTGCTTTTTGAATGAATGAATGAATGACTTATATATATGAATGAATGACTTATATAGCGCTACCTATACGAACTGAATCGCCTCTGGGCGCTTTTTTCTTACAACATTGACATACACATACACATATTATGGCCAATTCTTTTTATTTTTTATTTTTTTGGACAGGGTCTAATTAACCTACCAGCATGTCTTTGGAGTGTGGGAGGAAACCGGAGTACCCGGAGGAAACCCACGCAGGCACAGGGAGAACATGCAAACTCCAGGCAGATAGTGTTGTGGTCGGGATTTGAACCAGCAACCCTATTGCTGCTAGGTGAAAGTGCTAACCACTACACCACTGTGCTGCCACCACTGTGCTGCTTTTTGAATGGCCACCACTGTGCTGCTTTTTGAATGGCCCCCTTGTGTTCTGGGATGCACACATGTCCCAGAAGATAACGGGGCCACTCTCCGAAGAGGAGGAAGCGCCGCGGAATAGGAAGAGACAGATTAGGAAGACTGCCTAGCAACAGCGGTTTCAAGTAAGTTAAAAAAAAATAAAATTTTTTATGTTAAATGTAATTTTTTAATTTAGGGTGGCCCTCCACTTTGTATTGAGGAGTGTCACATGTATGTCTGACCCATGAGACTAAACCCTATACTGACTCCTGTATATTACTATATTATCAAGTGCCCTCTAGTGGCACTTTTTGATTATTACTTTTTTTGTGAACACAACAAAGCCACATGCACACTCTATTCTCTGACGCCTTTCCTCATGTAGCCAAGCCCCGGACCTCTCCAGGCCTAATGGTGACCTCCAGAGTCAGGAACAGCTGACATCCTTCTGTGTAGAGTGGGTTAGGAGGCATAGTGGGTGTAATGCAAAGTAGATTGATGGGTGCAAGACACTTCTTGAATGCAATGAGAATTTTTTTTTCTCTTAACTGCTTGCTGCCCGCTCTCGCTCTCGTTCTGGGATACCGTCGTATGACGTCGTCCCAGAATGGCTGGCGATCACGGCTGGGCCGTGTTGCTAGGACATGGCGCGATCCCGATCTCTGTAAAGAGCTGCGTCCGTGGCACTTTAACCATGTGATCGGCTGTGTCCAATCACATGCAAACAAGGAAGTGTCGGCAATCGGCTCTCCTTGCCTCACACTGACAGAGTGTGAGGAGAGGAGAGCCGATCAGCGGCATCTACTCACAGGGGGACATCTACGCATGTAATCAGGGCAGTGATTACAATAAATACAGTGTCACAAAACAGTGCCCACCAATGCCAGCAGTGCCCACCAGTGGCAGCAGCAATCAGTGGCCATTAGCGATGGCAGTCAATAGTGGCAATCAGTGCCGCCCATCACTGCTGTCGATCAATGCCCCTTAATGTCGCCCATCAGTGGCACCCATCAGTGTCCTCTGTACTGCCTATCAATGCTGCCTATCAGTGCCGCCTATCACTGCCCACCAGTGCCGCCTATCACTGCCCATAAGTGCAGCATATTAGTGCCTCATCAGTGCCACCTCCTCAATGTCCACCAGTTCAGTCTATCAGTGCCCCTCAGTGCCGCCTCATTAGCGCACATCAGCGAAGGCGAAAAGTTCAATTTTTTTTTTAAAATAGCAGGGATTAAATACCACCAAAATAAAGCTCCATTTCTGTGAAGAAAATTATAAAAACGTAGTTTGGTTGCAGTGTAGCATGAAAGCTGAAAAATTTCCTGGGCAGGAAGGGGGTGTAAGTGCCCGGTAGGTAAGTGGTTAAACAGAACTGTGGGAGAGAGGGTAAGGGGCCAGGACACCCTTTAGTAGTTACAATGCTAATTAGCAGACTCCGAGACTTCTATAGGTAGACAGCCACGCAGGGGAAGGCACCCAGCCGGGCACCACATCTGCATGTGTAGACACGCTGTCTCCTATGGCAACAATTTTGAACAATTTCTAACAAAAGGTGGTAATGAACTCTTTCACTTCCTCAACAATCTCCTTGTTTAGATCTTCACTCAACTGAGCTCCCAGTCTATCACCTAGACCCGCTGATCTACTCACCACTGGATCTCCTGAGCTCTTCCAACCTTCTCACTCAGTATCTTCCTCAAGCATCACCACCACCTCTCTGCTGGGTCCCTAGCGTGGCACTTAAAGATACTCCTCCTTTTAGAGGCATCCATCTCCCACTTCCTTCCGGGGCTCCGCGGCACTGGAAGGGAGATCACTTCTCCCTCCCTGCAATCTTCTGGGACATATCACAGGTCCCAGTAGGCTGCCCGGCCAATCACAACGTGCAGTGCATGCCTGGCTGTGAAGCCACAGCCGGGGGCGCCCACAGTTACAATGCCGGCGCCGCAGAGAGGAGTGGGGCTGCGTTACCTCCGCATCGCTGGACCCTGGGACAGGCAAGAGTCTGATTATTAAAAGTCAGCAGCTACACCTTTTTGTAGCTGCCGACTTTTAAATGGGGGGGAACTCGGCTTTAATTCGATCCTGTCCAAATTGTCCCTAGTATGTATGAATGTGAGCTAGCGACATTAGATTGTAAGCTCCTTGAGGGTAGGGACTGATGTGAATGTACAATATGTATGTGTATGTAAATTGACAGCGCTATATAAGTACTTGGAATAAATAAATAAAAGAGCTAAAGGGGTTGTAACCCCCCCCATGGTTTTTCAACTTAATACATTCTATGCATCAAATCCACGGTACCGATCGCCGTGATCCCAGACCCGGAAGTATCAGATCATATTCTAGGTAGAGCGGGCCGCCCTGCCACAGTACGTGGACGGTCGTAAAGTGGTTAAATTCACGTTTGCATGCTACGTTTGTAAACAAAACAAATACCCAAAACTTTCACTCTGCGAGAAGCTTTTAGATTACTCCCACACTGGGGCCGCGTTAGCGCTAAAGCGCCCACTTTAGCGCCAGAAGATTTGGCTGCTGAATGACCGGGCCACAATTGCGCGGTCGTGCGAGGCTGTACCCAAACAAACTTTTGGTGGCATTTGATCACCTCTGCTGTTTTCATTTTTTGCGCTATAAACACAAAAAAAAAAAAAAAGGAGCGACAATTTTGAAAAAAAAAACTAACAAAAAACACACAATATTTTGTACTTTTTGCTATAATAAATATCCCCATTTTTTTTTAATAGCTAATTTTTTCTCAGTTTAGAATATATGCATTCCTCCAAAATTTTTTGGTATAAAAAAAAAAAATCCCAATAAGCGTATATTGATTGGTTTGCACAAAAGTGTTATAGTTATAGTGTCTACAAAATAGGGGATAGATTTATAGCATTTTTTGTTATTATTTTTTTTTACTGTAATGGTGGCGATCTGCAATATTATGGTGGACAGATGGACACTTCTGAAAAGGTTATGGCGCTAAACCCTATCAGTGATGTGATAAATTAACCTATCACCAAAACCTGGTGTTTTTTTAAGAAGAAAAAGCTATTGGCAATAGCGTGCAAAGATTTCCTAAAACAATTTTGTATCCTAATTGAAAGAATATATGTGTGATCAATATTGAATCAACATACGTGTTCCATCATAATTATATCCAAAATAGATATTAAATTATCTTATATGTGTCAGCCTGCTATGAGCGCTCCAGAGGACGTCAGAGTGACGAAACGCGTAGGGCGTGGCCACGTTGTGTGCACTCGTTTGAACGGATAGAGACGAACGGCTGAGTTTTTTTCCATACGCATATGCTTTTAATGTCAAATGTGAGTAGTTTTTTAGACTAATAAACGAACGATCTGGTTAAGAATGTATTACACCATGGATATGTCTTTCCTCATATATAATTAACGTTGGAGACCATACGGACGGAATAGCGAAGCTTCACCCAGTGCACCAGCAGCAGCCAGAGAGCAGCACAGTGGCTTACATTGTGAAGGTCCATCCAGCCCCATAAGGGGCATTAACTCTGGTGAGAGCATTTACATACTATAGCACTGAGTGGCGCACCGGGGATGAAGTTTTCTAATTGAAGACCCGCACTGTTTGCACGAGTGAATGAAATATTCCCTATTGACTTTACGCATCAATTACAGCAATAACCTGAGGAGGCAGTATCATTAAGCCAAACATTAATTTTGGACTTATATTGGACATAGATGCGTCTTCATGCGATTATTGGTTGAACATATTTCTGATCCCTGGCTGTTCTGATCCCTAGTCGCTTTTTTGCACTTATTTTGCACAGTTTGTTCTGAACTAGCACATTGTTGGATACAAACAACATTTTCACCATTTTGTATATCTAAATGAATGTTTATATATTTTTGGTATTCACTCATAGCAGGCTGACACATATAAGATAATTTAATATCTATTTTGGATATAATTATGATGGAACACGTATGTTGATTCAATATTGATCACACATATATTCTTTCAATTAGGATACAAAATTGTTTTAGGAAATCTTTGCACGCTATTGCCAATAGCTTTTTCTTTTAAAAAAAAACACCAGGTTTTGGTGATAGGGTTTAGCGCCATAACCTTTTCATTTTACACTTTTCATTTCCCTCTCCTCCCCACTAAGGAAGTGAGGGCTTCAGGCACAGGCAGCTCTAACCCAGTATATTTTCTTTTCTTCCTTCACTTTTTATTTTTTTATATTTTTATCACATTGGAGATCTTGCTTTGTTTTTGGTTTCTCCATAGCGCGACTTTATTTATTTATTTATAGATGGACACTTCTGACAAATTTTTGGGACCATCGGTATTTATAGAGCAATCACTGCTATAAAAATGCACTGATTACTGTAAAAATTTCACTGGCAGGGAAGGGGTTAACAGTAGGGGGCGATCAAGGGGTTAAGCATGTTCCCTGTGTGTGTTTCTAACTGTAGGGGGAGGGGACTGACCTAGAGGGGATGGTGGATCGTGGTTCCTAGCTATTAGGAACACACGATCTGTCTCTCCTCACAGAACAGAACAGGGATTGGTGTGTTTACACACACACACACACACACACACACACACACACACAGGTCCCGGTTCTGCCTCTCGTGCCCATGATCGCTCATTGCGACCGTGGGCCACGATCATCGCCACCCCCGCAGTGCAGCGTGCGCGCGCCTGCTATCCTAATCCCGCGAGCCGATGTATAGCTACGATGGTTCGCGGCATCGTGCTGACCTGCCGCCATATGACGGCGGCCTTTTGGGCAAAGGGGTTAAGCGCCGCTTTTCGGCCACTAACGGGGCGCCTTTAATATCAAAGAAGGGGTTAAAAGCGCCTGCGTTGCGGCTCTTCCAAATCGCCTTTCAGGTGCTTCGAAAGCGCTGCCCATTCATTTCAATGGGCAAGGCCTTTTGGGAGAGCTAAATACAGCGCTCCCAAACCGCCCCAAAAGATGCTGCTTGCAAGACCTTTCCCCTAACGTCCCGCAAGCGCACCGCCCCCAGTGTGAAAAAAAAAGTCACACGGAAAGGAACGGGAGGCGCTTTACAGGTGCTATTTCTAGTGCTAAAACGGCCGGCAAACCGCCTCAGTGTGAAAGGGGTCTTAATGCGTAAATGTGCATAAATGCATTCTAGTGGCTAGAACTAATATTTCCGCTAATAGAAAGAGTTTATGCACATGAATACTCGTCGCTACATGCCAAAACGAGCATTTTTTTTTTTTTTAAGTTGGAATTTTCTGCCAGTTTCTGACAAAAAGATCCAGAATACAGTGGAGTATTTAATAGACTGCATTACGTTGGCTCAGTCTTACACTCATTTACAGCATGCTTGTTCCATCTCTATCATTCAAAACTATTTAAAAAAAAAAAAAAAATCAGCCACAACGAGACAAATAGTATTTTTTTTTTTTAAAAAGGAGGTTTGGAAAAAGCACCCCCATAACTTTCCTCAAGACAGGGTCACTTTATACTAAATATACAATCAGGGGAATATGAATGAATTACAATCGAGAGAGAGAGACAGAGATATTCTTTTTGTCCACTAGATGGCAGCATAGTCTCACAACTGCAGTCAGGAGCAGCTTCATGCATTGCACAGACTTCTAATAAACACAAGATATTTATAGGTTTGATCCAAACCACAATATTATTGGGATTTGTTCTTCAGTTTATTATAGAGGTGGCGCCAAGGAAATCATATCTTTATTCCTATGTGCTGGAAATCATATCTTTATTCCTCCGTGTCATATTGTACATGTATGACCTGCTGGTTTACAGTGCAGACTAATATGGTTCTTCTCAACCGTGTTATCCCCGGGGAAGCCCTAAAAACAAAAACTTAAGATCTCTGGGAACCCCTAAAATAAATTTTCTCATCTACAACTTACTCTGACATTAGTGTGATCAGTGAGTTATATATATATATATAAATCCTGTATTATAATAATAATAATAATAAACTAAAATAATAACAACAACAACAAGCATTAATAAAAATATAAAACAAGTATATAAGTAACAAAAGGCCCCATTCACACGGGCGTACCAATTTGCACACTTATTTATTTTTAGATCTATCTATATATATTTATATATATATATATATATATATATATATATATATATTATGTTATATATATTTACTGGGAGTAAACTGGGCCAATAAAAAAAAAAAACTTTGCAAGAAAGTGGATTTTGGAATTAAAGCAATACAAAATATAAAACAATATAAAAAAATAAAAAAAAATAAAAAAAAATAAATAAAAAAAAACAAACACAAAAAGTCGGCAACAAGGTGAAAGTGAAGAAAATTCTTCTTCTTTATTAATACAAGGAATAAAAACGTTCCACAAGACAAGCAACGCTAACGTTTCAGTCTATGATAAAGACCTTCATAGACTGAAACGCGTTAGCCCTTGTACACATGGTCGGAGATTCAGACGGAATGTTTTTCCGATCGGACCATTTTGTCGGATATTCCGACTGTGTGTGCTCTCCATCGGACTGTTTCCGTCGGAGTATCCGACGGACCATGTTTTCCAACTTGTTGGTAAAATTTTCCGACAAAATGCTCCGATCGGACATACTCCGATCATGTGTAGAGAATTCCGATCGGACAAAGTCCCACGCATGCTCAGATCAAATTCCTACACCAAAGCTATTGGCTTCTAGCGTGAACGTAGTCCCGTCGTAACGAAATAACGTCACCACGTCGGATTTTCCAACAACTTTGTCCGACCGTGTGTATGCAACAGTGTCGGACAAAATCCGACGGACAAAATTCGTCGGACAAAATCCGAAGGATTTGGTTGTCGGAATCTCCGACCGTGTGTACAGGGGCTTAGCGTTGCTTGTCTCACGGAACACTTTTACTCCTTATTAATAAAAGGGGGAAAAAAAATTATAATAATAATTCACTTTCACCTTGTTGCCGATTTTTCGTGGTTTTGATGTTTATGTAAGCAGCCGGAGTCTGCTAGTCTGGCACGGTGATAGAACAGCCCCAGCCTGGGAGGTGTCGGATCGGGTTGCAGCGCCTCACTTTGGTCTCGATTTATAATCAGTATATTAGAATGTGCAAACGGTGTGGAAATACTTCAAATATTGAGATGCAAAATATATACAACATGGGATATAAACCCCAACATCCTGAGCCCCCATACATAATATCCATATACTGTATATAGAAGCCCAGTCCAATAGTGTTCCCTGTGCACAGCCCAATGTGCAATGTGTTCTCAGTAATATCAGCCCACAGCATCTCTCTTACTGGCCTCTCACTCTCTCCACCACACCTCTGATTAGAATCCCTCTTAGTTTTGGCACTAAAGCAGACAAAACATAACCCCCCCATAGTGTAAATCCGGATATGCTATAATAATAATAATAAAAGCATTATAATAAAACCCACAATACGAAATGCTCTCAGAGTACTAAGTAATGTGTTTGTGCAAACCCCACTGACCGCTCCAATTCCATGTATATGGGACTTTGGACTTGCGTAATGACATCAGGGGGAATCTGCTTACTCAACTTGTTTTGTCATGAATGACTTCATCAGGAGTGGAATCAAAAATCATGAAGAAGTCACCCAAATATGGAGGAAGCCATTGTGACTCCCACACTGCATTTCTGCAACCCTTGCTCTAATTCCATTTCTATAAGTGTTTTGAGTTACGCAATGACGTCAGTGGGTCTCTAGCCACTTGTTTTGTCATAAATTACTTAAAACAGGAGTGGAATCAGCAATCCTGAAGAAGTCATTGCAACTCCCAAAATACGGAGGAAGTCATTGCGACTCTCAAAACACGGAGGAAGTCATTGCGACTCCCAAAACACGGAGGAAGTCATTGCGACTCCCAAAACACGGAGGAAGTCATTGCGACTCCCAAAACACGGAGGAAGTCATTGCGACTCCCAAAACACAGAGGAAGTCATTGCGACTCCCAAAACACAGAGGAAGTCATTGCGACTCCCAAAACACGGAGGAAGTCATTGCGACTCCCAAAACACGGAGGAAGTCATTGCGACTCCCAAAACATGGAGGAAGTCATTTTGACTCCCAAAATACGGGAGGAAGTCATTGTGACTCCCAAAATCCATTTCTACAACCCTTGCTTTAATTCTATTTATATGGGGGTTTTGAGTTACTGTCAGGAAATGCTTGCTGGGAGTAGCAGTTCCACACAAGTAGGTGCACGTTTGTGGGCGCGATCCCCGGTGCCAGGCTGTCTAATCTACAGTGTTCCCTGTGAGTTACATGCTTATATGAGGTGTTCCTGTGATTATCCGGCTTGCCCTGTGACTACCTCTGCTATCCGCCTGCATCTGACCCCGGCCTGTCCACAACCTTGCATCTCTGCCTTATCCTCCATCCGTGCCTGTCTGTTACTGACCCGGCTTGTCTTGTGACTCTCCTCCAGTCTCCTGCATCTGTTCCAGTACTGCTTGTCTGTGTATGACCCGGCCTGCCTGACCCTCCTGTGTTCCAATCCCTAGAACCTTCTCTCTGTATCCTGATACAAGCCTGTTCCAGTTACCAGTCTGCTCTATCCAGTCTGCTGACCCCCAGGTTCAGCATTATCCGAAGCTTCAGATAAGCTGTTGATCCTGCCAGGCACTCCCGTTTCCTTGTACACCCATGCCTCCTGTTCACTCTACCAGGGCCTGCGATTCAGGAACGTAAGAGAGGCCTCCCTCTGCATATTGGGATCATCTACTAGGTACGTGACAGTTACGCAATGACGTCAGCAGGTCTCTGCTCACTCAACTTGTTTCTAATGAATTACTTCATCAGGAAGGAAGTCTCCAATCTTAATGAAGTCATCAAGTCTACCAAATATGAAGGACGTCAATTGTGACTCCCAAATATGGAGAAAGCCATTGTGACTCTCGCATTGCATTTCTGCAATCCCACTGACAGCTCTATTTCCATGTACTATATGGGACTTTTGAGTTGCATAATGACATCAGCTGGTCTCTGCCCACTAGTTTTGCCATCAATGACTTAAACAGGAGTGGAATCAACAATCCTGAAGGAGTTGTGACTCCCAAAATATGGAGGAAGTCATTGTGACTCCCACAGTACATTTCTGCAACCCCACTGACAGCTCTAATCCTATCAACTTTAGGGTTACATAATGACCTTAGCGCTTCTCTAACCACTTAACTTGTTTTGTCCTGAATGACTTCATCAGGAACGGGTCGCCAATCCTGATGAACTCAGTCTTTCAAATATAGAGAACGTCAATGTGCCCCCCCAAATATAAAGTCATTGTGACTCTCACAATGCATTTCTGCAACCCCACCGACAGCTCTATTTCCATGTACTATATGGGACTTTTAACCCCTTCAGGACCAGGCCTCTTTTTTCAGACTCTGTGTTTACATGTTTAAAACAGTTTTTTTTGCTAGAAAATTACTTAGAACCCCCAAACATTTTATATTGTTTTTTTTTCTAACACCCTAGAGAATAAAATGGCGGTCATTGCAATACTTTTTTTCACACCGTATTTGCGCAGCGGTCTTACAAGCGCACTTTTTTGGGAAAAAAAAAATCACTTTTTTGAATATAAAAATAAGACAACAGTAAAATTAGCCCAATTATTTTTATATTGTGAAAGATAATGTTATGCCCAGTAAATTGATACCCAACATGTCACGCTTCAAAATTGCGCCCGCTCGTGGAATGGTGTCAAACTTTTAGCCTCAAAAATCTCCATAAGTGACATTTAAAAAATTCTACAGGTTGAATTTGTTGCGTTACAGAGGAGGTCTAGGGCTAGAATTATTGCTCTCGCTCTACCGATCGCGGCGATACCTCACGTGTGGTTTGACCGCCGTTTTCATATGAGAGCGCTTCTGCGCGTGAGCTCGTCATGACGGGGCATTTTTAAAAACCTTTTTTTTTTTTAAATTGATTTTATTTATTTTTACACTGTTTAAAAAAAAAAAAAAAAAAAAATGGATCACTTTCATTCCTATTACAAGGAATGTAAACATCCCTTGTAATAGAAAAAAGCATGACAGGTCCTCTTAAAATATGAGATCTGGGGTCAAAAAGTCCTCAGATCTCATATTTGGACTTAAATACAATAAAAAAAAAATGACATTAAAAAAAATATACCTTTAAGAGGTATGGGCGGAAGTGACGTTTTGACGTCGCTTCTGCCCTCCTATGGTATAGAGACGAGTGGGGGCCATCTTAGCCTCAGTCGTCTCTATACCCGATCGCCTCCGCTGCTACCGACGGCTCCGGTAAGCGGCGGATGGGTGTCACGTCTCACGCTGCTGATAGCAGTGATCTCGCGGCGAACCCGCCGCAGAGATCACCGTTATCGTACAGACGACCAACGCCTGAAGAGATGGATATCTCGGTTGTGGCAGCAGCTGCTGCCGTTACCGAAAAATCCCTCTTCAAAAATAGGACGTACATCGGCATGCGGTGGTTAAGTTACATTATGACATCAGCGGGTCTCTGCCCACTCAACTTGTTTTGTCATAAATCACTTCATCAGGAGTGGAATCAATAATCCTGAAGAAGTCATTGTGTCTCACAAATATGGAGGAGGTCATTGCGACTCCAAAATATGAAGGATATCATGACTCGCATATATGGAGGAAGTCATTGTGATTCCCAAAATATGGAAGAAATCATGTTGACTCCCAAATATGGAGGAAGCCATTGTGACTTCCACAGTACATTTCTGCAACCCCGTAATGACATTAGCGGGTCTCTATTCACTCAACTTGTTTTTTCATGAATAACTTCATATCAGGAACGGAGTTTCTAATCCTGATGAACTCATTCAGTCTCTCAAATATGGAGGAAGTCGCTGTGAATCCCAAATATGGAGGAAGTCATTGTGAATCCCAAAATATAGGAGGAAGTCATTGTAAATCCCAAAATATGGAGGAAGTCGTTGTGAATCCCAAAATATGGAGGAAGTCGTTGTGAATCCCAAAATATGGAGGAAGTCGTTGTGAATCCCAAAATATGGAGGAAGTCACTGTGAATCCCAAATATGGAGGAAGTCACTGTGAATCCCAAATATAGAAGAAGAAGTCACTGTGAATCCCAAAGTCACTGTGAATCCCAAACATGGAAGAAGTCACTGTGAATCCCAAATATGGAGGAAGTCACTGTGAATCCCAAATATGGACAGAAACTAAGGGGTATACCAAAGTTTTAGTGCTTGTGAAAATATACACGTGAAAAATATCAATACACAATAATAAAATCAAATAAATCTGTGAAAGTGATTCAGAATGTATTGAGTACAACACAATGGTGCGTTGGATCACAGTCCAAAGAAGCCAAGTCCATAAGAAGTGGAGAGAGATGTTATTCTCCCATTCCTAAATGGACTGGGATGTGTACTCCCGATGAACCGGATGGTATACCTATGGATACTTGTGCAGGTTCACATAGAATAGGTGAGGTACCCTTACTGGAAATGGTGGACCCAAATACCATATGGCAGCGAGTCAAACAAGCTCGAAAATCCTCCGGTTCCTCATCACGCTGGATGCAATGAAGGCTCTCCCCATGATTTCCCCTCCCCATTTTCCCCCAAATATGGAGGAAGTCATTGTGAATCCAAAATATGGAGGAAGTCGTTGTGAATCCCAAATATGTGGAAAGTCCTCCTTTCTCCAAATTTGCTCCTACATTGTCATTCTGACACACAGGCTTCTGATGGAAACCAGAAGATTTTTCGAAACATGCAGGGTTCACCGTTTTCACCATCAGGAAACCCACCCCAAAAAATAAGACCATGCAGGAGATCAGCAGCGCTTAGATGCCACAAAAGGGGAAAATAAGCAATTATTGTATTAGAAAACAAATGTCATATGTTTGACACATAGTGCTTTATCAGACCAAGTTTGAATTCCAGTAAGTTCAGGTTTGGATCTACGTTAAGCCTTAGTCTACACTTGCTGACACCCTGGACGGCTCCCTTGTTATGGATGTGACTCTCCATGTAACAGCTGACTCCAGCTGGAAGTCTTTCATGCAACACGGGAGAGAAATGGAATCCACCCACTTACAACCAACATGAGCACTTCCTCCGAATAATTGACAAGGCCGCGCGGAGAAAGAGGACTCTTTTAAATAAGAAGGAAGCTCATGTTGCAGCGGCCCATTAACACACAAGGAGCGGGCACACTGAGCCGATGATGGATGGAGAGTCATTCTTGGCTGAGTGACACATCGGGATAAACTCTCTATTATGTACATGTTAATGTGTAAGCCAAACTCATGGCTAATTCTCCCTGAGTAACAATCACCGCCATGAATGGGAGTCAATGTATGACTAGAGCTTAACTCATTTCTAGCTGCGGCAGGTCTCAGCCTCTCATAAGGGCCGATTCTCAGTAACGCGTTTGTACCTGAATCACACAATCATAGCTCACGGACAAAGAGAACATTAAATCTGACCTCCGGCCTTCCCTTCAGTCTTGCACGGTTGTAGCGGCTCCTCTCCTGGACTGAATTGGCTTCCTCTGATTTTACTGCACACTGTGAGCTCCTCACAACGTGCATTAGAAGCTGCAGCCAGTCATACAGAGCTCTTTCCTTCCCAGCCTAGCGGTCCCTGGTCTGCTGCTTTCATTCACTGGATTTCAGTTTTGTCAACCATGGAGGCTCAGCATCACATGTGGATGCTACCTAGGGCAGACTGCATGCAACCAACCAAATTGTCTTGTCAATGCGTTAAAAACAGAGGTTCAGTTTGCACACATTTGCAAATACATGCATAAGCTACAGAGCCCTGTCAAGGAAACCCAGTATTTAACACATACACTTAGACATGATCATTTGGTTGGTTGCAGGCTGGTCGGTAAGTTGAGCTGGGAATTTTTCTTTTTGTTTTGCATGCGTTGCCCATCCATGTGCTTCTTGCTGCAAAAGGCCAGCTACAGGTGGGGGCATTTGTTTTTCTACTGTTAAAATATTGATGAGGGGACGGGCTGGACACCTTTGCTGCCATGGTGCTATATGCTGGGTGTCCAGTACGCCTTTAAGGAGGGGTGTGCTCTCTCCAGGATTACCTGCCTATCCATTATAAAGCATGTGCTTCTACTATGGAGGCGCTCAGAAATTAGAGTTGGGACTACGGATATTCCAGATGAGGTCTTGCTAATGATTTGTACAGGGGGGCAGAATGATCTCTCTCTCTCTCTCTGGAGTCCATACCTCTCCTAATACAAGAAAGGACTTTGCTCGCTTTGGAAACCGCAGCTTGGCATTGCATGTTATTGCGCTTATGATCGATCAAAACCCCCAGATCCTTCTCCACCATTGATTCCCCCAGTTGTACTCCCCCCTAGTATGTATGACGCATGCATATTCTTGCCCCCCAAGTGCATAACTTTACATTTATCTACATTAAACCTCATCTGTTACTTAGTTGCCCAATTAGACGGAGCATTGAGGTTGGCTTTCAAGTTGGAGACATCCTGCAAGGACGTTATTCCACTTGCAAATGTGTGCAAAAAAACCCCCGTTTTTAACACTGGGGCGTTGGGGGAGTCGGCAGTAAAGCGTCGCTATTTTTAACGGAGCTTTGCCGTCGTTTTTGCAGAGGTTTTTGGCGCCTTTGACCCCCGCTAGCAAACGAAAAAATGGTTAAAAGATGCAGCAGCGCTATGCCGGTGGGTTCGACGGCGCTGCCCATTGATTTCAAGGGACAGGGGTGCTTTAGGAGCTCTATATACACCGCTCCTACAGTGCTGCAAAGATGCGGCTTTTTTTGGCATCCTGCCAGCGGACCTCTCCAGTGTGAAAGCCCTCGAGTGAGAGGACAGGCTCTTTACAGGAGCTATTTTTTGCGCTATAGTGCCTGTAAAGCATCTCAGTGTAAAAGCAGCCATACTGTTAGACCCCTTTCATACTGGGACGGTTGGTCGGTCAGCGGGTAGGTGGGTCCGTCGGCTATTTTTAGCGGCGCTTTACCTCCAATTTTGCGGCGCCATTCGGCCGCTAGCGGGCGCTTTTACCCCCACTAGCGGCCGAGAAAGGGTTAAAACCACTGCAAAGCACGGCTGCAGCAGCGCTATGCCGGCGGTATAGCCGTGCTGCCCCATTGATTTCAATGGGCAGGAGCGGTGGAGGAGCGGTATACACACCGCTCCAAACATGCTGCTAGCAGGACTTTTTTTAGGGTCCTTCCAGCGCACCACTCCAGTGTGAAAGCCCTTGTTGCCCTTCCATGTGCTCCTTGCTGCAAAAGGCCAGTTATAGGCAAGGGCAGCGGCCATTTGTCTGTGCTGAATCCAAATGTAGCCTGCCTAGGAACATTGACTCCTACTGATTGACATCCATCTATTAAAGCATTTTAATATCTGTATTCTGATGTTTGCACAATACACGGTATTGTCAAAAGTATTGGGACACTTGCCTTTATGTGAACGTTAATGGCATTCCAGTCTTAGTCCGTAACTGAATATTGAGTTGGCCCACCCTTTGCCACTATAACAGCTTCAACTCTTCTGGGAAGGCCGTCCACCAGGTTTAGGAGTGTGTCTATGGGAATGTTTGACCATTCTTTCAGAAGTGCATTTGTGAGGTCAGGCACTGATGTTGGACGAGATGGCCTGGCTCATAGTCTCTGCTCTAATTCATCCCAAAGGTGTTCTATCAGGTTGAGGTCAGCACACTGGCCAGTCAAGTTCCTCCACCCCAAACTTCCTCATCCATGTCTTCATGGACCTTTCTCCGGCTAATTCCCTGGGGAGGTGTGCCCAGTAGGTGGAGGGTGGGGGGGGGGGTGTCCATAAATATTCTTAGGTCTGGCAGCAAGGTGCAGATTTCCAGTGTCAAGCCTTTTGAAGGAGACCCCTATCCAGGAGGCTCTGCTCCAGGGGCAGAGAGAGAGAGAAACCGAGAGAAAGTCAGAGGTGCCTTTTTGAAGACATTGAGGTCCCAGCTAGGCTTAGCTTGGGGGGGGGTCTACCAAAGACACCCTGGTCTAGAAACTAAGCAAAGCCAGAGGAGAGTTGATGTAGGAAACTCAACCATTCTGCAGACTGAGTGTCACATACCCGAAGGTAGACTGAAATGATGAGGTCGGCCTCTCTTACATCTCCAGCCCTGGTCCCACTGATGGTGGAACAGAAGAAGCCAATGGACAGGAGAAACACGAGTGCCTGCGGATGAAGACCCGGAAACTTGTAGCAGGAAGTCGCAGCTGGTCACAGGACTGTAGTCACAGACACTCGGATGGCAGTGTTGAGCCAAGCAGGGAATAGGAGAGGTGTCACAAGGATAGCCGGGTTCGGTAGCAGACAGGCAGCAAGGTACCAAGGCATCGGGCAGAAGCAAGGTCAAATGGAAAGCTCAGGATTAGGAGCCAGTAATCAAAAGTATAGCAGAGTCCAGAAGCAGGGTCAAATGGGAAGCTGGGATCATGGGCCAGCAATCAAAGTATAGCAGAGTCCAGAGGCAGGGTCAAGGAAAGCCAAGTTCAGCAACAGGTATCAAACAGGATAATCACAGGATACACTGATCAGTGGTCAGGGCACCCTTTAAGGGCACCCTTTAAATAGGCTGTCTGGTGCCAATTGGAACTAGCGACGCGGTCCTACACGTGCTCGGCATCCGCCACGCACAGGCGCCTATGGGCATTTGCAGTCATGAGTGTGCGCCAGCCATTTTCCAATGGTTTCCTTAATGTCATGGTTATGCAGTGATCTTCCTGTGTTTGCTTACCTCCCCTCATGTGTTCAGACTAAGAGGCCAGCCACTTCCAGCTGGTGGTTTTTATAACCTCTCCTCTAAGCATGGCTCCACCCCAGGACCTATCAGGGAGCCCTATATTAACCTGGGCACTGCAGGCCATTGTGTATTCCTTTGTGTGTTTAGCTTCCTGTTATCTGCCGTGTGCTCTTCTACTGTTTTCCGTTACCGACTTTGGCGTGTCTTTGACTATCCCTGTTTGCCTGTGATCCTGACCTTTTGGCGTGTCCCCGACTATTCTTGTCTGCTTGTGGCCCCGACCTTGGCTTTGTCCCTCACCATCCCTATCCCCCTGTTGCCTACTGTGGGTGTGAGCTGGAGGACCCTGGGGGTCGCGACCTGGAGCCAGTTGCAGCCAAGTCCATCCTCACCACTTGAGGCTCTGGTGAACACCTGCTGGCTCTTAGACTCCGCGCCACAGGGAATCCTACGCTCTAACCCCGGTGGGACCTGTCTCCCGTCCGCAGCAGTCAGCCGTAGGGTCCACAACCTTGCGGTGCACTCCTGATTCCTACGGTGTGCATCTGTCACCTCGCCTCAAGGTGACCTGACACTTACACTGAGTGAGCACTTCATCCTGCTATACAGAGAAGTGACTGTGGGGTGGTTTATCTCACAAGCAAAGTACAGTGGCATACTGCTAAGGTGTGCTCAGTACAGCCCGGAATTGTGCAAGTCTGCCAAGAGAATTCAGTGCAGCCGGAGTTTGTGTAATGCAGCCAGTATTTTTGCAGCTAGAAGCCTAGCAGTCCTCAAGTTCTACAGTTTTGGGGTATCCCATATAAAAAAGTAAAAGTGCAGCGCTGGAAAAATTAAATGTGATGTTGCAAACACAATACCTAAAGTGAAATCATTACAAACAGTGCAAACAAAGGAAAGAAGTATTCAAATATCATAAAGTGAATCCACCGTGTTCATAAACATATGATGGTCTAAATTGCCCAAAATAATGAAACTCCCTTAGACTAAAAAAACGTAGTGTCCAAATATTAAATAATATGGTGTGGTGACTTCACTGCAGATGTATAGATGTGACATTCACCGCATGTGTTGCCCGTCACCTTAGTGGGAAAGAGGGCTTACATGATGACGTCATTTCTGACGAAACGGTTGTAGGGTAGACACGCACACACGCACTGTGCATACGTGGAATGATCAATGCGATTTGGAGCCTATTTTAAATCCATGCAAGGAACGTTTTGCATTTATGCACGCTTTTATGCATGCTTTTTGCAACTTTTAATAAAGGAAGGTAAAGGTTACTCTGCACTATTGGAGTTTTTTTTTTCTCCTCGGATACTTATGCACTTTTACTTTTATATGTTCCATTTGTGCCCCCTATCAGGGTTATAGTGTTCAGCTGCAGGACATCTGTCACAAGTTTTATTTCTTACTCTAATCACATTCATGTTCACCTAGCGCAAATTCTTTTTTTATAACCATTTTTGTTTTTTGGGGTATCCCATGTTCCCCATCCCTATACCAGTTCCTGTTGCTAAAAAAAACAAAAAAACAAACGAGAACCCCCTAGACTGATTCTTGAGCCAAAGGAAGAAAGCTGAAAATACTGTGTGCCTGGCAGTGCATGCTGCGAGTGGGGGAAATGGGCCTATATAAACAGCGGCTCCTGCGGGAGTTGCGCTACATGCAATAAAACAAAAGATAAACGTTATTAAGAAATTAGAAAATGACTGACCCCCTTGGTTGAGGCTCTTAATGTGAACAAATGTTCTGTATCCCCTAGCTGAACCCCGGATTTGTCAATGCACAGCAACTGTTGCAGTCAGCCTGGAAAATCCCTGGAGCATGGCATTATGGTGTAAATCGCTTCAATTAAGGTAACTAAACGTATTTTCAGTGAGCCGCACTTGGCGACACACTGGAGGGATTGAGTCAAGGCTTCTTAGTGCCCCCGGGGAACGCTATTCGAGTCGGAGGCGAAACTTAATTAAAAAAAATCCTAATACTTCATTACACATATAAGGATAAGAATCTGACACAGCGTGCGGCTTGCTTGGGATGTGTGCCAGTGTTTGCTAATAAGAAGAGCTGTCTTTGTGCTTTATTCCCACAAACAATGTCTGCCCCACTTTGTGCTTCGGGAAAACATGAAGAAATATCTTTGGTATGAGTAGGTATTTCCTGCATGCCCTCAAGCGCACTTTTTAGTTTTTTTTGTTGGTTTGTTCCCTTCGGATTGGCCATGGAGACCTCTACCACTTGTGTAGAAATGGATATTGTCATGATATAGATGTTAGTAAATGGAGATTGCTTTCTATTGTCAATGGGGCGAGTCCTTTAGAACAGTCTTGTCTAGCGCTTAATAATCAAAATAGGATACAGGAGTTATATGAAAGGTTTTAATTCTCCATAATAAATTATTGGTTTTGGAGGGGGGGGGGGGGGGCATCAGAGGAGGGAGCCTAGTGGAATACAAGTGGCCACCCATAGCAAAAAAGTGTGTTTTGCAACTTTCTCACTGTAAGAAGAAATGCGGCGCGCAAGCTTAGTTGGTCTCAGGGTGCCTGCAGTAGAATTGGCAGCGTTTCAGGATTGTCAGCTCAGGAGTAGCTCTAGAATATGAGCTTCAGCTCTAAGAAACCCTCCGTTACAGCTCTAGGCAGCTCCAGAAACCCCAGCTTTCGAGTTGCTCCAACGTCCCCAGCTTTGGCTCCAGAGCTCTACCAACATCTCCAGCTCCAGAGCCGTGCCAACATCCACAGCTCCAGAGCCGCGCCAACATCCACAGCTCCAGAGCCGCGCCAACATCCACAGCTCCAGAGCCGCGCCAACATTTCCAGATCCAGAGCCGCTCCAACATCTCGAGCTCCAAAGCCGTGCCAACATTTACAGCTCCAGCGCTAACATCTCCAGCTTCAGAGCCACGCCAACATCTCCAGAGCTGCGCCAACATCTCCAGAGCCATGCCAACATCCCCCGGGAGCCACACCGTGACTGGCCGTGCAATCTGGGACCTGTGACATGTCCTAGATGATTTCCTAGAGGGGGGGGGGGGTTTGATCTTCTGGCGCCGCGGATGCGCCAGAAGGAAGTGGGAACTGGAACCTTCTGAAAAGAGGGTATGCGCTCCCCCCCAAACAAAAATGGCATGCCAAATGTGGCATGTCGGGGGGTCACCTTCTCTTAAAGTGGAAGTTTCATTTTTGGGTGGAACTCCGCTTTAATCTCATAAAAAGTTTGAGATTTAAATTTGTTTAAATTTGTGAAGAAGGCATTAGGGCAATCAAGAAAGTCCAGCAAGCTCCAGGACTGTCTCCTACAGTTGATTCAGCTGTGGGATCGGGGCACCACCAGTGCGGGGGGGGGGGGGGGGATATCCACCAGTGCAGAGCTTGCTCAGGAATGGCAGCAGGCAAGTGTGAGTACATCGGCACACACAATGAGGAGAAGAATTTTGGAGGAAGGCCTGGTGTCAAGAAGGGCAGCAAAGAAGCTACTTCTCTCCAGGAAAAACATCAGGGACACAGACTGATATTCTGTAAAAGGTACAGGGATTGGACTGCTGAGAACTGGAGGAAAGTAATTTTCTCTGATGAATCCCCTTTCTGATTGTTTGGGGCATCCAGGAAAAAACCTTGTCCGGAGAAGAAAAGGTCAGCGCTACCATCAGTAAAGCATCCTGAGACCATTGATGTGTGGGGTTGCATCTCAGCCAAGGGAGTGAGCTCAATCAGAATGTTGCCTAAGAACACCGCCATGAATAAAGAATGGTACAAAATCCTCCGAGAGCAACTTCAACCGACCATCCAAAACAGTTGGGTGAGGAACAATGTCTTTTCCAGCATGATGGAGCACCTTGCCATGAGGCAAAAGTGATAACCAAGTGACTCGGGGAACAAAATCTCAAAATTTTGAGTCCGTGGCCAAGAAACTCCCCAAACCTTAATCCAATTGAGAACTTGTGGTCACACCTCAAGAGGCGGGTGAACAAAAAAACCCTCACAAATTCTGATAAACTCCAAGCCCGTTCTTGATTATGTAAGAGAGGATTGCCATCAGTCAGGATGTGGCCCTGAGGTTGATGAAAGTAGGCCAGGGGGAGAATTTCAAAGATCTTGAAAAAGAAGGGCCTACATACACTGCATAAACTTCACGTAATTGTCAATAAAAGCCGTTGAGACTTATGAAATGCTTGTAATTACACTTCATTATCCCATAGTAACATCTGACAAAAAGATCTAAAAAGACGGAAGCAGCAGACTTTGTGAAGATTAATATTTGTGTCATTCTCAAAACTTTTGGCCACGGCTGATACAACCACTAACACCACATCAAAAACTGATACTTTTATATCAAATACCTTCATTCAGGAATAACTCAAGAAAAAAAAATAAGGTATTTGATATAAAGTTGCTTTTTTCATGTGGTGTTTGTGGTCGCAGCAACCACATGGAGAAGTTGTTTGTTGCGTCATACAATGTAGCACATTGTACTCAACTCCCATAAGCATGTACCTATTGTAGCAGAAAAGGTGATCATTAATGGGTGGTTGGTGAACCTAGGAGATACTCTTCCACTTTGTCCTGAATGTTGAAAGAAATGGGGTCTCTAGGTATGATCTGTATTGCATAGTTGTATTGATCCAGCTCTGGCACAGTGCAAGTACGTGAATCGCTTGCAGATCTGTTACCTAATGGGCCGCTGGAGAAGCTGACAATCGCCGTAGTAACCGGCGTTACTACAGTGATAACGGTCGTCTTCCAGGTGCTGTGCTTGCACTGCCCTCCCCCGGGAGGGGACAGCTCATTCAGTGCCACCATCCTATTCCCATTTTGGGTCTGTTGGGTTATTCACCAGGAGGTTGCCAAAGGTAATACATTTACTTTTAAAACCTGCTCTCTTTTTGAAAGCGTGATTTTCTATTTGAGACAGTGATTGACCTATTGACTTATTTACTTGATCTTTTTTAGCCATTTTTGATGCATCCCACTCCTGATGATTGGCTGAAATCGCCATGAAACGCGTAGAGTCCACACTCAGGGATGCCAAGTCAAGCTTGCTTCAATCATGAATTTCATTTAACTGGATTTATTAATATATCAGGATAACCATTTTCACTTGTTCTGTATATTCATTCAGATTTTTAATTGTGATTGCTTGTACCAATTATGTCCATCTACTATATACATTAACCACTTACAGACCGGACCTTTTTGCTGGTCAAAGACCAGACCACTTTTTGCGATTCGGCCCTGCGTCGCTTTAACTGACAATTGCGCGGTCGTGCGACGTGGCTCCCAAACAAAGTTGACGCCCTTTTTTTTCCCCACAAATAGAGCTTTCTTTTGGTGGTATTTGATCACCTCTGCGGTTTTTATTTTTTGCGCTATAAACAAAAATAGAGCGACAATTTTGAAAAAAAAAAACGCATTATTTTTTACTTTGTCATAATAAATATCCCCCAAAAATATATAAAAAAACATTTTTTCCCTCAGTTTAGGCCGATACATATTCTTCTACATATTTTTGGTAAAAAAAAAAAATAAAAAATCACAATAAAGCGATTATTGATTGGTTTGCGCAAAAGTTATAGCGTTTACAAAATAGGGAGTTTTATGGCATTTTTATTAATAATTTTTTTTTTTTTTACTAGTAATGGCGGCGATCAGCGATTTTTATGGTGATAGCGACATTGCGGCGGACACATCGGACAATTTTGACACATTTTTGGGACCTTTGTCATTTATACAGTAATCACTGCTATATAAATGCAGTGATTCCTGTGTAAATGACACTGACAGTGAATGGGTTAACCAGTGGGTGGCAGTGTAGGGGTTAAGTGTTCCTAGGGGTGTGGTACTAACTGTGTGGGGGCTGGGCTTTCATTTAGTGAACACTGATCTCTGCTCCAATCACATGGAGCAGAGATCAGCGTCACTAGTTGCTAGGCAGAATGGGGAAATGCTGTTTACACGGCATTTCCTCCATTCAGCCGTCCCGTGAGACGATCGCAGGTATGCCCGCGGCGATCAAGTCCGTGGGACCCGCGACCGGACTCATAGGGGTCCCGACAGGCGCGCTCGCGATGGCAGGGCGGCATTAAAGATTGGACATACCTGTACGCCAATATGCCTGCCCGTGCCATTCTGCCGACGTACATCGGCATGCGCCGGTCGGGAACTGGTTAAATACGTCAGTATGATTATTATTATAATTTATTATGCTTCTTTCTGCATGATTTATGCATTATATATTAGGATACATTATATTATATATATTTATTATTCAGCAATTGTATTTAATTCATTGGATTGATTAAAAACTCTTAATGGGTATACAGATCTTCCCAGTAGGGACAGTGATAAGGAATTTAACGTTAGGTATCCTAGACCATTCCAAATACATATTCATGCCTCATTTAAAGTCCCACAACCCACTTTCTTTATTTTCTTTTATTAATTACAGGGATGGAGGCATGTTTATGTTTTGCTGGGGTCCAAACAGGTCACGCGCTTTTTATTTTATACTCCTCTATGCACACTGACCAGAAGGGGTCGCTTCCTACTCACCAGCGCCACCATTCACACCATTTAACAACTTGTATTTTTTTTTTTTATATATGATTGGACAAGGTAAAGAGGAGGGGGTGGTGACATCGCAAGCTCAGCCTCATCCAATCATAGAACACCTTGTTTACAGGGTTTAAAATGCAAGGCATCCACGAACGATGGCAGTGCCCCCTGTATTTGGTGGCGGCATTTTATCATCTCTGCGTTTTTGTTTTTTTGTGCTATAAACAAAAAAAAAAAAAAAAGTGTGTTAATATTGAAAAAAAAAAAAAAACATTTTTTACTTTTTGTTATTATAAATATCCCCCAAAAAAAAAAAATATATAAAACTAAAATGTCTTCATCAGTTTAGGTCAATATATATTCTTCTACATATTTTTGGCTGATAAAAATTTCAATAAGCGTATATTGATTGGTTTGCGCAAAAGTTATAGCGTCTACAAAATAGGGAATAGATTTATGGCATTTTTATTAGTTTTTTTCCTAGTAATGTGATCAGCGATTTTTAGCGGTATTGCGTCCCACAGATCGGACACTTTTTTTTGGGACCAGTGAAATTTATACAGCGATTAGTGCTATAAAAATGCACTGATTACTGTGTCACTGGCAGGGAAGGGGTTAATACTAGTGGTGATCGAGGGGGTAAATGTGTTCCCTGGGAGGGGTTTCTAACTGTGGGGGGGGGAGGGTGGGACTGACTGGAGGAGGAGAGAGGAGAGAGATCGCTGTTCCTAATCACTAGGAACAACAGATCTCACTCTCCTCCCCTGTCCGAACGGGGATCTGTTTACATTGAAAGATCCCCGTTCTGGCTCACTTTCCTGTGACCGCGGGTGACCAGGCACTGACTACGCACATCAGATCCTCCCGCCGAGCAGCCAGCATGCGTATGCCTGCTATGGCTCTTAAAAAGGAGCCGACGTACAACTACGCCGATTCGTGGTAAAGAGCCGACCTGCCGCAGCATAATGACGTCGGCTGATCGGCAAGTGGTTAAGCAGACGTCTTCTTCAATAAAGAGGAGCGTTTAGATTACATTTCTCCAACGGCAGTTCCTGCTTTTCTCAGATTAACGTCAGAGGAGACAGCCCACGGGTTAGCCTGTATAGAATATCTCACGGTATTTATTGTAACCTGTGGAGTAAAGGCTACGCCATTGTCTCCTTTCACAACGGTAATGTCACGTTCCACATTCCTCTGTACAAGTGCGGTGACTGCTCATTCTCCGTCCCCTGAGACATCGCACAGCCCATCATTAGATATCCAGATATTTCTTCACAAATCCCTCAATGTTTTTATAAAGATGTAAAAAAAAAAAAAATGTAGAATGCCTCCCAGCTTTATAACTTTCCTGGAATCCTATTCTGACCGGCCACCACACCCTGGGGCTTCACGAATAGGAACGTTATTGTGATAAACTATGTGACTTGAAGGCCTTCCATTCTATTCTGGGCTGGTGATCTTGTCCATACCGTCCCTGAGGAGAGAGACTGACAAAAGAAAGTCCGTTGAGACAGTATAACCATACAGGTTATGGTGAGAAAGAACTAAAAAGGCATAAAAAAGCCCTCTGAAGCCACACACAGTACAGTAAAGAATTCTCAGTACAGAAGGTGTTCACGTGTCTCATTCCATCACGTGTCCCAAAAATTAGAGGATTGTTTATAATTTCGGGATGGTGAGTGAAGCCATGCAAATCATTCCTATCCACTTGCCGACTGCCGCGGCAGAGTAGCCCTCCTCCGCTGGATCATCTAGTATGTGAGCCGGCATTTCTGGCAGGGCCGGGACAAGGGGTTGGCAGGAGGGGCGGCTGCCATGGGCACTGTGCCATCATGTGATGTGGGGGGGGCGTCGAGTGCCACAAGGAGATTGGGCGGGGGGGGGGGGAGGAGATTTGTGTTGGAAGGGGAAATTTGGGGGGCAGCTAAGAATGGTGATTCTGTCCCAACCTGTACAGCATGGTGCATCAGCACCTCATGGCTCCCTTCACACCTTGCTCTGTCCCAACTTGTACAGCATGGTGCACCAGCACCTCATCGCTCCCTTCACACCTTGCTCTGTCCTAACTTGTACAGCATGGTGCACCAGCACCTCACAGCTCCCTTCACACCTTGCTCTGACCCAACTTGTACAGCATGGTGCACCAGCACCTCAACGCTCCCTTCACACCTTGCTCTGTCCCAACTTGTACAGCATGGTGCACCAGCACCTCATCGCTCCCTTCACACCTTGCTCTGTCCCAACTTGTACAGCATGGTGCACCAGCACCTCACAGCTCCCTTCACACCTTGCTCTGTCCCAACTTGTACAGCATGGTGCACCAGAACCTCATCGCTCCCTTCACACCTTGCTCTGTCCCAACTTGTACAGCATGGTGCACCAACACCTCACAGCTCCCTTCACACCTTGCTCTGACCCGACTTGTACAGCATGGTGCACCAGCACCTCACAGCTCCCTTCACACCTTGCTCTGACCCGACTTGTACAGCATGGTGCACCAGCACCTCATGGCTCCCTTCACACCTTGCTCTGTCCCAACTTGTACAGCATGGTGCACCAGCACCTCATGGCTCCCTTCACACCTTGCTCCGTCCCAACTTGTACAGCATGGTGCACCAGAACCTCATCGCTCCCTTCACACCTTGCTCTGTCCCAACTTGTACAGCATGGTGCACCAACACCTCACAGCTCCCTTCACACCTTGCTCTGACCCGACTTGTACAGCATGGTGCACCAGCACCTCACAGCTCCCTTCACACCTTGCTCTGACCCGACTTGTACAGCATGGTGCACCAGCACCTCATCGCTCCCTTCACACCTTGCTCTGACCCAACCTGGACAGCATGGTGCACCAGCACCTCACAGCTTCCTTCACACACTTGACCTCTTTGAGGGGGTGGGACCCTAAACCCTATTTCTGGCTCCAATATGAAGCCAGCATACACCTGAACTATGAGTGTGCCTGCTTCTCCCAAAATCTGACATAAACCAGAGCACAGGATCACATTGACATCATATCTCCTGTCAAGCATCTCTTCTCCAGAGAGAATAAGCTCAATGAGTGTAGTCTTTCCCTATAGCCGAGACCCTCCAGTCCCTTTATTAGCTTTGTTGCTCTTCTTTGTACTCGCTCCATTTCCAGTACATCCTTCTTGAGGACTGGTGCCCAGAACTGGACAGCATACTCCAGGTGCGGCCGGACCAGAGTCTTGTAGAGCGGGAGAATTATCGTTTTATCTCTGGAGTTGATCCCCTTTTTAATGCCAATATTCTGTTTGCTTTGTTAGCAGCAGCTTGGCATTGCTGAGCCTATCATCTACTAGGACCCCCAGGTCCGTTTCCATCCTAGATTCCCCCAGAGGTTCTCCCCCCAGTGAGTAAATTGCATTCACATTTTTTGGCACATAAATGCATTATTTTACATTTTTCTACATTAAACCTCATTTGCCATGTAGTTTTCCACCTCATTAATTTGTTCAGATCTTCTTGCAAGGTTTCCACATCCTGCGGAGAAGTTATTGCCCTGCTTAGCTTAGTATCGTCTGCAAATACAGAGATTGGACTGTTTACCCCCTCCTCCAGGTCCTTTATGAACAAATTAAATAGGATTGGTCCCAGCACAGAACCCTGGGGGACCCCACTATCCACCCCTGACCATTCAGAGTACTCCTCATTTATCACCACCCTCTGAACTCGCCCTTGTAGCCAGTTTTTAATCCATGTACTCACCCTATGGTCCATGCCAACGGACCATATTTTGTACAGTAAAGGTTTATGGGGGACTGTGTCAAAGGCTTTTGCAAAATCCAGATACACCACGTCTACGGCCTTCCTTTATCTAGATGGCAACTCACCTCCTCATAGAGGGTTAATAGATTGGTTTGGCAAGAACAATTCTTCATGAATCCATGCCGATTACTGCTAATGATACCGTTCTCATTACTAAAATCATGTATATAGTCCCTTATCTCCTCCAAGAGTTTGCATACTATTGATGTTAGGCTAACTGGTCTGTAATTCCCAGGGATGTATTTTGGCCCTTTTTTAAATATCAGTGCTACATTGGCTTTTCTCCAATCAGCTGGTGCCATGTGCTGGTTTTTATTTCGCTATAAAGAAAGGAATGAAAACTGGCACATCCCTTAGTAAAAACAGTGTGAATGCACCAAGCACTGTTAGGCACACACTTAACCCTTTGATAATAATATACATTTTATTTGTGTACAGTGCTGCATGACTGCGTAATTGTCAGTTATAGTAACGCAGTGCCAAAAAGCAAAACATGGCCTGGTCATGCAGGGGGGTAAACCTTCCTGAGGTCAAGTGGCTATATCCCCACTAACAACCAAATTCACATCCATGCATTGTGCACATATAATCCAATAAAACCATTTATTCCACACCGCATACAGCTGGGCCCCGTACAGGAGGGCTGGCTGTACTGCCTTATCAGCAGCCCTGCGCATCAGCATTATGGTTGCCCTCAAAGGGCCGGTTGTATCTGTAAGACTAGATGTCCAGTGCACTTCATACACCCCCCCCCCTTACATCAGCTGCCAAGAGTCCACCACCCTCCCTTACATCAGAGCTGGAAAGCACAAAGTGCGGGGTCTAGAGGAGGACCATAGGAGGGCTAGAGACTGCAGAATGCCGAGACCAGGGGACGAGGCGGCTGCACAGGGAGGTACTGGATCTGTGGGAGGAAGTGTGTCCTCCTCTTTGCTGCTGACTGCAGAGACAGGGTTGGAGGGGGGGGGGGGGCAGAGATTAGCCTCTCCATGGCTGCAAAAGATAAAAGCGCAGGATCTGGAGGAGGAGTTCTGTCCTCTCTGCTGGCGATTGCTAAAACAAGGTGGGGCAGGAGTGGTGTGAGGGCCGCATGAAATGGCCTTGTGTTTGACACGTGGGTTATACTGTAATGCTGGGTCACAAGCCCTACTCCATAGAAGCCATGTTTTCAGGCTACTGGCCATTGTCAGTGCTGTGTATGGAAACCATGGCTTCTACGAAGTAGGGCTTGGGACCCAACACGACAGTATATCTTTTTTACTAAAGTCACTTTTTCAACCCACAATGCCACTGGACACAAGTCTCCCACAAAATCTTCATACTTAAAGTGATTGTAGAGGCAGAAGCTGCATTCTATGCATTAAGATGAAAAACAAAACAAAAAAATAAAATAACTTTCTGTGTGCAGCAGCCCCCCGAATACACCTGAGCCTCATCTCTATCCAGTGATTTGCAAGAGATCCTCGGCTGCCCGGGACTCTGCCTCCTTGTTGGCTGAGACAGCAGTGGAGTGCTATTGGCAATTGAGCCAATGAGGAGAGAGAGGGGCGGGGCTTTAGCCGCGGCTTCGTGTCAGAATGAACACACGGAGCTGCATCTCAGCTCAGGTGCCCCCATAGCAAGCTGCACTCGTCAGGAGGGAGGGGCCAGGGGAGCCGGCGAGGGACCTCAAGAAGAGGAGGATCTGGGCTGCTCTGTGCAAAACCATTACACAGAGCAGGTACATATAAACATGTTTATTATTTTTAGGCAAAAAATAACAAAAAATAGACTTTAGTATGACTAAGTCAGTAAAATGCTAATATAAAAACATGCTTAACCACTTGCCGACCGCTGTCAGCAAATATACGTCAGCAGAATGGCACGGCTGGGATACCCGCGATCGTGTCACGGAGCCAAAGAATGGGGAGATGCCGATGTAAACAGCATCTCCCCATTCCGCCTAGTGACAGGAGATCGATCGTCTGCTCCCTGTCATCGGGAGCAGCGATCAGTGTCGTGTCACCGATAGCCCATCCCCCAGACAGTTAGAAACACTCCCCCAGGACACACTTAATCCCTCCCTGTTCCCTAGTGGTTAACCCCTTCACTGCCAGTGTCATTTACACAGGAATCAGTGCATTTGTATAGCACTGATCGCTGTATAAATGACAATGGTCCCAAAAATGTGTCAGAACTGTCTGATGTGTCCGCCATAATGTTGCAGTCACCATAAAAACTGCTGATCGCCGCGATTACTAGTAAAAAAAAAAAAAAAAATTATTAATAAAAATGCCATAAATCTATCCCCTATTTTGTAGACACTATAACTTTTACGCAAACCAATCAATACACGCTTATTGCGATTTTTTTTTTTTAACAAAAATATGTAGAAGAATACGTATACGTATCGGCCTAAACTGAGGAAAAAAATATATATTTTTTTTTATAGTTTTGGGGGATATTTATTATAGCAAAAAGTAAAAAAATAATGCATTTTTTTTTTAAATTTGTTGCTCTATTTTTGTTTTTAGCGCAAAAAATAAAAACCGCAGAGGTGATCAAATACCACCAAAAGAAAGCTCTATTTGTGGGGAAAAAAGAACGTCAATTTTGTTTTTGAGCCACGTTGCACGACCGCGCAATTGTCAGTTAAATCAACATAGTGCTGAATTGCAAAAAAAGTGCTCTGGTCAGGAAGGGGGTAAATCCTTCCGGGGCTGAAGTGGTAAAAAAAAAAAAAGAAAAAAAAGATATCACCTTTATGTACACAGTCATATCTAATAAGAGTAGAACACCAACACTTTCACATTCCAGGGAAAGTGGAGATATTGTTGCATTGGGTTAAGCAAATAAAATATCCGCCTTTGAACAAAACATCTAACGGCACATGGTATTACCCAGTACACCAAACAATACAAAAAGCTGCATTTAACCGCTTGACCCCCCCTTCATGACCAGGACATTTTTTTTTTGCTATTCAGCACTGTCCTACTTTGACCAGCAATTGCCCGGTCATGCAACACTGTACGCAAATAAAACTGATGTCATTTTTTCCCCCCATACAATTAGAGCTTTCTTTTGGCGGTATAGGATTACACGTTTGAATTGTGGATAATTTTACGTTTTAAGAGCAAAACCCTTTTCAGAGCACCGCTACACTTCAGCATTGTGCAGAAAGAGAACATGTTTCGAGGGGCCGAGCCCTCTTCATCAGAGCTCCGAGGATGGGTCAAGAAGTTCCGCAGAGCTCTGCAACACATTAGCAATGTAAATAATACTGATGCATTTCAAAGGGCCAAACCCTCTTCCTCAGACCTCTGTGTATGCGACGCGTTCCGAGTTCCTCTGAGCTCAGCAACACATTAGAATTGTGGACAACCTGACATGTTTTAAAGAGGGTTGTAAAATCAGAAGGTTTTTTTTTTTTTTTATCTTAATACATTCTTTACATTAAGATAAAAAGCCTTCTGTGTGCAGCAGCCCCCCTCAGCCCCCCCAATACTTACCCGAGCCCCATCCCCGTCCAGCGATGTCCACGAGTGTCTCGGCTGTCTGAGATTCTCCCTCCAGATTGGCTGAGAAACAGCAGCGGCGCCATTGACTCCCGCTGCTGTCAATCAAAGTCAGTTAGCCAATCAGGAGAGAGGGGAGGCGGGGCCAGGCTGCGGCTCCATGTCTGAATGAACACAGGGAGCTGCGATTCGGCTTGGGTGCCTCAAGCTGCTTGCTGTGGGGGGGGGGGCACTCAACAGGAGGGAGGGGCCAGGATCACAGAGGAGGGACCCAAGAAGAGGAGGATCTCGGCTGCTCTGTGCAAAACCATTACACAGAGCAGGCAAGTATAACATGTTTGTTATTTTTATAGAGAAAAAAAATAAATAAAACTCTACAATTACTTTAAGGGCCAATGCCTCTTCCTCAGTGCTCTGCAACACATTACGATTGTGGATATTTCTGACAACTTGTCCCTTGAAATGCGTCAGCATTAAGCACAATTATCAGCGACAGAGGGTTGCTTTTAAAGTCTTACAGTTAGTCATTTGTAACCAGGGATTTGCGCAGCGGCGGCCGCTCCATTAGGGGCGCAGGGGAGCCGCCCCCCTAATCCATGTGCCCAGCCCATAATCTACATATAGGGTGCCGGACACATGGATTGCAATGTTTTTTTTTTTTTTTTTTTGAAGCAGGTGATTAGAGCCTAAGGCTGAGTCTGATTGGGTCGGACTGATCATGTGATAGGGGCCTAAGGCTGCTTTCACACTAATGCGCTGTGGTTTACCCAAACCACAGGTGCAGCGCAGTACACCTGTGGCTTTCTTGCGGGTTAGCTGCACTTTGCCATAGACTTCTATTATATTCTTCAGGTGTAGTGCACTTTCTGAAAGCGCACCAAGCCCGCAGGTAACAACAGGAGTCTTCAGCTGTCAGGGCTGGGCTCAGCCCTTCCTTCTCTGAGCTGGCCGCTCAGCTGTCGGCTAATTGCCAGCTCTTATCTCTCTCCACAGGTACTCAGCTGATGATGATATCCTGCTCATCAGTCCTGCCTACTTAAGCCGTCCCAGTCCAGAGGATCTCTACCTTCGCCTTAGTCAACATCACAGAGACTATCTCCTGCATTCCTGTTAAAAGACTTGCTTGGCTGATATCCCTTCTGGCTCCAGATCCTGCTTGCTGTTCTACTACGCTCACCTCTGGCTCCCTGACGTTTGGCTTGTCTGACCATCCGTCCCGGTTCCTGAACTCTGGCTATGTTCTGACTACGTTTGTTCTATTTACTTTTATTATTAAACAAGTCTGATTTAACTGCACTTCTGTCTCCGTCTGATTTCATGGTTTCTGACATCAGCTCAGTGCACCAGTGCGGCTGGTGCTCAATATTCTGGGGGAGGGAGTGGCAAACAAACCCCCTCAGTTGCATTTAACGCCACCACCCCCCCCCCCCCACTCCAGAAGGCCATCCCCGGCACTTACACTGATCCAACTCCCGCTCATCCTTGCGTTTGCTGCTGCAATCGCCTCCTCAGTGGCCAATACATGCTCCTGGCCTGGGCTTCTGCTATGGGCTCTGCTAGGAGGACGGGACGGGCCCTATGCAGCCAGGATGGGATGGGCCCTATGCATGCAGCGGCGATAAGTGCAGAGGAGCTGTTGCTTCTCCTCGCGGATGAACGGGAAGTGGGTCCTGAGACCCGATGGGCCGGGACTCCCTGGCCAATCAGGGTCTCAGGACCCACTTCCTGATTGGCCAGGAGGAGAAGCAGGAGGACATTAATGTATACTAGTTTGCCAATGTCACACAACTGGGTGGGCTCAGGGCGCAGTGCTCTGCGCCCCTAGCCCACCCTTTTTTTAAAGCCAATTAGAGCTTCCAGCTCTAATCATGTGCTTAAAAAACAAAAAAACATTGAAATCGATGCGTCCGGCACCCTGCATGTAGATTGGGGGCCAGGTGCATGGATTAGGGGGGGTGGCGCCCTGTACCCCTAATGGAGCGGCCGCCACTGGATTAGATATAGACTAAAGGTGGTGGATTTCATGGACCACAGGCCTGGACACCATAATCAGACTCCACACAGCTCCATAGATCCAAGGGCTCCCCTAGCAGAATCGTGTACAGGGAAGGCTCCTCTCTGAATGAAAAGCTCCGCTCTGAAAGAAAAAAAAGATAACGATCCAGCAAAGTGGCCGTTTCCTGCAAAGGAAAGACGAGTGCACAAAGCACATCTCAGCAATTTTATGATCACTGAACGCCCAACAATGACACCGATCGTTTTGCAATTGCGGTAAAACATATTTATAATGGGTCTTTTCCCTCCGTTTCAGGCCGGTCCTTTCATTCCAGGGCAGATTAAATTACCCACTTCACAAGAGTTGCCAAAGCTCTGATTTTCTGCCTGGTATCCACCAGGAACGGGGGGAAAATGTTATACAAGCAAGCTCTGAAAAGGCCTCTTTGTTCCACCTTCGGGCTCGGGGGGAAAAATGCGAGATTTGGATATCGGTGTTCTAGGCCCAGACATGGGGGAGGGGGGGGCTGCGCCAACCGTGAGAGGTGGACGCCGAGGAGACCCTTGTCACCAGCTGCTGTTGCCGCTGACGCCCGTAATAAAACCTGCCGCAGTGAAAAGGGGGGGATTTGTAATTTCAAGTAGCCTCTTCAGCG
The DNA here is from genome assembly GCF_037356315.1 of Lithobates pipiens. Lineage (NCBI taxonomy): Eukaryota > Metazoa > Chordata > Amphibia > Anura > Ranidae > Lithobates > Lithobates pipiens. The sequence continues at coordinate 10,003,139 of NW_027507786.1, forward strand.
TTTAGAGAGCTCAAGTGTTGGCCAAGTTCACAAAGAGTCTGTAATGGATCTTATGAAAAGGCTGGCTATGTCTCCCAGGCGCATGCATTAATATGTTGTAGAGCAAACAGGTGTACCGGGCCCCCGCTGACAAATTACACAGGCCGAGGGGAACCACGAGACAATTTACACAGAAATGGGACAAAGGGGGGGGGGGGGGAGGGGGGGGCCCGAGTGACAAGCCAAGTCCAGGCCTTGTAGTGCTGAAGGGTCTGAGAACATGGACCATCATTGTGTCACTGGGGACGCTCCGGAGAAGATTGCATTTATTCAGGTAAACTTGTATAACCCCAATAGAACAGCAGTGCGGCAAGATGGGATATAACGGCGAGGGGGGGGGGGGGGGGCATTTAGAACACCTGATAGAGAAAAGTTAAATTTTCTGCAAGTGAAAAATAAAATGTGGCCTTGGTAAGTAGTAAAAAAAATTTTTTTTTTTTTAAAAGTCAGCAGCTGCAAACACTGTAGCTGCTGACTTTTAATAAGCAGACTTACCTGTCCAGGGCGCCCGCGATGTCAGTCGCCTGAGGCCGACCCGTCCCTCGGCTCTCGGTGCCGCCATTTTAGCTAAGGGAAACAGGCAGTGGAGCCTTGCGGCTTCACTGCCCGTTTCCTACTGCGCATGCGCGAGTCGCGCAGCGCTTTGTGAATGGGGCGCGCTGTGTTCTGGGACACACAGTTCCCAGAACACAGCGCGACCCATTACCCAGAAGACGCCGCACGGAGGAGAGAAGACAGAAGATCACCGCGGAGGAGGAAGAGGCAGATTAGGACGATGTGCCTAGCAACAGGCATTTCTGGTAAGTTAAAAAAAAACATTTTTCATTTTTTCTCCTGATTTTTGTATTTTAGTTTTTCAGGGTGGCCCTCCACTTTAATGACCAGAGCATTTATTTGCGATTTGCCTCTGCGTCGCTTCACAATTGCGCTGTTTGCGCTGCAAACAAAAATTGACGTCCTTTTTCCCCCCCCCACAAATAGAGCTTTCTTTTGGTGGTATTTGATCACCTCTGTGGGTTTTTATTTTTTGCACTATAAACAAAAAATAAATAAAAGGAGTGACAATTTTGAAAAAAAAAAACAAACAAAAAAAAAACACAAAATATTTTGTACTTTTTGCTATAATAAATATCCCCATTTTTTTTTTTTTTTTTTTAAAAAGCACATTTATCTCCACGTTCCCTGGAATGTGAAAGTGTTGGTGTTCTACTCTTATTAGATATGACTGTGTACATAAAGGTGATATATATATTTTTTTTAACCACTTCAGCCCCGGAAGGTTTTACCCCCTTCCTGACCAGGCCTCTTTTTGCGATTCGGCACTGCGTCGTTTCACCTGACAGGTGCGCAGTCGTGCGCCGTTGCACCCAAGCTAAAATAGATTTTCCTTTTTTTTTCCACAAATAGAGCTTTCTTTTGGTGGTATTTGATCACCCCTGTGGTTTTTATTTTTGCGCTATAAACAAAAAAAAAAAAAAACACACAATATTTTGTACTTTTTGCTATAATAAATATCCCCATTTTTTTTTTTTTTAAAGTTTAGAATATATGTATTCTTATACATATTTTTGGTAAAAAAAACAACCCTCACAATTTTGAAAGAAAAAAAGAAATATTTTCAACTTTTTGCTATAAATATCCCCAAAAAATATATATAAAAAAAAAAAAAAAAACCTTCCTGAGTTTAGGCCGATATGTATTCTTCTACATATGTTTTGAAAAAAATAAAAATAAAATCACAATATAAGCGTATATTGATTGGTTTGCGCAAATGTTACAGCATCTGCAAAATAGGGGATTGATTTATGGCATTTCTATGATTATTTTTTTATTTATTTATTTATTTATTTTTTTATTAGTAATGGCGGAGATCTGCGATTTTTATCGGGACGATGACAAATGGAGAGATCGGACATTTTAACACATTTTTTTGGGACCGTTGACATTTATACCACGACCAGTGCTATAAATATGCACTGATTACTGTGTAAATGTCACTGGCAGGGAAGGGGTTAACACTAGGGGGCGATCAAGGGGATAGATTGTGTGTTCCCTCAGTGTGTGTGTTCTAACTGTATGGGGATAAAACTGACTAGGGGAGGAGACAAGAGCGTGTGTTCCTACTTAGTAGGAACACACGCTCGGTCTCCTCTCCCATGACAGCCCAGGGATGTGTGTGTGTGTATAATATAATTATATATATATATATATATATATATATATATATATATACATACACACACATACATACATACATACATACATACACACACACACACACGTGCTGGCTCTCGTGCACGTGACCACGCGTGGCCTGTGGCGATCGTGCCCACCGGCCATGTGCATCAGGTCCCCTGCTGTGCAGCGGGTGCACGCCCCCTCTGGTGGCTCTCCTGGGCAAATCCATACCCGTATGGGATTTTGCCCAGTAGAGCCATTCTGCAGCAGTAAAAATACGTGAGCCAGTCGGGAACCAGTTAATGGAGGAACCAGGGATGGCAAAAATAGCAAATTATATTTCTGCTTTAAAACAGACAGTGCAACAGGTGTGTCCAGCTTGGAAGCCGCTTCCTAAACGCACACGTCTATTACGCCAGTCCCAATACTCTTCAAAGCCTTTGCCTTGGCATAGGAAGTGGAGGCTGGGTGTATGTGACTTTGAAAGCAGCTTATCTGGGAAGCTTGCACAGAACATGGGAAGGAAGGCCGGGTTACCAGACTGTGAAAACATTCAATGACACATCGACTGCACTGATTCTTCCCGGGGTAAGTACATTCCCTATGTGACAATGACAACCACAAAAACATGGCAGGGAAAGTCCCGTCATTTGCTCTCTCTATTTAATACATGGCAGGGTTATGTAAAGGGCATTTGTCACCCATCAAAATAAAAGAAAAAAAAACTCTCCAAAGTTGGAGCAAAAAGCAGCTCTACAGCTACTTCTATACTAGACAACAAATCGGAACGAGTGGCAAGTGTTCGACAAACGTCAGTGCTGCTGAACTGCAATAAGGGCCTGCAGCTGGGCCACACTTTTACCCTCCCCCCAACTGCTACCCCCTTTAGCAGGGCCGCTGTTAGAAATCATGGGGCCCCATACAGCCTACCTGACGGGGCCCATTGACCCCGCCCACAACCCGCCCTGTCTCTGCCCACAACCCCACTCCTCGTTCCGCCCCTGCCTCCACGCTGTCAGGGTGGGGGGGGGGGGGCGTCTGGAGGCAGGAGCTGGAACATGTAGCATTTATAGCGCCCCACCATTCATAACTGTATCTGAATGGGAGAGATGTCAGCGTTTTGACATCTGTGCCCTTTCAGTTTGTGTCTTCATACACCACCGACTTGTGTCCATTTACATCAGGCTACCTCTGATCTGTCACATTTAGGTCTGGAAAAAAAGAACAGGATATTCTTTTCCAATTTTTTTTTTTTCCTACCTGAATGGAAGGTGGATCTAAATGCACACAAGTCAGTTCATACCTGTAAACCTACATGGAGCTTTCAATCAGGTCTGCATGAAAAAGGACCTAATTGCAAAGCTTGAGTGAAAGGTTATCAAAGGGGAGTGGTTTGGGGGTGGTAAAAATGCAGCTTGGCTGTGTGTTTTTACTGCCCCTTCCCCCCCCCCCCCCCATCACATGTGTAAAAGTAGCATCTCACTATGTGCTCATGATGTATGGCTCTGTCAGTGTAACATGACTGTGTGGTGCTGACTTTGTTATGGCTGTGCTGAGTTATAGTCTGTAACACACAGTACAGCCATATATCAGGAAAGTCAGCACCACACGGCCATGTGCCCTGATCATCATAATGATAATACCCAGGAGCACACAGAGTCTGGGGACTGCACATTATACAATAGTGTGACCTGTCAGCGTGTGTGTCTGTGCAGGGGACTGCTTGCCTGCGCACAACTGCCGTTTTGCCAGATTACTCCTGCTGCTCTGTCTGTCTCAGCCCTCAGTGATAAGTCCCTCAAGCTGCAGCACTTACTGAATGAAGGGAGCCATATAACAGTAATATCCATCCACCAGAGAGGCATACAGTGAGCAGGATACTTTGTGCAGGTATACTGAGAGCAGCATGCAATTGTATCCCTCCACCCGAAAATGGAAAAAAAAGTCCCTCTTCTGCTTTCACCTCCTGGGCCCCTCTGGTAACCTGATGGGGCCCAGGAAATGAATATATATTCCTTATATACCTTAGTAATCAAGTGGGTGCGGGTTAATATAGTTATTTAGCTTTTTTTTTTTTTTTTTTAGCTAGAGGGAGGTTAAAAGCTGCTCGCCCCCCCCCCCCCCCGCTGCTGGCCAGGCCCGGTACAACAGGGCTGGTTGTACTGCCCTATCAGCAGCCCTGCCCTTTAGCTGCAGAGGCAGCAGCCAGAGGTGTACGCACAGCCATGGCAAGAATTATACCCCCCTGTAGCTTAAGCGTCCACCGAACATTACCCAATCAAGTGAGAGGGGGCGCTCTGCAAACCCCCGCAAATGTGTGCAATGCACCCGGATTGAGGTGTGTTAAAGTGTAGGGGAGAATCAAGGGGTGAGGGGGGGGGGGGATGAAAGCAGACTGAGGAAGAAATGTGTCCCACTGCTGCCTCCCTGAGCAGAGAGGAGAAAGCTGCTGCAGATGGGCGCAGCGCTGGATCAAGATTGGGCTCAGGCAAGTATAAAGGGGGGTGAGGGGCCGATACACGTAATGGGACATTTTTTACCTTAAAGTGGTTGTAAAGGCACAAGGCTCATAGAATGCATGAAGGTAAAAAACCTTCTGCACAACCCCGCCCCCAATAACTACCTGAGCCCCCTCTTGATTCAGCAATGTGCACAAGAGCAGCGGCTCTCCGGGGTCTCTCCCTCCTTATTGGCTGAGACAGCAGCTGGAGCCACTGTCAATCACAGCCAGTGAGCTAATAAAGAAGGAGCAGGGGGCGAACCAAGCTGCATTGTTTGTCCGAATGGACAGACAGAGCAGCGGCTCGGAAGCCGCTTGCTGTGGATGGCACTGGGCAGGAGGGAGGGGCCAGAAGTGCCGGCGGGAGACCCAAAAAGAGGAGCGAGGCTGCTCTTTTTTCAGCGAGGGCCAGCTTAAGAAGCCGTTTGCTATGGGGGGGGGGGGGGGGACACCCGTGCATCCTGGTTTCTGAGCTGACTTGGCCCCACCCCTGCTCTTCCTCCTCACCGGCTGTGTAGCTCCCGCTGCTGTCTCTGAGCCAATGAGGAGGGAGAGAGCCAAGAGAGCCGGTGCTCTCGTGCACAGCGCCGGATGAAGATTGAGCTCAAGTGAGTATAAGAGGAGGCTGGGAGGGGAGCTGTATGCAGAAGGTTTTATCTTAAAGTGGAACTTCAGTCATTTTTCCATCTTTCCATCTATTAAATCTTCTGCTCTTGTTGTTGTTTTATCTTTGGATAGTAAAACATTTTTTTTCTGCCAGTAAATCCCTTATACAGATCACTTCCTGTTGCTTGTCTGGTCATTAGCCTAGGCTTATGACATCATGCGCAGCTCTCTCTCTCTCACTCTGGTAAGAGTTTGCCGGGAAGGGGTGAGTCATAAGAGGGCCAATGAGAGCTGCAGGTGTGTGTCTGTGTAAATCCAGGAAGTGAACAGGCAGCAGCTTCAGCTGCCCACAGTTAAAATGGCTGCAGCCAGACTCAGTGGAGGGAGATTTCAGCAGCATATTTGGCATGTACAGAATCACAGTATATATAAAATAATATGCAATATGCGTCCGGGTGAATCTTAGACCTAGATGAGCAGATATACAAATCCATTGACCATACACAATGCTGATGCTCATGTGCTGGCTTATGAAGCTTGCCACTTGAAAAAAGTAAAGGGGCTCCTTTTGGGGCAGAGTTGTGCATTTTGGCACCAACAGACTTTGAAGCAGTGGCGTATACACAGGGGTCACTATTGCTATCCTGCCCCATGCTCCAAAGGGCCCGTGCAGCCCCCCCCCTGTACACTGGGGTGGGAGGGGCAGAATGTAGAGGAACCGATCCCTTCATGCAGCTGATGAATGCCCGCCTCTCCCGCATTCAACAGCTGCAGGAACGAAATGTGGAGGGCATCGATTCCTCCACATGCTGCCCCCTGTGGAAAGCCACCCCTCCTTAAAAGTCACATGACAGCCCAGCTGGGGTTTACCAAAAGACACCTGAAGGGCTCTCAGACCACGAGACACAAAATTCTCTGGTCTGATGAAACAAAGATTGAACTCTTTGGCTTGAATGGCAAGCATCATGTCTGGAGGAAACCACCGCTCATCACCTGGCCAATACCATCCCTACAGTGAAGCATGGTGGTGGCAGCATCGTGCTGTCGGGATGTTTTTCAGCGGCAGGAACTGGGAGACTAGTCAGGATTGAGGAAAAAATTAATGCAGCAATGTACAGAGACATCCTTGATGAAAACCTTCTCCAGAGCGCTCTGCACCTCAGACTGGGGCGAAGGTTCATCTTCCAACAGGACAAGGACCCTAAGCACACAGCCAAAATAACAAAGGAGTGGCTACGGGACAACTCTGTGACTATCCTTGAGTGGTCCAGCCAGAGTCGAGACTTGAACCCGATTGAACATCTCTGGAGAGATCTGAAAATGGCTGTGCACCGACACTCCCCATCCAACCTGATGGAGCTTGAGAGGTCCTGCTAACAATGGGAGAAACTGCCCAAAAATAGGTGTGCCGAGCTTGTAGCATCATACTCAACAAGACTTGAGGCTGTAATTGCTGCCAAAGGTGCTTCACCAAAGTATTGAGCAAAGGCCGTGATACTTATGTACATGGGAGGAGCCAGTGACACTTATGTACATGGGAAGAGCCAGTGACACTTATGTACATGGGAGGAGCCAGTGACACTTATGTACATGGGAGGAGCCTGTGACACTTATGTACATGGGAGGAGCCTGTGACACTTATGTACATGGGAGGAGCCTGTGACACTTATGTACATGGGAGGAGCCTGTGACACTTATGTACATGGGAGGAGCCTGTGACACTTATGTACATGGGAGGAGCCTGTGACACTTATGTACATGGGAGGAGCCTGTGACACTTATGTACATGGGATATTTTTTGTTTTTTATTTTTAATAAATTAGCAAAGATTTCAAACAAACATCTTTCACGTTGTCATTATGGGGGATTGTTTTGTAGAATTTTGAGGAAAAGAATAATTTAATACATTTTAGTACAAGGCTTTAACATAACAAAATGTGGAAAAAGTGAAGCGCTGTGAATACTTTCCGGATGCACTGTATACCACTGCTTTGAAGTGATTGTAAACTTTTTTTTTTTTTTTAAGTAACATGGTATACTTATCTGCTTTGCAGAGGTTTTGCATAAAGCAGCCCCGATCCTCCTCTTATTGGGTCCCTCCCACTTGCTATGGGGGCAATTGGCAGGCTCACTCCGGAGCTGACTCTGTGTGTCTATTGACGGCTTGGCCCGCCCCGCGATTCCTCCTCACAGGCCGTGATTGACAGCTGCAGGAGCCAATAGCTCCCACTGCTGACTCAAACTATGGAGGGGAGCGAGAGAGCCACTGTAATTGGGCACAACGCCCGATTAAGATGAGTCTCAGGTACAGTATAAGGGGGCGACTGGGGGGGTAGGGGGTGTGCTCCAAACAGAATTTTTTTTCTAGCTTAAATGCAGATGCAATAAGGTAAAAAAAATAAAATAAAATTCAGCCTTTAGAACCGCTTTAATAGGAGCAGCTGAAAAATGTGACAAAAAAAATAAAATGATGATCAAGGCTAAAGCACGCAACAACAGTTTGTACAAAGACTGGAAAATTACCAAAAATGCTCATGTAGCACCCTGGTGTTTAGGCAGGGTTGCTAACAAATTTCATTCACCAGGTGGTAATTATCCTGGTTAATTGATAGAAGATCCACTGATTCCTTCCTAAATTTTGGTATTGCTGCACCTTTTCTCTTCTGTCACTAGGTGGCACTGTGGCTGGTGGCATTAAAATTACCACGGCTTAGCAAGGTCAGATCATGAATGGATGGGGGGGGCGTGGTCTCAGCCAATTGGTTGGGGTTTCTTTAGTCCCTTGGCCTGCTGGGAGAGCCTATTAATTTATTGGGGTCAGCTGATCTTCTTGCATCACACCCACCATGCCTGTTAACCCGCTCTCCAAAGAAGGATGTCAGCCCTCCCTAACCCTTTGAGGTCACCATTATGCCTCTGGGGGCCCCGGGACCTTGCTACACTCAGGTCAAGTGTGAACGGGGCCTTAGTCACCTTGGCTATAGATTTCTTATTGAAGAGGGTCACAAAAGGACCAACAAGGGAAATACAATTGCCGAAGCCTTCTATAGATATAAGAGGCTTAAAGGCAGCGTACAACAAAAACCTCCTTGTTTCGGATGGAGTTGGATTTTCGTTCCTTCTTACAAATCCAACTTTTTTTACTGTCCCCGTGAGCCGTCTCCATTTCAGCCCTCCCCATAAACCCCCCCCCCCCCCGGCGTTATTTGTGTAACGGCGTCATAAATACACGCATGTAATGCGAGGGGAATTTACTGGCAGGTAAGACGTGAATGTGTCGGGCTGTTCCTCCCATATAAAAGATTTTGTTGGTTGCATTAAACGTATTTTATAACCTTCGGCTAATGCACAGCCTAGGCAGCTGTAAGATTACAAGTCCCCAGTTCATGACCCGAGTCAAGGAACGACGTCTACGACGACAGCTCAGAGAATTCAGCCGAGGCCGGCACCCGTGGATGTATTTGATAGGCACAGCTTATCTATTATTCATCGCTTTAAAATATTTATGGACGAGGCCAGCCCGGTGAAACCTCAACTCCACAATCTTGTAGGATCTGACATCTGTTACTGGATCTTCTCGGTATATAAATATTGGTCACTGATCTCTCCTCGGTATAATTATACAACTGGTTAACCTCGTCTGCTGGCAATCAGAATTGTTGGCAGATGTGAGATTCAATTACCGAGTTTATTGTAACAGATCGAGGGAGGATTCCAAGTTTCGCAGATACCTCAGAGAGAGAGGGAGAAGAACACGAACATCATGTGATGGTGATACCCACACGCAGTGCCGGGACAAAGTCATCCAGCGCCACCAGGGCAAAGATGCCAAACTGCGCCCCCCTTTCCCTTAGGGTTAGGGTCAGTGTGCCCCCTACGCCTGCAATAAACCATTGCGCCAGGGGCAGCCGTCCCCTCCTGCCCACCCCTTGTCCCGGCCCTGCCCACACATTCGGCGGAGGAAGACGTTCTGCAGACGGATTGGGCCTTGCCTTCGTTTTAGAACTAGTGCCTAGATCTGCCTTTTTCAACCTTTTCAACACAGAGGAACTCTTGAAATAGTTCTCTGGTCTCGGGGGAACCCCTGCTAACAATAATGCCCCGTACACACGAGCGGACTTTTCAACATCCAAAGTCTGACGGAATGATTCCGGCAGACTATCCGATCGTGTGTGGGCTGCAACGGACTTTTGATTCGCAAAAGTCCGACAGACTTTAGAAATGGAACATGCTTCAAATTTTTTCGCCAGAACTCTGCCGGACCCAGTTCCTACCGAGAAATTTGCACGTGTGTATGCTAGTACGACGGACTAAAACCGACGTTAGGGCAGCTATTGGCTACTGGCTATGAACTTCCTTATTCGAGTCCAGTCGTACGTCATCACGTTCGAATCCGTCTGAGTTTGGTGTTCATTCGGAAAGTCCGTCAGAACTCTGTCAGAACTCCTTCGAAAGTCTGTCGGACATAAGTCTGGTCGTGTGTACGCGGCATGAGAAATCTACAACTCATGATACATTAGTGTGATGGTCAGTGGGAAGAATGGTCCTAATGCCGCGTACACATGATCGAATTGTCCGGCAAACAATCTGGCGGATAGTCCAGCGGACTTTCTACCGAACTGACTTGGCCACACACTGACACACAGAAAGTCCGGCGTTTGCTAGCGCGATGACCTACAGCACATACGACGGGACTAGAAAAAAGAAATTCAATAGCCAGTAGCTTCCTTCTCGTACTTGCTTCTGAGCATGCGTCATTCTTATGCCGCGTACACATGGGCGGACTGTATGGCATACTTAGTCCGTCGAAACACATTTCAGCGGACAGTCCACTGGTGTGTGGGCTTCAGCGGACTTTTTCAGCGTGCAGTCTGGCGTACTAAGTATTTCGGATTTTTCGAAATTCTGTCCGTCGTACTTTGGTTTCAGCGGACAATCCGCTCGTCAGTAGGCTAGTTCGACGGACTAAGAATGGCGCATGCCCAGAAAGGATTTACACGGCGGAAGGGTGCTTTGCTGTGTATTGGACTTCCTATTTCTAGTCCCGTCATACGTGCTGTACACGTCATCACGCAAACTTTCGACGGACTGTTTGGGTATCCGTGTGTGGTCAAGTCCGTTCAGTCGAAAGTACGACGGACTGTCCATCGGATTGTATGACGAACTAAGTACGCCATACAGTCCGCCCGTGTGTACGCGGCATTAGTCTGCCGGACTAGAATACTCCCGAACGTATTGTCCGCTGAAACCCTTTACGCTGAAAAAGTCAGCTGAAGCCCACACACGATCGGATTGTCTGGTGAAATGCGGTCCGGCGGACTAAGTACGCCGGACAATTAGATCGTGTGTACGCGGCATTACACTTGTGGTCATTGGGAAGAATGACCTCCTTACAGATAGCTAAAAAGATCAATGGTGTCATTGGGAACTTATCTAATGCCGTGTACACACGACCGGACTTTGAGGGACTAGGTCCGACAGACTTTCGACGGAGTTCTGACAGAGTTCTGACAGAGTTCTGACAGAGTTCTGACAGAGTTCTGACAGAGTTCTGACAGAGTTCTGACAGAGTTCTGACAGAGTTCTGACAGAGGTCTGACAGAGGTCTGACAGAGGTCTGACAGAGGTCTGACAGAGGTCTGACAGAGGTCTGACAGAGTTCTGACAGAGTTCTGACAGAGGTCTGACAGAGGTCTGACAGAGGTCTGACAGAGGTCTGACAGAGGTCTGACGGACTTTCCGAATGAACGGACTTGGCCACACACAATCACACCAAAGTCCAACGGATTCGAACGTGATGACGTACGACTGGACTAGAATAAGGATGTTCATAGCCAGTAGCCAATAGCTGCCCTTGCCGTCGGTTTTTGTCCGTTGGACTAGCATACACACGAGCGGATTTCTCCGTAGGAACTGAGTCCCGGCGGAAAAATTTGAAACATGTTCCATTTCTAAAGTCTGTCGGATTTTTGCAAATCAAAAGTCCGCTGCAGCCCCACACACGATCGAATGGTCTGCCGGAATCGGTCCATCGGACCTTTGATGTTGAAAAGTCCGGTCGTGTGTATGCGGCATTGGAGGCAGAAATTGCCCAATGCTGAAGGAACCTCTAGTAACCTTTGGAGGAACCCTGGTTGAGTATCACTGGCCTAGATTATAGGGAATATATAGGGAATAAAGGCCTCATTCATACTAGCAGCAGCGCCAACGGCTTGAAAAGGCGATCCGTGGTTGGCAGTTGCCTGGGAGGCAAAATGTCGCCTCTTTACCACTTATTTTAACCCTACAAAGCCTGAAATCACTGCAACGACCATTGTCGACCACTTCCACTCACAGCTTCCCTGCTAAACACATCAGCAGGAGCTTGCGATATGGCGCTGCATTAATTTAACTGAAAATTGCGCGGCCATGCGATGTTGCGCCCAAATAAAAGAAAAAATAGTTGTCCCCACAAATAGAGCTTTCTTATGGTGGTATTTGATCATCTCTGCGGTTTTTCTATATTTTGTGCTATAAACAAAAAATACCAACACTTTTGAAAAAAAACAAAACAAAACAAAACCAAAATAAAAACAAAACAAAACCCACACATTTTTTTTTACTTTCTGCCATAAAATATCCAATAAAAAAATAAATAAATAAATAAATAAATAAATAAATCTAATGTCTCCATCAATTTAGGCCAAGATGTATTCTGCTACATGTTTTTGGCAAGCCAAAATATCAATAAGCGTATATATTAACGCTTTTCGGACGCTAGCGGCGCACTTTTAACCACAAGGAAGAGGTTAAAAAAAGACCGTGCTGTGGCGCTTCTGAAATCGCTTTTTAGGCGCTTTGGAAGCGCTGCCCATTCATTTCAACGGGCAGGGATCTTTGGGAGCGGTGTACACACCGATCTCAAACAGCCCCAAAGACGTTGCTTGCAGGACTTTTCCTAACATCCCGCAAGCGCACAGCCCCCCAGGCTGAAAAGACACAATGAAAATAAATGGGAGGCGGTTTTTCAGGCGCTATTTAGAGGTTATTTCTAGCGCTAAAATGCCTGAATACCGCCTCAGTGTGAAAGGGGCTTTACTGACACTTTTGAAACTTTGTAGAAACCAGTGACAGGTGCTAAAATATGAATGAATATTTGCTTTGCTAACACAGAACCGCCTCGCAGCCAATCAGGAGGCCCGGATGCAATACAGCGCACCTGATGGGCTAAAGGCACAGACGCTCCCATTGGCACCAAGGAATACAAGAAGAAGACACGCACGGAGTCTGAGGACACAAGAGCGACCGTCGTGCTACCGTCCCACAGCTCGCTGCCTGTCCCACCACCACGATGGGGTAAGTGCCGGACAGACAGCGTGTGGGGCACAAAGACTTCATATTATGGGCACAGCGGGCTGCATACGATGGACACAGAAGCTACAATTCATAGTTAGTAAGGTTGAAGACACCAGTCCATCCAGTTCAACCTGAGTGTCTAGCCCTATCCCTGTACATTGCACACTCACATCGGTCCCTACCCTCGAGGAGCCCACAATCTAAGGTCCCCATTCATATACTAGGAGCCAATTTTGGACAGAAGCCAATTAACCTACCTGCACGTCTTTGGAGTGTGGGAGGAAACCGAAGTACCCGGAGGAAACCCACACAGGCACAGGGAGAACATGCAAACTCCAGGCAGGTAGTGTGGTGGTTGGGATTTGAACCAGCGACCCTTTTTACTGCTAGGTGAGAGTGCTACCCACTACACTACTATGCCGCCCGATGTTTTTGTTTCAGTATTTTTCAGTTCGTTTGCACAAACCCCCCCATCAAACATTTTGAGCACCAGCTGCTGGTTGAAGCCAAAGCAAGTGTAAAATGAGCCCTGATGGTGGTACTAATGTTTAGGGCAGTATGCGCCCACCAGGGGGCATATGCCCAAAAGCACAGAATGCTTGCGTTCATTCCCTGCGCACACACACTGCACTAAGTGCAAGTACTATATACTGTAGGTAAAAAATGTATATATGTATCCGCCCTTTATATCTTCTACCCCCCGCTTGCTAAGTACAAGTACTGTTTGCTCCAACCGCAGCGGCTTTCAGCCTCTGGTAGAGTTTTTCAGGCTGCAAGGCTGGACAGTGTGCACCTGTGCCTTCTATCAGAACCCCAAACAGATTCCCATTCCCCAGGGCTAAAATGCCCAGCGAGCATGAGACTTCATGAGTACCTTTGTAAGGCTGGGTTCCCCGCATTCCAATTTGCAACAGCAGGAGATTTTGACCGACTCTGCATGGAGCCGGTTCACGTATCTCCGCAGCGGGTCCCGGTGCGATTTTGCGTCTTTTGGTCTGTTTCAGGTACGAAATTCAGCCAAAAATTCGGACTGAAGCGGTGAACCGGGACGCACCGGACCCTCTCTGCTGGGAGCCCAGCCTGAGATAGAACTCCAGCTTTGCTGACAAAACTCCCTTCTATACAGGACAAAAGTTTTTGCAAACTTTTTTTTTTTTTGTTTTTTTTGCAGTCTTACCTTTCCTTGTTTCTGTTTGTTTCCTCATCCTCTCTTCTCCTGCTGATCTGTGGATGGGAGGGCAATGGCAAAGATTTCATTATCAGCACCTGGTGAGGTCTCAGGGTTCTAATGAGAAAATTTGAAAAGCTCCCCGTGTGTCTGAATACAGCCCCTCTACCCCGAAAATACATCTTCTGCTCCTAGAAATGTTCCATTGGGGCCCCCCCCCCAAGTCCTACTCCATACCAGCCATCATTTCCCCGCACTGCACTGATGACGGCCAGCAAGCCGGACACAGCTGTATATCATTAGGAAATAAATGCCTCTGTAATATCGGGCCTCATGCAGACGGGACGCTTTGCAGACTCTCCTCTACTCCTGGCTAGGGACGAGCTCTGGCGTGTTGGCGTGGAACACGTGCAGAGCCCACCAGGAAGTCGGCGTAGCGCTGCGCTAATCACAGGCAGTGCCCCGATGCACGGCTCCGGAGATCGGGCAGTGTCTCACTGCCTGTGATTAGCGCAGCGCTGCGCCGACTTCCTGGCGGGCTCTGCACGTGTTCCACGCGAACACGCCCGAGCTCATCCCTACTCCTGGCAGCAGCGTTTTGGCAGAAGAATCCCTTGATGCTTGTAAAAGCGCGTAACGCGTTTAGGGGCGCATCGAGTGTTTGGGCGTTAATTCGTTTTCATTGGCCGGAATAATAATTTAAAAGAGCTAAACACGCCTAGTGCTGATGCGTGTTTATATGCGTGTTTACAGGCGTTTTTTTTTTTTTTTTTGCTATAATGCCGCTGCTCCTGGACGCACTGGCTGTGGATTTTTTTTTTCTTTTTTGCCTTTAACCGCTTGCCGATCGTATCACTTATAGACCCCTTTCACAATGAGGCAGTTTTCAGGCGTTTTAGCGCTAGAAATAGCGCCTGAAAACCGCCTCTCCACCGCCCCGAATGTGAGAGTGCCTTTCACACTGGGGCGGTGCGCTTGCCGGACGTTAGAAAAAGCCGCATCTTTTGGGCGGTTTGGGGAGCGCTGTATACACCGCTCCTCCACCTTGCGACGAGTGGGCAGCGCTTCCGAAGAGCCTGAAAAGCACTTCAGAAGTGCCGCAACACGGGCCGTTTTTAACCCCTTCTTCAATGCTTTTCCGGCCACCAGCGGGGCGTTTTCAACCCCCCGCTAGCACTTGCCGACCGTCGCACACTGATATACGTTGGCACATTGGCAGTGGCGGGCGTACCCGTAGGTCCCCTTTAATTGGTGGGGCTAGCGGGCACGTTAGGGTTGCCACCTCATCCCCTTAAAAACCGAACACATATTAATTGCACAGTTTAAGGTGATAATTAAACTCACTTGTTGACTTATCTGCATGAAATTAGCCTCAGAACCGTGTAATTCATATGCGTTCGGGTTTAAAGGGATGAGGTGGCAACTCTAGGGCACGTGCCCGCGGGACCCGCGGACTCAATGTCCGCAGGTGTCCCGGCGATCGTATCACGGAAGTAGAAAAGATGTATTCTTTGTATTTCGATCCTATCATGGAGCAGCAGAACGGGGAAGTGCCTACGTAAACAAGGCATTTCCCCGTTCTGCCTAGTGACATGACAGGGATCGCTGCTCTCTGTCATCGGGAGCAGTGATCGCTGTCACGTAAGTGGTAGTCCATCCCCCCCCCCACAGTTAGAATCACACACTTAACCCCTTCATCGCCCCCTAGTGTTTAACCCCTTTCCCTGCCAGTGTCATTTACACAGTAATCAGTGCATTTTTATAGCACTGATCGCTGTATGAATGACAATGGTCCCAAAATTATGTCAAAAGTGTCTGATGTGTCCGCCGTAATGTCGCAGTCACGTTAAAATCGCAGATCGCCGCCATTACTGGTAAAAAAAATAATAATAAAAATGCCATAAATCTATCCCTTATTTTGTAGATGCAATAACTTTTGCGCAAAGCAATCAATATACGCTTATTGCAATTTTTTTTTTTTTACCAAAAATATGTATTCATATCGGCCTAAACTGAATCGGGAAGGCTGGAAGTACTTTATTTGTTACGTGGACACACGGGTACAGGCTATAAATCACGTGTTTCGGATATTGACGAAGGCTTTCATAGCCGAAACACGTCAGTATATAGCCTGTACCCGTGTGTCCATGTAACAAATAAAGTACTTTTATTCAAGGGCATCCAAGTCGCCAGCCTTCCCGATTCAAGTATCACTTATTAACCACTTCCCGAACAGCCGCCATCATTATACTGGGGCAAGGTGGCATGATCCCGCGAATCGCCGTAGCTGTACGCCGGCCCGGGAACTCGCTTTTGTGGAGCGTGTGCGTACCACCGGAGGTGCGCGCGTGCTCCCACTGGCCAGCAGGGGGGGGGGGCAATCAGCGGGTCCGCGATCAGTCCCCGAAGTGACAGAACGGGGATCTGCCTGTGTGAACAAGGCAGATCTCCGTTCTGACGGGGGAGATCACACAGATCCTGTCTTTCTGGTAAGCAGAAAGCAAACGGATCTGTGTGTTTCCCCAGGCAGCCCATCCCCCATACAGTTAGAAAACACCTGCAGGGAACACATTTAACCCCCTGATCGCCCCCTAATGTTAACCCCTTCCCTGTCAGTGTCATTAGTACAATCAGCACATATTTATTTTTTATTTTATTTTTTAACACTGATCACTGTAATAATGTCATTGGTTCCCAAACGAAAGTGTAAAAAAATGTCAGGTGTCCGATCTGTCTGCCGCAATGTCACAGTCCCGCTAAAAATCGCCGTCATTACTAGTAAAAAAAAAAATAATAATAATAATAAAAATGCCATTTTTATTATTTATAAAATAATTTTTGCGTAAACCAATCAATATACGCTTATTGCGATTTTCTTTACCAAAAATATGTAGCAGAATACATATCGGCCTAAACTGATAAATAAATTCGTTTTTTTTACTTTTTTTTTGGAAATATTTTATAGCAATAAGTAAAAAAAAATTTTTTTTTTCAAAACTGACGCAGTTTTTTTGTTTATAGCACAAAAAATAAAAACCACAGAGGCGATCAAATATCACCAAAAGAAAGCTCTATTTGTGGGGGAAAAAAAAAAAGAAGAAAATAGATTTTGTTTGGGTGCAGCGCCCCACGACCGCGCAATTGTCAGATAAAGCGACGCAGTGCGGTATCGCAAAAAAAAATGGCCCGGTCGGGAAGGTTTAGATAGGAGCTGTCAACTAAAAAGATCCAATTCTTCTATTGAATCTCTCAATTAGTACAGTAGATCTAACACAGAGATAAGTACAGGCTGTGCGCAGTCAGATTTTCATGCCTCAGCACGGGGTGTATCTAAGATTATGTATGAGATACACCCAAAACAGATTGCCACCCTGTAAATCATGGGGCTTGTTTGTGTATCCTGGCGGTGATAACATCTAGAAATATCTTGGCGCTTCATCCTGGCAAAGTAAAAGATTCTCATGATGATGCATCTGTTTTCTGCTTTACATAATTTATGTATTTGTTGTCCCCCCCCCCCCCCTATCTGTTTTCATCATATGTTTATAATATCAAATGCCACATTCTATAAATAGCACTGCACCCTGCCTGTAAAGCGGTGTTCAAAAAGCAAACATTTATTATATTGGAGCTGATCAATTCTTACATGTGACGGCTGCATTTGTTTCATTTTTTTTTTCTTTTATTTTCATCCGATGATCCAGCCAGTAAGTCTGTTGTTTTTCAAAAGCTCAAGCTCTGCAGCAGAATGTATCAGTTTGCAGGGGTGAGACAAACACATTTTACCACTGGAAGGGGGTGCTTAGATCAGCTTTAATTTATAGGTAAAGTTATCGGGATGGATTTTTTTCCCCTGCTGTAGCAAATTGGATCATGCTTTGCTGGGGGGTTTTCACCTTCCTCTGGATCGATTGTGGGTATAGGATTGTGTACAGTGGAACCTTGGATTACGAGCATAATGTGTTCCAGGAGAATGCTTGTAATCCAAAGCACTCGCATATCAAAGCGAGTTTCCCCATAGAGGTCAATGGAAATGAATATAATTCGTTCCACATTGACTTCTATTGCATGCAATACCGCATATGGCCAGAAATGGAGGTGGGGCGCCAGAGAGAGACTGAGTATTTACAAAACGGCACCAGCGCCCCACCGCACCTCTGGCCAAATGCGGTACTGCACCTTGCAAAGGCTTGAATCCAGCTTGTTTTGCGAGACAACACTTGCAAACCGAGTCAGTAATTAATTTTTTAATAATTGCTCGTATTCTGAAGCGCTCGTTAATGTCGTTACTCGCAATCCAAGGTTCCACTGTATATGACATCACGTCCGGGCCAGCGGAAGTAAACAATGCAGAGGACACGGCTGGAAAAGCTGAGAGAGTTTTTTTTTTATCTCAGCCTTTCCAGCCTGGAAGAGCCTAGAGGAGCACCATTTTATTCTCTAGGGTCTTTGCTAATAAAAAAATATATATTTTTTTTGTTTGGGGGATCTTTTACATATCCCAAAAAAAATTGGCTAACTTTACTTTTTTTTTTTTTTTTTTTTTTTTTTTTTATTAATGACCACCACAATATTGACACCCCACATCTCTCCATAAAGAGGACCTGTCACACACTATTCCTATTACAAGGGATGTTTAAATCCCTCGTAATAGCAATAAAAATGATCAACATTTTTTTTTTTGTAAAAGAAAGTGTAAAAAAAATAAAAATAAAAGTAAAATAAAGAATAAAAAAATTGAAAGCGTCCCTGTCACCGTGTGCTCGCTCACAGAAGCAAACGCATACGTAAGTCGCGTCCACATTTTTTTTTTAAAGAAAATGTAAAAAAATAAATAAAATAAAAGTAAATTAACGAATAAAAAATTAATTTAAAGCGTGCTCGATCACAGAAGCAAGCGTATAAGTAAGTCGCGCCCACATTTTTTTTTTTTTAAGAAAGTGTAAAAAAAAATAAAAAATAAAAGTAAAATAAAGAATAAAAAAATAAAAATAAATTTAAAGCGTGCTCGCTCACAGAAGCAAACACATAAGTAAGTCGCGCCCACATTTTTTTTTTTTTTTTAAGAAAGTGTAAAAAAAAATAAAAAAAATAAAAGTAAAATAAAGAATAAAAAAATAAAAATAAATTTAAAGCGTGCTCGCTCACAGGAGCAAACACATACGTAAGTCGCGTCCACATTTGTAAATGCCAATCGAAAGCAACAATTCTAGTCCAAGACCCCCTCTGTAACTCTAAACACGTAACCTGTAAAAAAAATGTTTTAAAGCGTCGCCTATGGAGGTTTTTTAGGTACCGAAGTTTGGCGCCATTCCACAAGTGTACGCAATTTTAAAGCGAGGCATGTTGGGTATCTATTTACTCAACATAATATAATTTTTTACATTATACAAAAAAATTTGGCTAACTTTTACTGTTCTTTTTTTTGTTTTATTTTTAATTAATGACCCCCACAATATTGACCCCCCCCCCCCCCCTCCACATCTCTCCACAAAGAGGACCTGTCACGCACTATATCTATTACAAGGGATGTTTACATTCCTTGTAATAGGAATAAAAGTGACCAAAAAAATTTTTTTTACAAGAAAGTGTAAAAATAAAAATAAAATAAATAATAATAAAAAAAATCTTTTACATATACAAATAAATTTGGCTAACTTTACTGTTTTTTTTTTTTTTTGTTTAATTAATTATTATTATTATTATACATGATTTATATAGCGCCGACAGTTTACGAAGCACTTTACAACATTGGGGCAGACAGAACAATTACAATAGAGTTCAATACAGGGGGGAATCAGACAGCCCTGATCGTTAGAGCTTACAATCTAGGAACCCCACAATATTGACCCCCCCCCCCATCTCTAAAGAGGACCTGTCACGCACTATATCTTTTACAAGGGATGTGTACACATTCTCTGAAATAGGAATAAAAGTAAATTTTTTTTTTTTTTAAAGAAAGTGTAAAAAAAAAAAAAAAAAAAGTAAAATAAAGAATAAAAAAAAAAAAAAAGATTGTTTACATTATACAAAGACATTTGGCTAACTTTACTGTTTCTTTTTTTTTTTTTTAATCAATGACCCCCCACAATATTGACCTCCCCACATCTCTAGATAAAGAGGACCTGTCATTCCCTATTCCTATTACAAGGGATGTTTACATTCCTTGTAATAGGAATAAAAGTGATCAACATTTATTTTTATTTTTTTAAAGAAAGTATAAAAATTAAAAATAAAATAAAGAATAAAAAATATATATATTTTACATCATACAAAGAAATTTGATTAACTTTACTGTGTTATTGACACAATATTGACCTCCCCACATCTCCCCATAAAGAGGACCTGTTATGCCTTATTCCTATGACAAGGGATGTTTTACATTCCTTGTAATAGGAATAAAAGTGAAACAGTTTTTTTTTTTTCCCCAAAAAATCACTGCGCAAATATCGTGTGACATAAAAAGTTGCAACGACCGCCATTTTATTCCCTAGGGTCTTTGCTAAGGAAAAAAATCTATAATGTTTGGGGGTTCTGACTCATTTTCTAGAAAGAAAATTATGTTTTTTTACATGTAGGGGTGAAGTGCCAGGATTGGCCCGGATGAGATGAAAGTGAAGGAAATCTTGTATTACTTTCCAACACCATTTGAATGTATGAAGAATTTTTTGTACAACATTTTCATTTGAAATTCTACTTGTAAATACCCAGCCTAATCCTGGATTTACACTAGCGGCAGGGATTGCTGCTCCCTCTGAAAAGCAACCTGCAGTGGATCGTCTTTGTGGGGCGTTTGACAGATGGTGAGGAGGCACCTACATTAGCCCTGTAAATACAGTGTGTATGGTTGCCGGGCAGTTGCAGCGTGACCCCCACATCTCAAATGAGTCGGGTTCGGGAGTAGTATCGTCTCCAAACGCAACAGGGGTGGCATATGTACACCTTCGTCCAACCGCCTTTGCAGCTTAAGAGGGAGGAGCTGGGGGCAGCAAAAATGTGGCGTAACCGTGTGTTTTTACCACCCCCCCCCCCCCCCACCCTCAACGGCAAGTGTAAACAAAACCTAACCCTTGTTTTTTAGTGCATTTTGCAGAAACGCAAGACAGTCCATTTAAC
Organism: Lithobates pipiens; assembly: GCF_037356315.1. Classification (NCBI taxonomy): domain Eukaryota; kingdom Metazoa; phylum Chordata; class Amphibia; order Anura; family Ranidae; genus Lithobates; species Lithobates pipiens. The sequence continues at coordinate 10,024,081 of NW_027507786.1, forward strand.
ACGGCTTCCTATGCATCTAATTCACATCTGTGCATTTCGAGCCTGTGCGTTTTTTTGGAAAGGGTCGGGGACTTTTTTTTCCCCGCCGCAGATTGAGTTCAATGGACCCGCAATAAAAATGCAAGTTTTGCATTTTTGATGCGTTTTGCATTTTTTTTCCGCTAATAGGAAAGTATGACAGTGCATGAAGTGCGACTCTACACTCTCTGCCACGCAAGTAGCATTAAAGTAGCATAAAAAAAAGTCCCATCAGATTGATAACAGATTATATTGTACACGTGTATCATTTAACTTTGAATACATAATACAATATTTTGACAAGGAAAACAAGTCCCATCAAACTAGTGCAGGAACCTTTATGGGTCCAAAGTCACTGGTTAGGGTTAGCGGTAATTGTTAAACCCTAACTCTAACCCTAACACTTAACGCTAACCCTGACATTTAACTCTAACATTTAACCCTAACACTTAACTCTAACATTTAACCCTAACAATTATTTCTAACATTTAACTCTAACACTAACATTTAACCCTAACATCTAACTCTGACCCTAACATTTAACTCTAACCCTAACCCCGACATTTAACTCTAACTCTAACCCTAACATTTAACCCTAACATTTATTTCTAACATTTAACCCTAACATTTAACTCTAACTCTAACATTTAACCCTAACTAACCCTAACATTTAACCCTAACTAACCCTAACATTTAACCCTAACTAACCCTAATATTTAACTCTAACCCTAAAATGTAACCCTAACATTTAACTCTAACCCTAACACTCAACTCTAACCCTAAATCTGACCCTAACATTTAACCTTAACATTTATTTCTAACATTTAACCCTAACATTTAACTCTAACTCTAACCCTAACATTTAACTCTAACTCTAACATTTAACTCTAACCCTAAAATGTAACCCTAACATTTAACTATAACCCTAACCCCAACATTTAACCCTAACATTCAACCATAACATCTAACTCTAACCCTAACATTTAACCCTAACTCTAACCCTAACATTTAACTCTAACCCTAAAAACCCTAAAATGTACCCCTAACCCTAACATTTAACTCTAACCCTAACACTTAACTCCAACCCCAACATTTAACTCTAACGATAATATTTAACCCTAACCCCAACATTTAACTGTAATGATAATATTTAACCCTAACATCTAGCTCTAACCCTAACATCTAGCTCTAACCCTAACATCTAACTCTAACCCTAACATTTAACCCTAACATTTAACTCTAACCCCAACATTTAACCGTAATGATAATATTTAACCCTAACATCTAACTCTAACCCTAACATCTAACTCTAACCCTAACATCTAACTCTAACCCTAACATCTAACTCTAACCCTAACATCTAACTCTAACCCTAACATTTAACCCTAACCCTAACATCTAGCTCTAACCCTAACATCTAACTCTAATCCTAACATTTAACCCTAACAATTAACCCTAACCCCAACATTTAACCGTAATGATAATATTTAACCCTAACATCTAACTCTAACCCTAACATCTAACCCTAACATCTAACTCTAACCCTAACATTTAACCCCAACCCTAAAATGTAACCCTAACATTTAACCCCAACATTAAACCGTAATGATAATATTTAACCCTAACTCTAACCCTAACAGTTAACTCTAACTCTAATCCTAACATTGTAACCCCAATTCTAACCCCAACATTTACCTCCAACCCTAACAGTTAACACTAACCCCTAACCCTAAGATTTAACTCTAACCTTTACATGCGATTTTGGACACACAAAGGTTCCTGCACTACTTTAATGCGACTTTGATGCTATTTGAGTGACAGACAGTATAAAGTCGCATCAAAGTCGCACTCCATGAACAGAACTGTCATACTTTCCTATTAGCCATAAAAAAAAACAAAAAAACGGAAAAAGCAAAACACATGAAAAATGAATAAACCGCAAAAAGCGCCGGAAAAATGCATCAACCGCACCCCGCATGGATGTGAACCTAGCCTATGAGAAAACCAGTCCTGTCTTTGTACATTATTCTACACCAGCAATATTCTTCCAGGGGAGATACCGTCATCAAAGTACAAGTCTGTATCAGTCTGCTTAATGCGGTAAAAGATAAAAATAGATAATTGACTGCTAAATGTAAATTCCCAGACTATGCACGCGCAGTGCATTTCCCACAGCCAGCGTATAGCGAGTGCTCGGTGCATGCAGCGCGGTGGCCGGCCATGAATTCGGCACTGGGATTGCAGTCTTTTCTATTTATATCCATGGCTTTTTCTGAGCAGCAATGCTCTGTTTAGGTGGCTTGTAGGAAAAACTTTGAGAACAATTCCTAGTAGTGTGTGTGTGTGTGTGTGTGTGTGTGCCTCTCTCAGCCCCCTTGGTGGGGGGAGTTGGAAGGGGTGGGGCCTGGAGGAGGAAAAAAAAAAAAAAAAGGTTCAGACAGAGCTGGAAAGGCAGCAGAGAGGCAAGTGCTGGCTTTGGTGTCATTGTGCTGCACGGGGAGGTGAGCGCTCCGTCACAACATGCTCTGCACAGCCAGAAGCTGAGCCAAGTGAGCAGAGACTCCGGTGTGTGTCTCCAAAAAGAGAGCATCATGAGGACCACCGTCAGAGCTTGCTGAACGCGCACTTTAAGACTTCACCTGAGTGGACAGATCTTGGAATTGCCAGTGTCCTCTGCAGTGCTCACTTTTTCCGCTCCGCGCTGCATGGATTATAGTTCTGGTCTTCTGCAAAAGTTGTGATCTTCTCCGAGCGGCCATGGAGAGCGAGGAAGAGTGGAAGATCTCGGTATGGCTGTGCCAGGAAGAGAAGATGGTTTCGGGGCTCACCAGACGCACCACCTGCGCCGACGTGGTCAAAGTCCTGCTTGAGGACCACAACCAGAAGCAGCCTGAAGAAGGGTCCATGCTGTTGGGGCCTCCTCACTCTTACTGCATTGTGGAAAAGTGGAGGGGGTTCGAGAGGATACTTCCCAACAAAACTAAAATATTAAGACTTTGGACGGCTTGGGGAGAGGAGCAGGAAAACGTCAGGTTTGTGCTGGTTCGGAACGAAGCTTCGCTGCCTAATATAGGTCCCAGGAGCGCCGAAGCTAAGGTGGTCCTTAGCAGGGAAAGCCCATGTCCTTTCAGAGGAACTACAAATCCCACGGCGGTGTTGACCCAAGAAAGGCAGCGCAGGGTGGTGAGAAAGGCTTTCCGAAAGCTGGCCAAGATGAACCGGAAGCGGCAGGAGAGTTTATCCAGAGAGTCCAACGCCGTGGAGAAGATGGAAACGCTGGTCCATCTGGTCCTCTCCCAGGATCACACCATCCGTCAGCAGGTGCAGCGGATCAAGGATCTGGACAGAGACATAGACAGGCACGAGGCTAAAATCCATTTTGACAGGATGAAAAGACACGGGGTCAACTACGTTCAGGACACCTACCTTGTCGGGGTGGTCCCTGAAAAGGCTTGCGACAGCGGTAAAGAGGACAAAGGTCCTTCAGACCAGCTTTTTGTTGACTTTGAGGACTATGCTCAGCAATGCGAGGGGGTCCTATTACTGCAAGATCAAATAACGCAGCAGGAGGCATTGATCGAGCAGATTACTGCCCAAATCCAAGAGGAGCTAAACAAAAGGTGGATGGACCGGCGTCAAGAGGAGCTGTCCTCAAAAGACCAGGACACGGACTCTACCAGCGGCGACCTGGCAGATTGTGAAAACGAACTCTTCCTGGAGCAAGAACGGGTTAAAACGGAGCTCAGTACCAGCCTCTACATAGGACTGAGGTTGAACACCGACCTGGAGGCTGTCAAGGCCGATTTGGAGTACACCCAAGAAGTGTGGGATGAGAAGGAGAAAGAACTGCAAAGCCTTTTGCAGAGTATGAGCGCCATGGAACTGTCCGAACCTCAGGAGGGCTCTGGGGAGCTCAGCCCAGGGTGCTCCCAAGTCGTAGAGAGGAGCTCTGTGGACAGTGCAAACGTCTGGGCCAAGAAAGAGGTGGAAAGGTGTACAAACTGTGAAGGGAACGATGAAGACTCGGACACGGGATTAAGTTCCATGCATAGCCAGGACTCTGATTCTGCACAAGTCTGTGAATCTTTGGTATAGCTGACGTTCCTTGTTGATGCCTCTGGAGAGGGGGGGGGGGTGGGGGGGTGGGCACAAGTGCTATTTAATTCCTGTTGTTGGAAGGTCCACCTTGGCGTCTATATCAAGCAGATACGTGAACTTTCCAATGTTTAACCGTTTTTTCTATTTGCACATCACTGGCAAAAGCACATTTGAAACTCTGGGAACTCTTCCCCTGGAATGTAAGGTTTATTTTATAGCCGGACTGTAACCTTTCTATATTATTTGCGCAGTATAATGTACATAAAAATAAAAAAAAACACGCAGGAAAACAATTTCTCCTGGCTTGACAACCCTAGAAAGCCCCTAGGTACAAGTTTGTAAGCTTATTTTTTTAAATAAATATTTGCTAAATGATGATTTAGCGCACTTAATGTTTATTTTAATGTAATTGTTTTTTTATTCTTATTTTATTTTATTAAGATAGAAACATAGAAAAGAGAAAAAGAGTAGTCCATTTTTTTTTTTTACATATTTTGCATAATTTTATTTTGTATTTTTTTTTTTTTAAATGTATTCTTTTTAAACTTTTTTTATTTTTTTTTCCTGAATATAGATCTATGTTTGTTAAAGATTCATGTTATTAAGAAACTGCCAACCACTTGCCAGCCCAGTCAAAGGAAAAAAAAAAAAGAACTTTAGTTACAAGTGGTGTTAGTTCCTAAGTTACGAGCTGTGTTTGTTCCAGCGAGTTGAGCGGACAATACCGTTCTCGATCTGCGATGTTTATTCCTCCCGCACTTAGCGTATCATTGTAGAAGCGCCAGTGCGGCAGCTGTACGGCTAATGACCCCCTATAATTGGGATTTAGGCTCCACACTAGTGCGACTCCCAAAGTCGTGTGATTTTTCCATTGTGTAGCTTTGATACAACTTTAATGCAATTTTTGATGAAGCCTTGATACAACTGTAATGCAATTTTTGATGCAGCTTTGATACAACTTTAATGCAATTTTTGATGCAGCTTTGATACAACTGTAATGCAATTTTTGATGCAGCCTTGATACAACTGTAATGCAATTTTTGATGCAGCTTTGATACAACTGTAATGCAATTTTTGATGTAGCTTTGGATGGGTGCGACTTTGGCTGCTGACTTTGCCTTTGACTCTTGCACAACTGTCGCATTAATAACATTAAGACCACTTGTGGGGCCACACGTGCGTTACCACTACTTAAACAGCGGCTAAATCGAGTGGCGCTTTACCGTTGTTTAATCGGTGGTTTTCCGGTCGCTATTAGGGCACCTTTAAACCCAAAGAAGGGGTTAAAAAACGCCCGTGTTGCGGCACTTCTGAAGCACTTTTCTGGCGCTTTGGAAGTGCTGTCCATTCATTGCAATGGGCATTACCCCTTCTTTGGGTTTAAAGGTGCCCTGATAGCGACCGGAAAACCACCGATTAAACAGCGCTCCCAAACTGCCCCCCAAAGATGCTGCTTGCAGATCTTTTTCTAACGTCCAGCAAGCGCAACGCCCCCCCCCCAGTGTGAAAAGCACTCAGGCTTTCACATTTGGGAGGCAGAATTCAGGCGCTTTACAGGCGCTAATTTCTAGTGCTAAAACGCCTGAACACTGCCTCAGTGTGAAAGGGGTCTAAGATGCGACTTTCATGCGACTTTTGAGAGGTTACGTTGAAGTCTATGGCACTCAAGTTGCATGAAAGTAGTGCAGGAACCTTTTTTTAAAGTTGCTGCGACTTTAAGTCGTATAGATTTGAACAGCTTTCCATTGAAATACATTGGCTGCGACTTTGTATGGGGAGATTTACTAAAACTGGAGCACTCAGAATCTGGTGCAGCTGCGCACGGTAGCCAGTCAAGCTTCTAACTTCAGCTTGTTCAATGAAGCTTTGACAATAAAAGCTGGAAGCCGATTGGTTTCTATGCAGAGTTGTCCCAGATTTTGCACTCTCCGGTTTTAGTAAAGTCAACCCCCTATGCGTCAAAAGTCAAGTCGCACAAGTGTGAACGGAGCCTTAGTGTTTTTTTAATGCTTGTACTGGTATCAAAGAGACAGTGAGATTTACTAAAACCGGTGCTCACAGAATGTGGTGAAGCTGTGCGTGGTATCCAATCAGCTTCCAGGTCTAAGGCTTGGGTTCGCACTGGTGCCAACACAGACATCGCATGTGATTCGCACCGCGTTGCTGTGCAGATCGCATGCCATGTCTGTGCAATGCAAATTCAGCCATACAAACTGTATGGCTGAAATCGCATCGCATGCGCACCAAAATGGTACAGGACTCTTTTTTTTTTTGGTCCGCACTGGAATTAGATCGCGTGAGTGTTCACACCCATGTGTTCCGATTTCTGTACCATTTGAAAATTCGCACTGCGATCTGCGAACCGATCTGGGGGGGGGGGGAGGGTGTCATTAACCACTTACAGATCGGACGATTTTCCCCCTTAATGACCAGGCCATTTTTTGTAATTCGGCACTGCGTCGCTTTAACTGACAATTGCGCGGTCGTGCGATGTTGTAGCCAAACAAAATTAACATCCTTTTTTTTCTCCACAAATAGAGCTTCCTTTTGGTGGTATTTGATCAGCGGTTTTTATTTTTTGCGCTATAAACAAAAAAAGAGCGACAATTAAAACATTATTTTTTTACATTTTGCTATATAAATATCCCCAAAAAATATATAAAAAACATTTTTTTTCCTCAGTTTAGGCCGATACGTATTCTTCCACATATTTTTGGTAAAAAAAATAAAAAAAAATCGCAATAACGTTTATTGATTGGTTTGTGCAAAAGTTATAAAAATAGGGGATAGATTTATGGCATTTTATAATAATTTTTATTTATTTATTTTTACTAGTAATGGCGGCAATCAGCTTTTTTTTTTAATTATAGCGACTGCGACATTATGGCAGACACATCGGACACTTCTGGCGATATTTTGGGACCATTGTCATTTATATAGCGATTGATTGGTTTGTGCAAAAGTTTATAGCGTCTACAAAATAGGGGATAGTTTTATGGCATTCAATATTATTTTTTTTTTTTCTACTAGCATGGTGGTGATCAGCGATTTTTTTATTTTTATTTTTTCATTTCAACTGCGACATTATGGGCGGACACATCGGACACTTTTGCCGATATTTTGGGACCATTCGCATTTATACAGCGATCAGCGTGATTAAAAACGCACTGATTACTGCGTAAATGTGACTGGCAGTGAAGGGGTTAACCACTAGGTGGCGCTGCAGGGGGTTAAGTGTGACCTAGGAGTGATTCTAACTGTGAGGGGGGGAGGGGCTGTGTGTGACACGTCACTGATCACCGCTCCCGATTACAGGGAGCTGTGATTGGTGTCCTGTCACTAGGCAGAACGGGGAGATGCTTGTTTACATCGGCATTTCCCGGGTTCTTCCTCTCCGTGAAACGATCGTGGGTATCCCCGCCGGACATCGAGTCAGTGGGACCCCACGGGTCGGAACTCGCGGCGGGCACGTGCGCCTGCTATCCAAGCCTCGCGAGATTGCGTACATTAACGTGATTTCGCTTCCGCGGAGCCAACCTGTCGCAGGAAAAACTGCGGCGGCTGGCCCGCAAGTGGGTTAAAAGACGCAGTCAATGTGAATGAGGGCTTACTGTCAAAGCTTAATTGAACAAGCGGAAGTTAAAAGCTGATTGGCTGCCATGCAGAGCTGCCCCAGATTCTGCACTCTCCAGTTTTAGTAACTCCGCACCAAAGTGATACTGAAGACCAATGGCAAAAAGTTTTTTTTTTTTTTTCTTTTTCTGAACTCAAAACGAGTCTTGTTGAGTGAAGAGCGTCACTCCCTACACAGATGCTGGGCGACAAGTATCCCTCTCTGCAGGCGCGGTATTACCTGTATAATGGTTTAATGTTACTGCCGCCGTGTCATGTTCAGGCGCATCGTTTGCTTACTGAGAAAAAATGAAAATAAGATTTGTAGAAGAATACGCAATGAATATACGGTTCGCACACGTCTGGCTGCGGTTTCAGCGCGATTTTTAAAAGTAGTCCAGTGTGTGTTTTTTTTTTTTTTTCGTTTTTTCACCGGTTCAAGTGCGAATCCTTTGCTTGAAATCGCACCTGAACCGGACTTTTTAATCACTTTGCAGGCCAAAGACCAGACCACTTTTTTGCGATTTGGCACTGCGTCGCTTTAACTGGCAATTGCGCGGTCGTGCAACGTGGCTCCCAAACAAAATTGACATCCTCCCCCCCCCCCCCCCCCCACAAATAGAGCTTTCTTTTGGTGGTATTTGATCACCCCGGCAGATTTTTATTTTTTTTGCGCTATAAACAAAAAATGAGCGACAAATTTGAAAAAAAAAAAAAAAACGCTTTATTTTTTACATTTTGCTATAATAAATATCCCCCAAAAATATATTTAAAAAAAAACATTTTTTTTCCTCAGTTTAGGCCGATACGTATTCTTCTACATATTTTTGGTAAAAAAAAAAACGCAATAAGCGTTTATTGATTGGTTTGCGCAAAATTTATAGCGTCTACAAAATAGGGGATAGTTTTATGGCATTTTTATTTTTTCTATATATATGTTTTATATATATATATATATATATATATATATATATATATATATATATATATATATATATATATATTTTTTTTTTATTATTAATTTTTTTTTTTTTTACCTGTAATGGCTCTGTAGTGATCTGCGTTTTTTTTAATTTTTATTTTTTTTATCGTGACTGCAACATTTTTGGGACCATTGGCATTTATACAGCAACCAGTGCTATACAAATGCACTGATTCTTGCGTAAATTACACTGGCAGTGAACTGGTTAACCACTAGGTGGCAGTGTAGGGGGTTAAATGTGTCCTGGGGAGTGTTTCTAACTGTGAGGGGGGGGGGGGGGGGGCGTGGCTGTGTGTGACACGTCACTGATCTCTGCTCCCGATCGCAGGGAGCAGGGATCAGTGACAGTGTCACTAGGCAAAACGGGGAGATGCTTGTTTACTTTAGCATCTCCCCGTTCTTCCTCCCCGTGAGGCGATCGCAGGTATCCCCGCGGCGATCGAGTCCACGGGACCCCCGGAGGTTTCCAACTGGTGGCGTGCACGCGATGGCGCGGCGGCAAATTTAAAGGGACGTACCTGTACGCCCAGTTGCCTGTCCGTGTCATTCTGCCGACGTACATCGGCGTGCGCCGGTCGGCATTTGTGGTTAAACAAGTTGCATTGTATAACATTCAGGTACGACTTTCATGCAACTTCTGAGGGTTAACATTGAAGTCTGCGGCCCTCAAGATGCTGGAAAGCCGGACCAAAGTAGTGCATGAACTACTTTGAAGTCGCTGCAGCTTTAAGTCGCATGTATATGAATGGTTATCATTGGAAGACGCGGGGGAACGACTTGTCATGCGACTTCGATGTCCAAAATTGCACAACGGGTCGCACAAGTGTAATGCCCCGTACACACGAGTGGAATTTCCGTCTGAAAAATCTTGGATGGTTGTTCTGACGGAATTCCACTCAAGCTTGGCTTGCATACACACGGGTCACACAAAAGTTCTCGGAACTTTCGACCGCCAAGAACGCGGTGACGTACAACACTACAAGGAGCCGAGAAAATGAAGTTCAATGCTTCCGAGCATGCGTCCAATTGTTTCCGAGCGTGCGTAGGAATTTTGCGTGTCGGAATTGGTACAGACGATCGGAATTTCCGATCGGAAACTTTTTCCGACTGAAAAATTGAGAACCTAAATTTTTTGCTAGCAGGAATTCGGCCAGTAAAAGTCAGACGGAGCGTACACACGGTCGCATTTTCCCACCAAAAGCTCTCATCGGTCTTTTGCTGGCCGAATTTCCGATCGTATGTTCGGGGCTTTAAATTATGAAAGATTTTTTTATTTTACTTCCCCCCCCCCCCCTCCCCCCCGTGTGTTTTAGTTTAATTTGTCTAAAGCTGGCCAAACGCGGTTCGATTTTCGTGTGACGTTTGTAGAAGAATCGTTGGTCAGAACATTCTTCTCTGGCCATCGTCAGGTCAACTCATTTTCTTGTAAAGCCCAGAAAATTGCGCCCAGACCTGTTCTTTGAATGGAATTCCAGAGGTTTTAAAAAGGTTTCATTACAATTACCAAAAACGCATTCAGAGTCAGGATTTCATTTTGAAAGAAAATGAATAAAAAAATTCCACTCTGCTCCTTAGAATTTCCAGAAAGGGTGGTAAATATGCTTTGCCCTGTGTGCCCCCCATATTAGTTATTCTTGTATTTAGAACTTTATTTAACTTATTGATGATGCTTTATGCCATAGCTACTAACTGTCCCGGATCTGGAGGGACTGTCCCTGATTTGGAACAAAGTTCCTCTGTCCCTCTTTCCTCCTCATTTGTCCCTCATTTTGGTCTCATTAGGGCCGGTGCCACCACTAGGCAATCTAGGCAGCTGCCTAGGGCACCCCGGCCACTGGTGTTCCTACTCTCTTCTCTCTGCAGCAAGCAACTAAGTCTCAGCATTAGCAGGCAGCCGCCGCTCCGTTCTCACATAGTGTCAGAGGCGTAGTGGCGGTGGAGGACTGTGTCTGTGTCCAGAGTCCCGAATGAATGGAAGCAAGCAAACATTCATTAATGGGCGCTGATGAGGATGCATTTGGGTGCTGGTGAGGCTGCATTTGATGGGCGCTGGTGAGGCTGAATTTGATGGGTGCTGGTGAGGCTACATTTGATGGGCGCTGATGAGGCTGCATTCGATGGGCACTGAGGCTGCATTCGATGGGTGCTAGTGAGACTGTATTTGATGGGCACTGGTGAGGCTGCATTTGATGGGTGCTGGTGAGGCTGCATTTGATGGGAGCTGGTGAGGCTGCATTTGATGGGAGCTGGTGAGGCTGCATTTGATGGGCGCTGGTGAGGCTGCATTTGATGGGCGTTGGTGTGGCTGCATTTGATAGGCTGCATTTGATGGGCGCTGGTGAGGCTGCATTTGATGGGCACTGGTGAGGCGGCATTGATGGACGCTGATGAGGTTGCATTTGATGGGTGCTGGTGAGGCTGCATTTGGTGGGCGTTGGTGAGGCTGCATTTGATAGGCTGCATTTGATGGGCGCTGGTGAGGCTGCATTTGATGGGCACTGGTGAGGCTGCATTGATGGACGCTGATGAGGTTGCATTTGATAGGCGCTGGTGAGGCTGCATTTGATGGGCGCTGGTGAGGCTGCATTTGATGGGCACTGGTGAGGATGCATTGATGGATGCTGGTGAGGATGCATTGATGGGTGCTAATGAGCATGCATTTGATGAGCGCTTTTTTAAAAAGGTGGGGTATACATGGACAGGGCAAAGGGGGTGGAGCCAAGGGGGGGTGGCAAATGAGTTTTCACCTAGGGTATCAAAAATCATTGCACCAGCCCTGGGTCTGATCTATATAATTGTATATACAATGCATTATTTATCTTTCAAAAGTGTATAGCCAGTGCTAAACTTTCCACCAAATTTCTAAATTGCATTTGTAAAATATAAAAAGCCAATATACAGAAAAAGCACTTATGGGTATGAACAAACTTTTTTTGGTTTAATTCTCCTTTAAGGGGGGGGCGTGGCTTGAGGTGTGTCCTATGCCTACATCATTTTTCTGGTAGGTGTCCCTCATTCCCATCTCGAAAAGTTGGGAGGTGTGCTCATTGTGATTTCCAAGGGTTCCCCAAAACCTTACAATGATTTTAGGGGGTTCTCCAGAAGGGAAAAGGTTGGGGGAGGCTGGTGTAGATGCGTGAGCCCCTCCTGTGACTGGTCGTCTTTGTGATATTTGAGGTCATTGCTGGATAGCGGGAACTATTCCCGAACTCACCGCTGACTCGCCGTCCAATCATCCCAGACAAGAAATGTCCAGTCTGTGCATTCTTTTACCTATAATGGCAGCTTTTTGGACAGAAGGCATCGCAGCAAAGCTCCCAACCGTCCCGGATTTCGAGGGACTGTCCCTGACATGGAACAAAGTCCCCTCTGTCCCTCTGTCCTCCTCATTTGTCCCTCATTTTGGTCTGATCTATAGAGTTGTATATAAAATGCACTTTTTATCTTTCAAAAAGCGTTTCCCAGTGCTGAACCTTTCATCTGATTTCTTCATAAATTGTTGCATTTGTAAATTCCAAAAGCCAATATAAAGGAATAGTAGTGGCAAAAAAATGTAACTAATCTTTTTTTTTTTTTGTATAATTCTCCTTTATGAGGGGGCGTGGCAGGGAGGGGAGTATCGTATGCCTACATACTTTTGCTAATAGGTGTCCCTCATTCCCATACCAAAAAAGTTGGGAGGAGTGATCACAGGAGCGTTAAAGAAGAGATACCTGTGTGAGAAGGGTCTGATAGAAGCAGCTGTTCTCGGGCTGCATACCCGAGCAGTGACTAGGTGCAGCAAAGTAAAGGGAGAGCCTTCTTCCGTCAGAGCCTTGTCACCCAGGTGTTGCACTTTGTCCAAATGTTTTTTTACTGTATAGATTGCTGTGAAGACGATTGGCCTTTGTTCTCTATAAGGCCTCTTGCACGCAATACGCCTATTGGAGCATCTATTTTTTTAGCGTTTTTTTATTTATTTTTTTCTGTATGTATTTTCACGCACATGCGCGTAACTTATGTTAATGGACTCACACAGTTGGTGCTCATGGGTTTTATGGGGGGGGGGGGCGGCAAACAACCACCCCCTCCCCTCCGTGGCACCTCAAAGCCCCCCCCCCACCCCGCTCGCTGTCAGCCGGTTGTCCTATCATATACAGTCCCCCAGTACACAGCACACACAGATTCCGAAAATAGCCGAAGATGAATGGCGCCTGCCCCGTGAGTCCAGGTTCTAGCCCCACCATCCAAGTGGACATAGAGTTGGAATATAAAAGAGCCGAGCGCAGCAAGGCCGAGCCCGAAGCGTGGCGAGCGAAGCTCGCCCGCGAGGGGCCCTCTAATTTTTCCAGCCCTATCTCCGTTTGGATGGTGGGGCTACCACCTCCACTCACGGCGCAGGCGCCGTTCATCTTTGGAGATTTTCCGAAGCTTCTTCTGCTCCGTACTGCGCAAGCGCTGCGCATGCGCAGTTGGGTGGGGACACTATATGATGGCCGGACTGAATATGCCAGAACAGCAGTCCGTCCACTTACTCCATCAAGGAGCGGCAGGGATCGTGCAGCATAAGACATCAGGCTGCGGCGAGCATCGGGTAGCAGCTCCTGTGTCTTCTCCTCCTCGCATCTTCCTCTCCTCCTAGGCATCCAATAGGATCGCCTGTCCTTTCAGTCAATGCAGTGACGGGCATCAGACCCGCCCCCGCCCCTCGATTGGCCAGGAGGAGGGTGAGTGTTGCAGCAGCGAAAGTTTTATTCGCTATTGCAGCCCACCCGGGGTGGGCTCGTAGCGCGATGCTCTGCTCCTCGAGCCCACCCTAATTTGAAGCCTATTAGAGCCTTTGTCTCTAATCAGGCGCTTCAAAAAAACACCTTCACCACTGTAATTCAGGCGCCCGGCATCCTGAAAGGGGCCGTGCACATGAATGGGGGGGGGGGGTGGTGGCGGCGATGGATAGAGCATGAATAGGGGGTGGTGGCCATGGATAGAGGCGGTCGGCGCTTGGGCACCCCCCAATGGACGTGCCACCACTGGATGCGCATGAGGCACACATTACTGACCAAAATGTATTTATATTTTTTACTGAAGAATACACGGCACTTGTTTACATGCCTGTGTGCATAGGCACATTAGAAATAATGGGCTGTATTTTATCTCAGTAAAAAAAATAAGCTGTACTGAGCTTTTTCAAGCTGCGGCGTGCAAGAGGCCCTGAGGTGACTTCTAAATGGGTCCTATAATGAAGATGAATAGAAATAAACTAGATTTATTTCTATTTGTCTTCAATAGCAGCTCAGTGATTGTAGGCATCGGGACAGGAAGTGAGGGTGAATTTCCCCCATGGGGACACAGACAGCACCAAAACCAGAGGCGGTAACTCATCTTGACTTTGTCCACAGCTAAAAGGAAGTTCCACCTAAACCTGTTGCTGCACCACTTAACACATGTGTGGAGGAAGGGGGAACTGATGCCCCGTACACACGATCAGAAATTCTGCCCAGCAAAAGTCCGATGAGAGCTTTCGGTCAGAAATTTCCGACCGTGTGTACGCTCCATCGGACTTTTGCTGGCCGAATTCCCGCCAGCAAAAGGCTGAGAGCAGATTCTCTATTTTTCGGTCGGGAAAAAGTTCCTCTCCGAAAATGCGTTCGTCTGTACGCAATTCGGACGCGCAAAACAAATCGCGCATGCCCGGAAACTATTTGATGCATTGAACTTGCTTTTCCCGGGTCTCGTCGTAGTGTTGTGCGTCACCGTGTTCTTGACCATTGGAACAAGCTGTCCAATAAAAATGCTGCGGTGGAGGCTGTCCTTTCAATGCAGTGTCATATAAGGGGCGTGTCTAAAAGACACATGCTCCCTTCCAGCCCTTTTAACTAGAAAGAAAAAAAACTTGTGTTTTTTGGGAAAAAGATTTACCCACAATCCCGTGTTTTTCTCACACAGTTGGGAGGGAGAATGATAATCTGCTGCCTGCTGAAAAGGTACAAGCTAAATCATATATTTATATGCTATATATGTTATAAGATAATCATTTATTATGTATCTATTCTTTTGTATAATGCGAAAGATGATATTATGGTGAGTAAATAGATACCTAACATGTCACACTTTAAAACTGCGCATTGCTAGTGGAATGGCGCCAAACTTCAGTACTTAAAAATCCCCATAGGCGACGCTTTAATTTTTTTTACAGGTTACCTGTTTAGAGTTACAGAGGAGGTCTAGTGCTAGAATTATTGCTCTTGTTCTAACGTTCGCTGTGTATGTAACTTGCGTGTATCTGTCTCTGATACCAGCCAGTGCCTCACCAGCCACCGACCTCCCCGCACGTCCCTGCCCCCGTATATATGTGTGTGGCTGGAGTGAAGAGGTTAAAGAGGAGCTCCATGCTCCCCCCCCCCCCAAAAAAAATTTGTATAAGTGTCCCTATACTGTAGCTGCTGACTTTTAATACAAGGACACTTACCTGTCCAGGGATCCAGCGATGTCTTCATCAGAGCCGATTCTTCAATCGGCTTCAGGCGCAGGGGTCAGCATCTTAAGTAAGGGAAACAGGAAGTGAAGCCTTGCAGGTTTCGAAGGCCGTTTTCCTACTGCGCATGCGCAAGCCGCTCCGCTTTGTGAATGGCCCCCGCAGTTTTCTGGGACCTGCAATGTGTCCCAGAGGGCTGTGGGGGAAGGAGGGGGGGGGGGTGTACTTCTGGCATCTGACCGAAAGTGGGAGCGGGCACCTTTCAAAATCAGGTACTCGCTCCCTCTGAGAAAAGTGCCAAATGTGGCAGTGGAGGGGGAGGGGGTGAAAACAAGCAGAACTTCCCCTTTGTGGGTGAAGTTCCTCTTTAATACACTACTGTATTTGTTGTTATCTTCTTTTTCAAATATATTGTCTATGTTTAATTTACATCAAGAGAATGGGGACCCCTTCCACCCCCCAGGCCCCATATCAGCCGTATGACCTACTATGGCTACTGTCACCAATGACAACTGTCTGAGAGGGGACTTCCCTGATTTTAAAGAATTTTCCTTCTCACTTCCTCTACAGGAGAGGAAAGAAAGGGAAATTCCCAACAGGACACAGATGGCAAAAAGACCCAACAGGAATTTAAACCATTTGCTACTCTGTCCAAAATAAATAAAGGTTTGGCTTTAGATAAACTTTATTTTTTTTCTGGATCTCAGGGACTGTTAGTTCCATATTATCCCATTGAGTGTTTTCCCACACTGAGGGTTGGCGCTAAAAGGGCAGTGGGACAGTTTCGATGTAAACCCTGATTCCCAGATTTATTCTTTTATTCTGCGGTTGCTTTCAGAATGTTTAGTCGAGAGAAACAGCTGGCTGACTTACTTAAAGTGGAACTCCAGAATGAGCAAATATCATATCATGTGTATTCTTCTTGAATCTCGGAGTGCTTTGTGTATTTCTTCCAGATCTGTAATCAGTAATCCAGTGCGAGACTTTTACTTCCTCTAATAAAGACCGCTCACTGCTGCACTCTCTCCTTGTGCAGGGTGACTGGTCTGGTCTCCGCCCCCTCCTGTAGTTTTCTGCAGGCAGTCTGAAGTGGGTAGAGCCTGCTGGACCCCTCCCACTGCTCTGCTCTCTCTCTCCTTGTGCAGGGTGACTGGTCTTGTCTCTGCCTCCTCCTGTAGTTTTCTGCAGGCAGCCTGTAGTAGTGGATGGGGAGCGAGTACCTGCTTTTGACAGGTACTTGCTCCTACTTCAGATGGACCATTCAAAAAGCGCACATGCGCAGTAGGGAACCAGCTGGAAGGCCACAAGACCACCCCTTTCACACCGGTGGCGCTCTAGTGCTAAAGTGCTACTCGTTTTACGGCTGGTAAAGTGGTGGGTTTTAGGCCGCTAGTAGGACGCTTTTAACCCCAAAGAAGGGGGTTAAAAGTGCCTGTGTTGTGGTGCTTCCAAATCGATTTTCAGATGCTTTGGAAGCGCTGCCTATTCATTTCAATGGGGAGGGGGTTTTGGGAACACTAAATACAGTGCTCCCAAACTGCCCCAAAGATGCTGCTTGCAGGACTTTTTCCTAACGTCCCGCAAGCGCCCCGCCCCAGTGTGAAAGGTCACACTGAAATGAATGGGAGGCGGTTTTCAGGCGCTTTACAGGTGCTATTTCTAGCGCTAAAATGCCTGAAACCAACCTCAGTGTGAAAGGGGTCCAAATGAAGATGGTGGCGGCAGCACCTGATAGCCGATTTAAAAATCGGCTTGGGTGAGGACACCACTGGACTACCGGACAGGTAAGTGCCCTTATATTAAAAGTCATTATTTGTGGCTGCCGACTTTTAATTTTATCTACAGGAGCCCGGAGCTCCTCTTTAAATTAAATTTTTGTGTGCTGGAAGGTCAGCTTTAATTTTCCAGTAGAAAGCAATGAATTTTAATTATTGGGACAAATTTAAAATATCTTGATTTCTATGCAAAGTTAAAGTGGAGTTCCACCCTAAAAAAAAAAAAAAATGTGTATAAAAAAATAAAAAACATTTAGAGAATTTTTTTTTTTTTTACTCACCTCTAAATGCCTGTTGCTAGGGGGTCCCTCGTAGTCTGCCTCCTTCAGCGCCTGGGCTCTTGACATCACTTCTCTCGGCGCAGGAAGGGAGATCAGCTCTGCTCCCTCCCTCTTGTCAATCATCTGGGACACGTCTCAGGTCCCAGACAATTGCATGGCCAATCACGACGTACAGCGCCGCTCACGCATGCGCCTCCCGCGCATGCGCAGTAGGTGCCCGGCTGTGAAGCCACATCCGGGCGCCCACAGTTACAATGCCAGTGCCGCCAAGCGGAGGGGGAGATGAGCGGGGCATCGCTGGACCCTGGGACAGGTAAGTGTCCGATTATTAAAAGTCAGCAGCTAGAGTATTTGTAGCTAATGACTTTTTTTTCTTTCTTTTTTTTAAGTGGAGCTTTAGTCCGCCCAGCAGGCGGCTCCACACCCCCTCAGACACCACCTGCGCATGCACAGGTGATTTTCCTCGCATGCGCAAAGACAGAAGACAGAACTTTCGGACTTCCCTGATATCAGTCATTGCACATGTGCGCACGCACATGGGGCAGGTAGAAATTCTTTGTGCAGGGCAGGTTATCATGCCCTTTTCAGAAAAGGTCCACTTTAGGAATTTTTAGATAGCTGGTGATTGAAGAAGCCGCACAATCATTTTTCGGAAATGAACATATAAATACTGCAAAGGTCAATTACTAGAAAAACAAAACAAAAAACGCACAAGTTAAATCAGTCGTATCCATTGAGAAAAATAAGGTACAGTGTTGACATTGCCGCACGTGTTATCAGTTAGCAGACTGGCACTCATGTGTGGTCATTTGAAATGAATGTGATCTTCCTAGGCCTGGGCTAAGCTTGGTGTCACAGGGCTTAGCAATGAAAGGGGTCATTCAGATATTGCCGATGTGGCCCTTCCCGATAATGGGAATTCCTGAGCTGTGAGTGAACAAGGATCACCATAGATTAGCTGTTTGAATACTTTGTGTCGGGCAGAGTGTACTGCTGACCCTTCTGTTCTGAAATCAGTCGGTGTACAATCAGTGGTATTAACCCTTCCATCACCAGCCGCAGGCAAGAGGACAAGGTATCTGGCTGTGCAAAGATGAAAAAGTCACCCCCCCCCCCCCCCCCCCAAGGCCTGATTCACACCTATGCATTTTAAGTGCTTTTTACATTTTGCAGATTTGCACTCCAGAACATGTTCCATGGGAAACCATGTTAGATGGACTGTAGTGCCAATCTGCAAAATGCAAAAAGCACTTAAAATGCCATAGGTGTAAATCAGGCCTAAGAGCTGGAAACAAAACACCTGTCCTGACTTTTCTAGAACTAAAGAAGAAAAAAATGACAACGCAGAGCAACAGTCCACATACAGTATCTCACAAAAGTGAGTACACCCCTCGCATTTTTGTAACTATTTTATTCTATCTTTTCATGTGACAACACTGAAGAAATGACACTTGTCTACAATGTAAAGTAGTGAGTGTACAGCTTGTATAACAGTGTAAATTTGCTGCCCCCTCAAAAGAACTCAACGCACAGCCATTTAATGTCTAAACCACTGGCAACAAAAGATAGTACACCCCCTAAGTGAAAATGTCCAAGTTGGGCACAGTTAGCTATTTTCCCTCCCCGGTGTCATGTGACTTGTTAGGCCGCGTACACACGGGCGGACTGTCTGCCCAACTAAGTCCGTCAGACAATCCGACAGACAGTCCGTCCTACTTTCGAATGAACGGACTTGACCACACACGATGAACAGACAGTCCGCCGAAAGCTTGCGCGATGACGTGTACAGCACGTACGACGGGACTAGAAATTCGACGTCCAATACACTGCAATGCAACCTTCGGCCGTGTAAATCCTTTCTGAGCATGCGCCATACTTAGTCCGTCCAACTAGCCTACTCACGAGCGGACTGTCCGCTGAAACCAAGTTTGGACGGACTGTATTACGGAAATTCCGAAAGACTTAGTCCGCCAGACTGTCCGCTGAAAAAGTCCGCTGAAGCCCACACACGAGCGGATTGTCCGCTGAAACACGTTTCAACGGACTAAGTTGGACAGACAATCCGCCCGTGTGTACGCGGCCTAAGGCGAGAGTCCAGCGGACTTTTTCAGCGGACAATCTGACGAACAAAGTCTTACGGAATTTCCGTAAGACAGTCCATTCAAACTTGGTTTTGTCCGTCCAAACTTTGTTTCAGCGGACAGTCCGCTCGTGTGTAGGCAAGTTGGACGGACTAAGTATGGTGCATGCTCAGAAAGGGTTTACACGGCCGAAGGTTGCATTGCAGTGTATAGGACGTCGTTTTTCTAGTCCCGTCGTACGTGCTGTACACGTCATTACGCACGCTTTCAGCGGACTGTTTGCTCATCGTGTGTGGTCAAGTCCGTTCATTCAAATTTTGAACGGACTGTCTGTCGGATTGTCTGCCGAACTTAGTTGTCTGCCCGTGTGTACGCGGCCTTAGTGTTACAAGGTCTCAGGTGTGAATGGGGAGCAGGTGTGTTACATGTGGTGTTATCGCTCTCACTCTCTCATACTGGTCACTGGAAGTTCAACATGGCACCTCATGGCAAAGAACGCTCTGAGGATTTGTAAAAAATTAATTGTTGCTCTACTAAAAGATGGCCTAGGCCAGTGATGGCGAACCTTGGCACCCCAGATGTTTCGGAACTACATTTCCCATGATGCTCATGCACTCTGCAGTGTAGTGGAGCATCATGGGAAATGTAGTTCCAAAACATCTGGGGTGCCAAGGTTCGCCATCACTGGCCTAGGCTATAAGAAGATTGCCAAGAATCTGAAACTGAGCTGCAGCACGGTGGCCAAGACAATACAGCGGTTTAGCAGGACAGGTTCCACTCAGAACAGGCCTCGCCATGGTCAACCAAAGAAGTTGAGGTCACGCGCTCAGCGTCATCTCCAGAGGTTGTCTTTGGCAAATAGACGTATGAGTGCTGCCAGCATTGCTCCAGAGGTTGAAGGGGTGGGGGGGTCAGCCTGTCAGTGCTCAGACCATACGCCGCACACTGCATCAAATTGGTCTGCATGGCTGTAGTCCCAGAAGGAAGCCTCTTTTAAAGATGATGCACAAGAAAGCCCACAAACAGTTTGCTGAAGACAAGCAGACTAAGGACATGGATTACTGGAACCATGTCCTGTGGTCTGATGAGACCAAGATAAACGTATTTGGTGTCAGATGGTGACAAGCGTGTGTGGGGGCAGCCAGGTGAGGAGGACAAAGACAAGTGTGTCTTGCCTACAGTCAGGCATGGTGGTGGGAGTGTCATGGTCTGGGGCTGTATGAGTGATGCCGGCACTGGGGGGCTACAGTTCATTGAGGAAACCATGAATGCAAAAATAACAAACAAAACAAAACAAAAACACTGACACCGTCCACTCCCCCCTAACCCCCCCCCCCCCCCCCAAAAAAAGAAAAGAAAGCATTGTGAAAAATATATGTAAAAATTGTAAAAAATACCAAAAAATAAAACTAAAAAAAAAATAATAATCTTTCATGGCTGTAATGCACGGGTGTGGCCAGGACAGTGAAGACTTGAATGAGCTGGATGTAAACAAAACAGAAGAACATTGGCTGTCAGATCAAGATAAAACAAGACCTCACTAACCTTTGTAGCTGCAGACACTGTGGAGTATTTAATCTTCAAACTTCGCAAAAGAGACAATGAAATCACAGCTCCTCTCCTGAAATATTTCTATGTCAGTCTTCCAGCCTTGTAATGTAAACAAAAATAGGGTATATTTAATGTATTTATTACAGGTATTTACATATCAACCACAATTTACATAGCATTTTACATATTTGTTGTACATTCACACCAGTCCCTGCCCTCAAGCAGCTCACGGTCTAAGGTCCCTGCCTTACATACATACGGTACCATACCTTCCAACTTTTTGAAATGGGAACGAGGAACACCTATTAGCAAAAGTATGTAGGCATAGGACACACCCCCTGTCACGCCCCCTTAAAAATATATAAAAAAAATTAATGAGTTAAACCCACATGTGTTTTTTTTTTTTTTTTTACCATTACTGTTCCTTTATATTGGCTTTTGAAATGTACAAATGCAGCAATTTAGAAATTGAATAAAAGGTTTAGCACTGGGAAACACTTTGAAAGATAAAAAAGTGCATTTTATATACAACTATAAAGCTCAGACCAAAATGAGAGACAAATGAGGAGGAAAGAGGGACAGAGGGACTTCATTCCAAATCAGGGACAATCCCTCGAAATCCGGGACAGTTGGGAGCTATGACTGAACATATACTAGGGGCCAATTTAGACAGGAGCCAAATAACCTTCCAGCATGTTTTTGGAGTGCGGGGGAAACTGGAGCACCAAGGGGAAACCAATGCAAGCACAGGGAGCACATGCTAACTATATGCAGACATGTCTTGGTTGGGTCAAACCGAGAACTCCAGTGCTATTAACTAGGGTGGTCTGTTGTTTTCAGGAAGCTATGTGCAGCCCCTCATACCAACCACGATCTGTCTGCATTTCATAGGGAAGCACAGAGGCGTATGCCGCGATCTGACTTTTCGACGGACTAGGTCTGGCGGACTATCAGACGGACTTTGCAGCGGAGGTCCGCCGGACTTTCAAACGAACGGACTTGCCCACACACTATCACTCCAAAAGTCCGCCGGATTCGACCGTGATGACCAGGGCAGGACTTAGGGTGGTGGGGGCCCCTGGGCTTGATCCACTTTCGGGCCCTATCTTGTGTACATTACAGCATTAATCTGCGTTTAACACGCACCCCAAGTTTGGGAGGGAATTTTAAGGAAAGAAACTTTTAGGAGGGAAGTTTAAGGAAAAAACTTACATTTAAATGCCCATCAATGCAGCCTTATCAGTGTCCATCTGCAGCCTTGCCCATCCATCTGCAGCCTTGCCCAGTGTCATTTGCAGCCTTGTCATTGCAGTCTTGAAGTTTAAAAATGGTGCAGCCGAGATACAGAGTCCTGTGTATCTCAATGGCTCTCAGGTCCTCTCGGCGGCTCTCGGGTCCTCTTGCAGCCCCGAGCGGAGCTGAGAGTAGCCGAGTGTACTCGGCCTGGCTAGCAGTCACGCCCAGTCCCTGTGTCCATCATAGGGCGGGACTGGGCGTGGCTGTGACTGTGAGTGGAGCTGAGCCGAGTACACTCGGCTATGTATCTCGGCAGGGCCCACGGGGCCCCCAATTGGGTGGGGCCCATGGGCTTGAGCCCAGTCAAGCCCAATGGTAAGTCCAGCCCTGGTGATGACGTACGACCGGACTAGAATAAGGAAGTTCATAGCCAGTAGCCAATAGCTGCCCTAGCGTCGGTTTCTGTCCATCGGACTAGCACACAGACGAGCGGATTTTTCGGCCGGACTCGAGTCCGTCGGAGAAAGATTTAAAACATGTTTTATTTCCAGGTCCGTCTGAATTTTGGGAAAGAAAAGTCCGCTGGAGCACCACACACTGTACGCAGCATTAGTGTTGACATCTCTATGCTTAAAATAAGGTATAATGAAAACAGAAAACTTTTTATTCATTAGCATGTTGATGGGGGGGGGGGGGGATTAACCAAGGAAGGCAAAATATATGCAGCTTAGACTTCAGCTTTAAATCCAAAGTGCTCAGAAAGTTCTGTTGCGCATTCCCAGGCCTGTACAGCTGTGGTTTGTTTAGCTGACAACATGTTTAATTCTTTTCCTTACTAGGGATATTACAAAATCTATCTTCAAGCTAGCTACAGGGATAATGGGATTTGTGGTGATGGGGAAGGAATGCGCTGGTGGAAGCCAACAGATCACTCCTTCCAAATAAAAGGTTAGGCACGACGTACAAGTATGTTAGACATTATGGCTACCTGGCTCCTGTTATTTGTTTTACTTGCAGCCCAGCAGTGGACGGGACAAATCTCCCAGATTCTTTAAAATCTTAGCAAACACATTCTGTTTGTTGACGCACGAGATATAAAGCCAGAGAATTTGGCCGAGCTGGAAGGTGCTATTTGCATTGTGTTCATACAATGCGCATGTGATGGAGCATGACTTGTTGGCTTGGCAGGAACTCTGACGATAATTGCGAAGTGTCTCGGGAATAGAGAGGTGAAACGTTCTGCTTTCACAAATACAATCAATGCAATTACTTTGCATATTCCAGACTTGTGCATTGAATAGGAACTGTTGCTTTTAGAGGGCTGTGTTGACCAAGTCATGTTCTTTCTTCAGCTGGTAACCTTCGGGGATTCAGGACAAAGCCGTGTCATGTCTTCACACACCTACACATTCCTTTCTGACAACTCAGTCTTTCTCAATCTTTTTACACCAAGGTATCCCTAAAAATAATGTTCATGTCTTGGGGAACCCTTACTGAGTGGGGTGGGGGGGGGGGTCAGTGGAGAATATGCCCCTTACATTTGTGGTCAGTAGGAAGAATGTGACCTTGGTCTTGGTTAGAAGGTCTACAGATACCCAAATAGATAATTGGGTCATTATGCTGGTTTTGTCAAATAATGTAGGTCCTGGAAATATGCAGGCTCTATCAGCTGGGAGCTCAACCAACCACAGCTCAAGGAACCCCATAGAAAGCTCTAAAATATCCATAGGGTTCGACAAAACCCTGGTGAAGAATAGCTGTGCTAACTATTGTCCAAACAAATGGTTCACTAGTCCTGGAGCTATGAAGGCTCCACCAGATGCAAGGTCAACCAGCCAGAGCTCAAGGAACCCATAGAAACCCCTGAAGGGTTCCTGGGGTTCTACACAACTCTGACTGAGAATAGCTGTGCATCAGACGCAAGGTCAATATACCCCTAGAAACCTCTGAAGGGACTCTATGTTTCACCACAACCCTGGTTGAGAATAGCTGCGCTAATTATTCCCCAAACAAATGGTAAAAAGCTCCATCGGATGCAAGGTCAACCAGCCATGGCTTAAAGAATACCTACAAACCTCTGAAGAAACCCTATGGTTCACCACAACCCTGGTTAAGAATAACTTTGATAACTATTCCCCAAACAAATGATTCACTAGTACTGAAACTATGCAGGCTCCATCAGATGCAAGGTCAAGAAACCCCTAAAAACCTCTGGTGGAACCCTATGGTACAACACAACCCTGGTTGAGATTAATTGTGCTATTTGTCAGAAACCATTAATCACACTGAGACAGAAGTACAGTTAAATCACACTTTTTAATAATAATAAAAGTAAATAGAACAAACGTAGTCAAAACATAGCCAAAGTTCGGTAACCTTCAGAACAGGTCAGGATATCAGGAAACCAGAGATTCAGCATAGTGGAACAGCAAGCAGGATCTGGAGCCAGAAGGGATGTCAGCCAAGCAAGTCTATAACAGACACACAGGAGAGAGTCTCTGTGACGTAGACCAAAGTGAAGGCAGAGAAGATCTGGGCTGGACAGCTTAAAGTGAAAGTAAACCCTTCTATTATTTTCAGTCAAGGAAGCTGCCATCTTGGCCTCTAATGATTCTTCAACTGCCATAATGCTGCACATGTGATCGGTTATGAAATCAGCCATTGGATGGTTTTAAAGTTTAGTTGAGAGCACAACCAATGAGAAAGTTAGCATTTCCGGCATGCCGGGAATGTAAGTGTTTTTTGAAACTGGGTTTACTCCCGCTTTAAGTAAGCAGGACTGACAAGCAGGATATCATCAACAGGTGAGTCACTGTGGAGAGATAGGAGCTGGCAATTAACCAACAGCTGAGCGGCTGTTTCCCCAAACAAATTATTCACTAGTCCTGGAACTATGAAGGCTGCATCTGATGATGAATGCTGCATCTAGCGAACTAGCCACAGCTCAAGGAATTCTATACACATCTCTGAAGGAATCCTAGGGTTCACCACAACCCTGGTTGAGAATAGCTGTGCTTACTATTTTCCAAATGGTTCACTAATCCTTGAACTATGCAGGCTCTATCCAATGCAAGGTCAACCAGACACAGCTTAAAGTGGTTGTAAACCCTTACAAACCACTTTGACCTACAGGTAAGCCTAGATTAAGGCTTACCTTTAGGTCCAAGCAATATCTCCTAAACCTATATGGTTTAGGAGATATTTGCCCGAAAACGGGCACCGCTGTCTACGGCGCATGCGCCGTAGACAGCGGCGCGCAGGCGCACTGAGCGCGGCAGTTCCAAGAATGGAGCTGCCGCATTTGTCGACTCCCGTGCGCATGCGCGGGAGTGATGTCATCGTGGCTTCGCCGAATGACAGCGGCGGAGCTGCGAGACGCCACCAGCAAGATGGATGCGGCGGACTACAGGGGACAGCGGCGACTTCGCTGGCTCCTGTGTCAGGTAAGTGACACATAATGGGCTACTATGCGATGCATAGTAGTCCATTATGCTTTACCTTTGCAGGGAAAAAAAGAGGAAGTAAACTCATCAGGGTTTACTTCCTCTTTAAGGAACCCCTAGAAACCTCTGGAGAAACCTTAAAGTTCCATGGAACCTTGGTTGAAAATAGCTGTGCTAACTATTCCCCAAACAAATGGTTCACTAGTCCTGGAACGATGCAGGCTCCATCAGATGCAAGGTCAAGAAACCCCTAGAAACCTCCGAAGGAACCCTATGGTTCACCACAACCCTGGTTGATAATAGTTGTGCTAACTATTGCCCATCAAACAGTTCACTAGTCTAGGAACTATGAAGGCTCCATCAGATGCAAGGTCAACCCAGTCACAGCTTAAGGAACAAAACCAAAGAAAATTCCCAGCCTGCAACCGACCAAATTATCCTGTCTAAAAGTTTGTATTAACAGCGGTTTAGTTTGCAAACATTTGCAAATACATTCGTAAGCTGCAGAGCCACTTCACGGCACCCCAGTATTACCTGCAGTCGTAACTCTATAATATTTTGAGAGCATGTATTTGCAAATGTGTGCAAACTAACTCCCTGTTTTTAACGCAAACTGTTAGACATGATAATTCAGTTAGTTGCAGGCTGGCTGGTAAGTTGAGCTGGGAATTTTCTTTGGTTTTGTTTTGCATGCATTGCCCTTCCATGTGGGCCTTGCTGTGAAGGCCAGTTATAGGTGGGGGCAGTGGCCATTTGTTTGTACAGTTCAAGGAACCCCTAGAAACCTCTGGGGGTTCACCACAACCCTGCTTGAGAGTAGTTGCGATAACTATTCCCCAAACAAATGGTTCACTAGTCCTGGAACTATGCAGGCTCCTTCGGATGCAAGTTCAGGAAACCCTTTGAAACCTCTGAAGGAACCCAATGAATAGCTGTGCTAATTATTCCCCAAACAAATGGTTCACTAGTCCTCTGACTATTAAAGTGATATTAACCACTTTCAGACCGGACCAATTTGCTGGTCAAAGACCAGACCACTTTTTGCGATTCGGCACTGCGTCGCTTTAACTGACAATTGCGCGGTCGTGCGACGTGGCTCCCAAACAAAATTAACGTCCTTTTTTTCCCACAAATAGAGCTTTCTTTTGGTGGTATTTGATCACCCCTGCGGTTTTTATTTTTTGCGCTATAAACAAAAATAGAGCGATAATTTTGAAAAAAACGCATTATTTTTTACTTTTTGTAATAATAAATATCCCCCAAAAATATATAAAAAAACATTTTTTTCCCTCAGTTTAGGCCGATACGTATTCTTCTACATATTTTTGGTAAAAAAAATCGCAATAAGCGATTATTGATTGGTTTGCGAAAAAGTTATAGCGTTTACAAAATAGGGATAGTTTTATAGCATTTTTATTAATAATTTTTTATTATTTTTTTTTTTACTAGTAATGGCGGCGATCTGCGATTTTTATTGTGACTGCGACATTGTGGGGGACCCATCGGACATTTTTGACACATTTTTGGGACCATTGTCATTTATACAGTAATCACTGCTATATAAATGCAGTGATTCCTGTGTAAATGACACTGGCAGTGAAGGGGCTAACCAGTGGGTGGCAGTGTAGGGGTTAAGTGTTCCTAGGGGTGTGTTACTAACTGTGGGGGGGTTGGGCTTTCATTTAGTGTACACTGATCTCTGCTCCAATCACATGGAGCAGAGATCAGCGTCACTAGTTGCTAGGCAGAATGGAAAAATGTTGTTTATACAGCATTTCCTCCATTCGGCCGCTCCGTGAGACGATCGCGGGGATGCCCGCGGCGATCGAGTCCGCGGGTCCCGCGACCGGACTCACGGGGGTCCCGACCAGCGCGGAAACTGCCGCCGGCGGCGCGCTCCCGATGGCACGGCGGCAACGAATATTGGACGTACATGTACGCCAATATGCCTGCCCGTGCCATTCTGTCGACGTACATCGTCGTGCGCTGGTCGGGAAGTGGTTAAAGAGGAAGTAAACCCTGTTGGGTTTACTTCCTCTGTGATTCCCTGCAAAGTTAAAGCATAATGGACTACTATGCATCACATAGTAGTCCATTATGTGTCACTTACCTGACACAGGAGCCAGCGAAGTCACCGCTGTCCCCTTGTGTACGAAGCCTCCATCTTCTTGGTGGGTCTCGCTGCTCCGGCGCTGTCATTCAACGGAGCCGCGATGACGTCACTCCCGCGCATGCGCACGGGAGCCGCCACTCGCTGCATATCGCCGTTATCAGCGGCGCGCTCAGTAGACAGCGGTGCCTGTCTTTTGGCAAATATCTCCTAAACCGTGTAGGTTTAGGAGATATTTCTTGGATCAACAGGTAAGCCTTAATCTAGGCTTACATGTAGGTCAAAGTGGTTTGTAAGGGTTTACAACCACTTTAAAGTCAAATTTTTTATAAAAACAAAAAAACAAAAAACAACAAACATGTCGTACTTACCTGCTCTGTGCAGTGATTTTGCACAGAGTAGCCCACATCCTCTTATTTTCAGGTGCCACGTCGGCATTCCTGGCCCCTCCGTCCTGCCAAGTGCCCTCACAGCAAGCAGCTTGCTATGGGGGCATCCAAGCTTAGCTGCTGCTCTGTGTGTCCATTCAGACTCAGCTCTACCCCCTCCATCTCCTGATTGGTTTCTGCTGCTGCCAAAATACAATCAGGAGTTCGAGTCCACGGAGAGGCAAGTCTGTCCTGGACAACACTGGATTGAGAGGGGGCTCAGGTAAGTATTAAGGGGGCTGCACAGAAGGTTTTTAACCTTCATGCATAGAATGCATGAAGGCAGTGGCAGCCCGTAATGCTGGGTGCATGGGCACTGCCCCCCTATCCATGCATCCAGCCCCCTAATCTACATGCAGGGCGCCAGACGCATGGATTCTGATGTTTTTTTTTTTTTTTTTGAAGCAGGTGATTAGAGCCAGAGGCTCTAACAGGCATAAAAAAAGGGAGGGTGGGCTCGGGGGGGTAGGGCGGAGCACTGCGGCCCAAGCTCACCCAGTTGTGTGACCAAAAGCAAATTAATATTTGATATTGTCTTCCTGATTCAACTCCTGGCCAATCAGGACCTGTCACCCCGACTGGCCGAGAGGAGAACCGATCCTATTGGCTGCCTAGAAGAAGGAGGAAGTAGACACGCGGCGGAAGCCGCCGTGTTGCAGAGGAGGAGGAGACGCAGATGAAGCCGCCGCCCGCTGCCCAGAGGAAGCTCTGCCCGTGGGGCTGGTGCGGGTGACTCGACCGACCTGTGGGTGTCTGTGGGTGCATTGGCTGCAGCCCCCCCCCCCCCCCCCCAAAAAAAATTATACCACCAACTGCCACTGCATGAAGGTAAAAAACAATCAGCCTTTACAACCACTTCAAGGCTTCATCAGATGCAAAGTCAACCAGTCTAAGCTCAAAGAACCCCTAGAAACCTCTGAAGAAAACCTAACCCTGGTTGAGAACTGTACTAATTATTCCCCAAACCAATGATTCCCTTTATAGCTTTGCTTTTTGTTAAAGTGTAAACCCTAATAATGAACTTGTCTTATTTGCTCCCAGGGCTGCCATTAGAAATCATGAGCCCCCCCCCCCCCCCCATATAGCCTATCTGATAGGGCCCCCCCCACCAACCTTTCCATTGGATGGGTTGTGACAGCAACATGGATCTCTGCTCCGCTTTAGTTCTGCTTTAACTACCTGGTAAGTAATTTACTCAGAAGAAGAATGCATATATCTAGTGTCAGGACACCCGATACGCACGCGCTTTTTTACACGTGAGACATTCACTACATAGTGATGCAATAATAACAATGACCGCTCCGCACCATGCATCTTTAACAACTAGAGGTTGCTTTTAATGTCGTTTCAAGGCAAAAAAAAACAAAAGCTTTTCTTAATCGCTTCAGCCCAACCCCCCCCCCCCCCCCCCGGAAGATTTTACCCCCTTCCTGACCAGAGCACTTTTTGCGATTCTGCGCTGCGTCACTTTAACTGACAATTGCGCGGTCGTGCGACGCTGCACCCAAACAAAATTGACGTCCTTTTTTTCACCCCACAAATAGAGCTTTCTTTTGGTGGTATTTGATCACCTCTGCGGTTTTTATTTTTTGCGCTATAAACAAAAAAAAAGAGCAACAATTTTGAAAAAAAAAAAAACACAATATTTTTAACTTTTTGCTATAATAAATATCAGACAAAAATATATAAAAAAAAAACTAATTTTTTCCTCAGTTTAGGCCGATACGTATTCTGATACATATTTTGGGTACAAAAAAATTGCAATAAGCGTTTATTGATTGGCTTGCGCAAAAGTTATAGCATCTACAAAATAGGGGATAGATTTATGGCATTTTTATTATTATTTTTTTTTTTTATTAGTAATGGCGGCGATCTGCGATTTTTTTTTTTTTTTTATCGGGACTGCGACATTATGGCGGACACATTGGACAATTTTGACACTATTTTGGGACCGTTGTAATTTATACAGCGATCAGTGCAATAAAAATGCACTGATTACTGTGTAAATGACACTGGCAGGGAAGAGGTTAAACACTAGGGGGCGATCAAGGGGTTAAGTGTGTCCTAGGGAGTGATTCTAACTGTGGCGGGGGGGGGGGGGGTGGTCTACCACTGATATGACAGCGATCACTGCTCTCGATGACATGTCACAAGGCGGAACGGGGAAATGCCTTGTTTACATAGGCATGTCCCTGTTCTGTCTCTGTGACACGATCGCGGGACACCGGTGGACATCGAGTCTGCGGCACGGCCACGCTGTATGCGGCGGGCGCTCGCCCGCTAGCCCCACCAATTAAAGGGGATGTACAGGTACACCCATTCGCCCACCGCTGCCATTGTGCCGACGTATATCGGTGTGCAGCGGTTGGCAAGTGGTTAAAACAGTAATAAACCGAAAACCAAGCATGTTATATATTGCAGCTTACCAATCATTAGATGTGGTGGCTGCATTCGTTTTCTTTTTTAGGCTTCCCCCCCCCCCTGTTTTCACCTGGGGTGATCTGCCCGGTAACACACCTCTTGTATGACAGCGCCCCCATTCTGGATGAAGGAGCCCCTTTGGACAGCAGCATTGTCAGTCGGGGGGGAGGGGGAGTGTTAGATGTACTAGCAGATTTAAATACACCAATAAGTCCTGAAGTCAAACCTCGATTTTTATAACCAGTTACAGCAAACCGTTTCGTCTTCTTTTGGGATAAAGGTTTTACATACTGTACATAAATAAAAGCTGCACCCCCCCCCCCCCCCATGACTGTGGTAAATGGTTTGTCTCATCCCTGTACACTGATCCATTCTGCTGGAGGGCTTGTGATTTTGAAAAACAACGGACTTACTGCCCGGAACTCCGGATGAAAATAGAAGAAAGAAAACCTAAAAAAAAAAGAAAACGAATGCAAAGATCACATACCGCTGGAAAGCTTTTTCTAGTTACTTTTTCTCAGTTCTGAGGTCTTTTTTAGAGTCTACGGCTATAGGAACACTCAATGTGTAGTAGTGGTGCCGGTTTACACAAGACATCGTACATTCCTGTGCAGTCGTCACGTGTCGATACGAAGTGCTCCGCTGTTACTGTAGTATTTTAATGTATGTGACAACATGGAAAACAAAAGCCTACTTCACCTGTGTCAGCAGAGCATTGTGTCTACATAGCGTTCTGCCAGCAGTCTGGATGAAGGTGTGTGTTGCTGTTATACAGTGAAAGATCCCTAACAACAAGACAACATTGTACACACCAAACTTCTGGTCATACCACACTGGGAAGCCAGCATGATCAATGCCATAATCAGTTTAAAGCTCAACTCCAGCTACAGTCTCATGTAAATAATACACACCCACCGGCCACTTTATTAGGTACACCTGTTCAATCGCTCGGTAACACAAATTGCTAATCAGCCAATCGCACGGCAGAAACTCAATGCATTTAGGCATCTAGACGTGGTGAAGACGACTCGCTGAAGTTCAAACCGAGCATCAGAATGGGGGAAGAAAGGGGATTCGAGCGACTTTGAACGTGGCATGGTCGGTGGTGCCAGACGGGCTGGTCTGAGTCTTTCTAGGATTGTCACACACAACCAGGGGCGTTGCTAGGTGGCAAAAAGACCAGGGGCTTCAGCCGGAAGTCCAAGGCTGGCACAAGGGGGGGGGGGGGCATCAGTGGTAGTGGCATGATTTTTTTGCTGGGCGGTGGGGTTGTGTGGTGGGGGGGGGGGGAGAGTAAGCTCACTTGCTGGTTGCGGCCTGGCCTAACAGTGCCTATCAATGCTGACCACTAAACTTGCCCTGCATGACACACTGACCTACCTACGTGACATACATACACTGTCCTACCTACCTAACATATATACACTGTCCTACCTACCTGATATACATACATTGACCTACCTACGTGACATACATACACTGTCCTACCTACCTAACATATATACACTGACCTACCTACCTGATATACATACATTGACCTACCTACCTGACATACATACACTGTCCTACCTACCTGACATATATACATTGACCTACCTACCTGACATACATACACTGACAGTAGGGACATACATACACTGACCTACTTACCTGACATACATTCACTGACCTACCTACCTGACATAAATACACTGACCTACCTGACATACATACACTGACGGTAGTGACATAAATACACTGACCTACCTACTTGACATAAATACACTGACCTACCTACCTGACATAAATACACTGACCTACCTGACATACATACACTGACGGTAGTGACATAAATACACTGACCTACCTTCCTGATATACATACACTGATGGTAGTGACATACATACACTGACCTACCTACTTGACAACCTACCTGACATACACACACTGATCTACTTAACATACATACACTGATCTACCCGACATACATACACTGACAGCAGTGACATACATACACTGACCTACCTACTTGACAACCTACCTGACATACATTGATCTACCTGACATACATACACTGATCTACCCGACATACATACACTGACCTACCTGACCAGGAGACAGACTTCATGTGTCCTGCAGCAGCGCAGCTCAGCCATGGTGTGCGGTGTGCCCATCATCACAGCAGGCAACCAGCGGAGGAGAGGAGAGCCGAGAGGGGATCGGGGATCTTGCAGTGATGCAGCGCGGTGGCTGGATTGTAATTCCAGGCTTCCGGAGCCTGCAGCTCCTACAATGGACGTCCTGCAGTCCCGGCATTGGACCAGTGGGACGTCCATCATAGGCGCTGCAGTCTCCAGAAGGCAGGACCTGCTATAATGTCACTCGGCCGCACTCGGCAGCGCTCGGGATAAGATCGTTCCCCCACTTGGTGGCCGCGCTCGGAGCTAACAATAAAATGGTGCATATCTGAGACCCGGGGCTTTTCAGGGACCCATTCAGGGCCCCAGCTCCCCCCTTGTTGAAAATGCCTTGCTAATGTCAGAGGTCAGAGGAGAATGGACAGACTGGGTCCAGATGATAGAAAGGCCACAAGAACTCATATAACCACTCGTTACACCCAAGGTATGCAGAATACCATCTCTGAATGCACAACACATCCAACCTTGACACATATGGGCTACAGCAGCATATTGGCGCATAGAGTGAGGGTATACAGTCCAGCCAAGCAAGAATCTCTCTAAGCCCCTGTACACACCGTCGGAGATTTCGACAACCAAATCCGTCGGATTTTGTCCGCCGGATCTTGTCCGAAACTGTTGCATATACACGGTCGGACAAAGTTGTCGAAAAATCAGATCTTTCAGAACGTGATGACGTTATTTCGTTACGATGGGACTACGTTCAGCCTAGTAGACAATAGCTTTGATGTAGGAATTTGATCTGAGCATGCGTGGCACTTGGTCCGATCAAAATTCTCTACACATGATCGGAGTATGTCCGATCGGCCCGGTTGGTCGGGAAATATTTCCAACAAGTTGGAAAATTGGGTCCGACGGATATTCCGACGGAATCAGTCCGATGCAGACCACACACAGTCGGATTATCCGACAACACGGTCCAATAGGACACATTCCGACGGATTCTCCGACCGTGTGTACAGGGGCTTAGAAGATCAATAATACAGGGCAAGAGGAGGTCCATAAAAGTCACTGTGCTGTGATAGTGGCATATGCTGAAAGGATATATGGGACCACCTACGGCTGCTGAGTTGTGATGGATCTGTATAAAACAAAGGAAGCACAGAAGAGAGGGAAGGATGCGCCAACTAATTCTAGAATCCCAGTAAGTTTATTACATAAAGAAGGGATCAAAAAAACGTAGAAGATATACATGAATAATGGTCTCATCTGTGTATGGATCCCTTAGAAATCATCCTGGTGCCTCCTGCCAGATGGTAATACGGTTCCAGCTGCTCGGCAAGGGGTTAGACAGTTTCGGGAGCCTGGAGGAGTCAGGTAGTACCGCTGTACCAGCGTGGAACACACCACGGATGTGACGTCACCAGAAGGATCAGAAGACGGAGAGTGGAAGAGTAACAAGGTTACGAGCTCGGAGCATTCCGCTCCTTCTACAGGCTACAGCAGCAGAAGACCACACCGGGTGCCACGCCTGAACAGGAAACTGAGGCCATAATAGGCACAGGATCACCAAAATTGGACAATAGAAGATTGGAAAAAGTGTTCCCTGGTCTGATGAGTCTGGATTTCAGCTGCGACATTCAGATGGTGGGGTCAGAATTTGGTGCATCGATCCATCCTGCCTTGTATCACCGGTTCAGGCTGGTGGTGGGGGTGTAATTGTGTTGGGGGGGGGGGGGGTATTTTCTTGGCACACTTTGGGCCCCTTAGTACCAATTGATCATGGTTTACACACCACGACCTACCTGAGTATTGTTAGTGACCATGTCCATCCCTTTATGACTACAGTGTCCCCATCTTCTGATGGCTCCTTCCAGCAGGATAATGCTCCATGTCACAAAGCTCCAATCATCTCACCACTGGACAATGAGGTCCCTGTCCTCCAATGGCCTCCACACTCACCACATCTCATCCAATAGAAAACCTTTGGGATGTGGTGGAACCAGAGATTGGCATCGATTGGATGTGCAGCCTAAAAATCTGTAGCAACTGCAGGAAATGTATACACAGACACATGTCCTAAGCATTTCTCCTAGCAAAGAGTAACTTTGCCGAAGTTCCCTGCCAGGATAGTGAGAGGAGAGGAGTCCTAATTTATTTCAGTTCTTCTGGGCTATCCCATGCCTCCCCCATACCTATCCAAGTTCTACTCTCTAAACGTTATAAACAAAGGGCCAGTTTACTCCTTCAAACTTTAGGGGGCCGGACTGTGGCCAGTAGGAGAGGAAAATGTCCTGGTGCCAGTGGGACTAAACTATGCCCCATCATGGATATTAGGGGGAGTAATATTGCCCCATCATTGGTGTCAGTGAGAGGAATAGTGCCCCATCATGTGTATTAGTGGGAGTAATAGTGTCCCATCTTTGGTATCAATGGAAAGAAAAGTGCCCCATAATTGGTGTCAGGGGGAAGAATAGTGCCCCATTGTTTCTCTCAGCGGCAGGAACTTTGCCTCACTGTTGCTGATGGTGGGGGGGGGGGGTTTGGTGCCCCATTATTGGTGTCAGTGGGAGGAATAGTGCCCCATCGTTGGTGTCGGTGGGAGGAATAGTGCCCCATTGATGGTGTCAATAGGAGGAATAGTGTCCTATCTTTGGTATCAATGGAAAGAAAAGTGCCCCATCATTGGTGTCAGTGGGAAGAATAGTGCCCCATTGTTGGTGTCAGCGGCAGGAACTTTGCCTCATTGTTGCTGATATTGGGGTGGAGGGGGATAGTGCCCCATTATTAGTGTCAGTGGGAGGAATAGTGCCCCATTGTTGGTGTCAGTGGGAGGAACAGTGTCCCATCGTTGGTATCAGTGGAAAGAAAAGGGTCTCATCAATGGTGTCAGGGAGAAGAATGGTGCCCCATCATTGGTGTCAGTGGGTGGAATAGTGCCCCATCAATGGTATCAAGGGGAGAAATAGTGCCCTTATCATTGGTGTCAGTGGGAGGAATAGTGCCCCATCATTGGTGTCAGCGGGAAGAATAGTGCCCCATTATTGGTGTCAGTGGGAGGAATAGTGCCCCATCATTGGTGTCAGTGGGAGGAATAGTGCCCCATCATTGGTGTCAGTGGGAAGAATAGTGCCCCATTATTGGTGTCAGTGGGAGGAATAGTGCCCCATCATTGGTGTCAGTGGGGGGTATAATGCCCCATCATTGGTGTCAGTGGGAGGAATAGTGCCCAATTGCCAGTGTCAGTGGTAGAAACGATGCCACCCCACTGTTGCTGATGGTTGTGGGGGGGGGGGGAGAATAATGCCCCGAGAGCCAGATACCAGGAACCAAAGGGCCACAGTTTGGAGACCACCGCTTCAGACTATTTATTTGAGCCAGTGAAAGAGAAGGAAATGCTGTGTTCCTGGTTGTGTGTGCACTTAGTGGGGAAACGGGACAGTTTAAAGCCAGCGGCTCCTGCGGGGATTACGCTACGTTAAGAATCTACTGTAGCTTTAACTATTTTCCAACATCCTACTAATTTCCTACTTTCCACTCTTTAGCAGAATGCTTGCTACTTTTTTTATAAGGTTATTGATAAAACTGGCTGACTTCTCCAGACACTCCGACCATCCACAGACTGAATCTTGCAGAAGATTTAAGGATAACTTATCAAATGAAATGACATTTACGAGTCACTGGTACAAAAAGGCTGTTGGAAACTGGAGAAAAATGGAAGATAAAGGTCAAAACAACTTTCCTGCTTAAGGCAAGATTGTTCTTTGTAGACGTGGTTTGTGAAAATTCTTATCTAAATAAACAACCCTTTAGAGAAAAGGGCAGTTCCAGATCAGAGCAGCTTCTCACAACCCTTTTACCACGGAGGAACCCTTGAAATATTTAGTTATTTCTCAAAGAACCTTCTCTAAATATACAGTAGATATACCTACAGCTCACAGTGTGATGATCAGTAAGTTGTAGATATGATAACAAAAGAAAAAAAGAATGTGACGTACCCCCCGCCTCCACCCTATATATGATGAAAAAAGTTCCCCTTTGATTAATGGTCAGTGAGAAGAATGTTCCTTACATTGGTGATCAGTGGGAAGAATGTTCCTTACATTGGTGATCAGTGAGAAGAATGTTCCTTACATTGGTGATCAGTGGGAAGAATGATCCTTACATTGGTGATCAGTGGGAAGAATGATCCTTACATTGGTGATCAGTGAGAAGAATGTTCCTTACATTGGTGATCAGTGAGAAGAATGTTCCTTACATTGGTGATCAGTGGGAAGAATGTTCCTTACATTGGTGATCAGTGGGAAGAATGATCCTTACATTGGTGATCAGTGGGAAGAATGTCCCTTACATTGGTGATCAGTGGGAAGAATGATCCTTACATTGGTGATCAGTGAGAAGAATGTTCCTTACATTGGTGATCAGTGAGAAGAATGTTCCTTACATTGGTGATCAGTGGGAAGAATGTTCCTTACATTGGTGACCAGTGGGAAGAATGATCCTTACATTGGTGATCAGTGGGAAGAATGTTCCTTACATTGGTGATCAGTGGGAAGAATGTTCCTTACATTGGTGATCAGTGAGAAGAATGTCCCTTACATTGGTGATCAGTGGGAAGAATGTTCCTTACATTGGTGATCAGTGAGAAGAATGATCCTTACATTGGTGGTCAGTGGGAAGAATGTTCCTTACATTGGTGATCAGTGGGAAGAATGTTCCTTACATTGGTGATCAGTGGGAAGAATGTTCCTTACATTGGTGATCAGTGGGAAGAATGTTCCTTACATTGGTGATCAGTGAGAAGAATGTTCCTTACATTGGTGATCAGTGGGAAGAATGTTCCTTACATTTGTGATCAGTGAGAAGAATGTTCCTTACATTGGTGATCAGTGAGAAGAATGTTCCTTACATTGGTGATCAGTGGGAAGAATGTTCCTTGCATTGGTGATCAGTGGGAAGAATGTTCCTTACATTGGTGATCAGTGAGAAGAATGTCCCTTACATTGGTGATCAGTGGGAAGAATGTTCCTTACATTGGTGATCAGTGAGAAGAATGTTCCTTACATTGGTGATCAGTGAGAAGAATGTCCCTTACATTGGTGATCAGTGGGAAGAATGTTCCTTACATTGGTGATCAGTGAGAAGAATGATCCTTACATTGGTGGTCAGTGGGAAGAATGTTCCTTACATTGGTGATCAGTGGGAAGAATGTTCCTTACATTGGTGATCAGTGGGAAGAATGTTCCTTACATTGGTGATCAGTGGGAAGAATGTTCCTTACATTGGTGATCAGTGAGAAGAATGTTCCTTACATTGGTGATCAGTGGGAAGAATGTTCCTTACATTTGTGATCAGTGAGAAGAATGTTCCTTACATTGGTGATCAGTGAGAAGAATGTTCCTTACATTGGTGATCAGTGGGAAGAATGTTCCTTGCATTGGTGATCAGTGGGAAGAATGTTCCTTACATTGGTGATCAGTGAGAAGAATGTCCCTTACATTGGTGATCAGTGGGAAGAATGTTCCTTACATTGGTGATCAGTGAGAAGAATGTTCCTTACATTGGTGATCAGTGGGAAGAATGTTCCTTACATTGGTGATCAGTGGGAAGAATGTCCCTTACATTGGTGATCAGTGGGAAGAATGTTCCTTGCATTGGTGATCAGTGGGAAGAATGTTCCTTACATTGGTGATCAGTGGGAAGAATGTTCCTAATGCCGCGTACACACGACAGGACTTAAGTCCGGCAGACTTTCGACGGAGTTCTGACAGAGTTCTGACGGACTTTCCGAATGAACGGACTTGGCCACACACAATCACACCAAAGTCAGACGGATTTGAACGTGATGACGTATGACTGGACTAGAATAAGGAAGTTCATAGCCAGTAGCCAATAGCTGCCCTAGCGTCGGTTTTAGTCCGTCAGACTAGCACACACACGAGCGGATTTCTGGGTCCGGCAGAGTTCTGGCGGAAAAATTTGAAGCATGTTCCATTTCTAAAGTCTGTCAGACTTTTGTGAATCAAAAGTCCGTTGCAGCCCACACACGATCGAATAGTCTGCCGGAATCATTCCGTCAGACTTTTGATGTTGAAAAGTCCGGTCGTGTGTACGGGGCATTACATTGGTGATCAGTGAGAAGAATGTTCCTTACATTGGTGATCAGTGGGAAGAATGTTCCTTGCATTGGTGATCAGTGGGAAGAATGTTCCTTACATTGGTGATCAGCGGGAAGAATGTTCCTTACATTGGTGATCAGTGAGAAGAATGTTCCTTACATTGGTGATCAGTGGGAAGAATGTTCCTTACATTGGTGATCAGTGAGAAGAATGTTCCTTACATTGGTGATCAGTGGGAAGAATGTTCCTTGCATTGATGGCCATTGGCAAAGATGGCCAGTGGCATTGGTAATAGTTGGAAGCAAGACCATATCTTGGTGGACAGGATCCAGGATGAGTAAGTAGGCACACATAAGAATACATTGATGTTAAAAAGGGTTTAATGTTGCATGGGGGGGGGGGGGGGGGGTAGTATTAGGGGAGAATTGGTTTGAGCTGGGCCATATTATAGGGCATTGATTTCGGTGCTTGGAGCTCAGCAACAGAAGCTCCAAACAATGATCTAAATGATCAAAACATTCTGCTTCCAGAAGTACAGGAAACAATCTAGTTATACCAACCAGATCCAAACTTTTATCGTCTAATGCCACGTACACACAACCAGACTTTTCAACAGCAAAGGTGTCCAAAAATCTGATGGACTTTAGAAATAGAACATGTTTCAATTTTTTTTTGCCGGAACTCCGCCGGACCCAGTTCCTATGGAGAAATCCGCTCGTGTGTATGCTAGTCCGACGGACAAAAACCCAACGTTATGGCAGCTATTGGCTACTGGCCATGAAGTTCCTTATTCTAGTCCGGTCGTACGTCATCACATTCTAATCCATCGGACTTTGGGTGTGATTGTGCGTGGCCAAGTCCTTTCATTCAGAAAGTCCGTCGGAACTCCGCCGAAAGTCCGTCGGGAAGACCGTTGGACCTAGTCCGTCAAAGACTCTCACTTTAGCAGGTTTGAATATGATGGATATCTCCAAGTCAGAAAGGTTTTTGAAACATATGTTTACAGTAGCCCCAGTTTTTAACTGTATTTGATGGACATACAAATACATCAAGAAACGCAAAATATTTTTTTGGTGTATTTCTATACCAATTTGCGGTATTTTACTTTATTTTATTTCATTTTATTTTTTGTTTTTTTCTATTATTATCTATCATTATTTCTCATTTTATTGATTTTTTGCTTTAGTTCACCCTCTTTTTTGACCTACACTATGCCCTATTTCTGGACATAGGAAGGGTAGTTTGAAATGAGGGCATTTGCCACGTCTCTCGTCCAATAGGGTCATTACCTGGAAGTGAGGCTTGGTTTATGACCATATGACGTTCGTATGGAAACGAGGTATGGTCTACAATCATAGGACGTCCGTTGCAGACACGTACATCTGACGTTCGTGATTGATAGTGAGGCTTGGCCCATGGTCATTGATTCCTAATGCTTAAGTGATATCTAAGATGGCCGCTGACCCAAAGCGAGGCTTGGTTAAGTTGATTGTTATAAAAGGGGTGACGTCGCACGCCGCCCGTGCCCCTGGACGACGTAAATTATTACGAAACGCGTAGGGCGGTGCGAACGTGTCGACGTCACTCCAGTCGTGTTCGTGCTTTTTGGACCAGGAAGGACGGGT
The DNA here is from genome assembly GCF_037356315.1 of Lithobates pipiens. NCBI lineage: Eukaryota > Metazoa > Chordata > Amphibia > Anura > Ranidae > Lithobates > Lithobates pipiens. The sequence goes on from NW_027507786.1 coordinate 10,064,432, forward strand.
CGGTCTTTGCGTTGGCGTGCATCCGGCCGGTGCACGCTTCTGTTTTGAACCTGCTTTTAAAGTCTTTTATGTAAGTGTACACGTTCGTTTTTGCAAATTAAAGTCTTTTGGTTTTACACTATCTGGAGCCTATGTTTTTCCCTATGTGATACCACGTTGAGTTGGGAGTGATATGTGGAATAACAGCCATAACCCTACCGCGTGAAAGATCCAGGATCGCTTGAGGAGGAATCGCTATCCGGATACTCTTTGACTATTGTCGCCTGTGGTGACCCTCTGTAACGGGGGGTCGCTTGGATCTGGTAAGAAGCCAATTCACTCATTCGGTGTTGGGAAAAGCACAATACATCTTTGGAGAAGATTTCATTTTGTGTACTTATAACTCAGCTGTTTGAAGTTTGTCCTTCACTGCTGCACTCCACTTGAAGCTTTACTTCACTGGTGTTTGTTTACTATATGGACATTTTATTATTATCTTTTTTGACATATAACTATATGGACATTATATAGGGTGTCTCTAAATATAATTTTTTTCTTGATATTTCATTTATGTAAAAAAATTGCAAAAATTTTTTTTCATATTCTATTCTATTTTTTAATTTTTATTTTTAGAGGTATATGCACTGAGTTTGATTTACTCATACTGTGTTTGGGGAACTCACATTCTTGACACGTATTTATGTTTTGTTTTTGCATTTAAATTGCACTTATTTGTATATGGTTTTCATTATACTTTGGAGGTGGTCTTGGAGATATTAAGACACTAAGACCCATATCGTGGGTCTGGCACATATACATACCCTACTCACATTTGGGTATTTGTGGTTAGCGCAGTTCTTTCTTTTTTCTATTTCTGTTTGGTGTATTCTTGGTGTACATTTTGAATTGCAGCTTCCGTTCAATACCATTTGTATTCCGTAGCGCAGTTTCTTCCCCTTTTTTTTCGCTTCTTGAATATGATGGATGCCTGTTAGGCCAGACAGACAGTTTGACAAAATTCACTTTGATCAATGAAGCCCATTACCACAAGCACAGAAGCAGTCTACTACAGTATATATATATGTAGTGCAGGGGCGGATCCAGAGTCTAATCTCGGGAGGGGCACTGCTATAAAATATGTTTTTGGGGGGCAATTTATATGGGAAATGGCTGGTATTGGCGCTTCAATCATTACGGCACCATGGTTGTTATGGTGTCAGGATGATTGAAGCGCATTATTTCTATTAATACATTGTAATATAAAATTAAATGGTTCAACTCACCATATTGCAGAATCAGTGGGAGCCCTGAGGATGTCACTTGCCATGTCGCCTGCCACCAAATGTGGATTGTCACTTGTCACCAAATGCGGATTGTTACTTGCCACGTCACCTGCCACACATTGCGGATTGTCACTTGCCACGTAGCCTGCCACACATTGCAGATTGCCACTTGCCACGTCACCTGCCACACATTGCGGATTGTCACTTGCCACGTCACCTGCCACACATTGTGGATTGCCACTTGCCACGTAGTCTGCCACACATTGTGGATTGCCACTTGCCACGTAGTCTGCCACACATTGCGGATTGTTACTTGCCACGTAGTCTGCCACACATTGCGGATTGTCACTTGCCACGTCACCTGCCACACATTGCGGATTGCCACTTGCCACGTAGCCTGCCACACATTGCGGATTGTCACTTGCCACGTCACCTGCCACACATTGCGGATTGTCACTTGCCACGTCACCTGCTACACATTGCGGATTGTCACTTGCCACGTCACCTGCCACACATTGTGGATTGCCACTTGCCACGTAGTCTGCCACACATTGCGGATTGCCACTTGCCACGTAGCCTGCCACACATTGCGGATTGTCACTTGCCACGTCACCTGCCACACTGTGCGGATTGTCACTTGCCACGTCACCTGCTACACATTGCGGATTGTCACTTGCCACGTCACCTGCCACACATTGTGGATTGCCACTTGCCACGTAGTCTGCCACACATTGCGGATTGCCACTTGCCACGTAGCCTGCCACACATTGCGGATTGTCACCTACTGGTGGTCTTTTGTTGGGTCCCAGAGTGAAGATAGGCAGCAGAGAGATGATGCAATCTCTCTGCTGCACACAGCTTCCTACACAGTGAAGGCGGAACTGGAGGGATGCAGGGCAGTGAGAGATGATGTCATCTCCCTGCTCCCCTGCCTGCTGGCTTCCTGATTGGCCAGCAGCCCTCCTAAGCCGACCAGCTGCCCCCCCCCCCCTCACCCGTCCACTCAGCGCGGGTACCCGCGGAACCGACCGCGATTGGACCCGCGGAACCGGCCGCGGGTACCCGCGGAACCGGCCGCGATTGGACCCGCGGAACCGGCCCGCGGGTACCCGCGGAACCGGCCGCGATTGGACCCGCGAAACCGGCCGCGGGTACCCGCGGAACCAGCCGCGATTGGACTCACGGAACCGGCCCGCGGGTACCCGCGGAACCGGCCGCGATTGGACCCGCGGAACCGGCCGTGCTGTCATCAGCTGGCGGTATTCTCGGAGGGGGCAATTGACCCGTTGCCCCCCCCTGGATCCGCCCCTGATGTAGTGTGTGTGTGTGTGTGTGTGTGTGTGTGTGTGTGTGTGTGTACACACACACACACACACACACACACACACACACACCTGGATAACAGTGTCCTAAAAATCACCTACAGGTACTGAATAACACTGATAGCAGACACATCAACGTGCACTAAAGGTATGTTCCTATGGTGGACACACTGACAGATATTATATCACAGTCGTTTTTTGTGATGCGATGGGTAGGTAAAGTCAGAAAACAAAATTATTTGTCTCTCTAGGTTGTTGGCCACCTGTCTTGCCTTCAGGAAGTCCAGTAATTAAGCTACATGCATTGTCAGTCAACCTACACACTGCTTTCACCACACACACACACACAATGGTCACCCGTCCCTGCGCGACTGATGTCAGGCACTTAATGCTACCGGATGTCAGTCAGGGTCTTTTGCGGCAGGTTGCAGGAAGCACCGTAGGGGTTTTCATTGATGGCTCTGGTCATTTTTGTGAATGCCGTGCATGCCATTGTCATGTCACCCCCAGTTGTTTATTTTTATGCAAATACTAAAGCTGACCAAACAAAGTGGGATCCAAATGCCTGGGACAGAATGCTCAGACCCTTGGATTATTCAGTATATGCGTAGGATGTTCCCCCCCTGAATATAGCCTATAAAGCTGTATCATATGGTAGAAACATCAGGGGTTTGTTTCTGTAGACTAGAACCTGGCCCAAACTTGCTACTGAAGCCCCAAAATCTGACACCCTGCATGCGTTCTTAGACCCCTTTCACACTGGGGCGTTTTTCAGGCGCTTTAGCGTTAAAAAAAAAAGCGCCTGTAAAGCGCTTGAAAGAAGCCTCATCTGCAATCCCAATGTGAAAGCCCAAGTGCTTTCACACTGATGCCACGTACACACGATGAAATTGTCCGGCGGAATTGGTCCGGCAAACAATCCGCCAGACTTTATAACAAACGGACTTGGCCACACACGGACGCTCCGAAAGTCTGGCGATTTCTAACGCGATGACGTACAGCATGTACGACGGGACTAGAAAAAGGAAGTTCAATAGCCAGTAGCCAATAGCTTCCATCTCGTACTTGCTTCAGAGCATGCGTCATTCTTAATCTGCCGGACTAGCACACTGACGAACGGATTGTCCGCTGAAAGCCAAGTTCGGCGGACAAATTTTGAGTCAAAACTACTTTCTAAGTCGATGAAAAAGTCCGCTGGAGCCCACACACGATCGAATTGTCCGGCGTACTGTACAATTCAATCGTGTGTACGCGGCATGAGATCCCTTTCACACTGGAGTGTTTTTCAGGCGCTTTAGCTTAAAAAAAAAAGCGCCTGAAAGAAGTCGCATCTGCAATCCCAATGTGAAAGCCCGAGTGCTTTCACACTGAGGCACTGCGTTGGCAGGGCGTCAAAAAAAGTCCTGCAAGCAGCTTCTTTGCAGCGCTTTTGGAGCGGTGAATACACGGCTCCTAAAGCGCCCCTTCCCATTGAAATCAATGGGAAGCACCTACAAAATGCCTGAAAAGCGTCTGCAAAGCGCTTTTGGCAGCAGCGCTTTGTGGGCGCTTTTAACCCTTTATTTGGCCACTAGCAGGGGTTAAAAGCGCCCCAATAGCGCTCGAAAAACGCTGGTAAAGCACCGCTAGTTTAAGCGGCACTTTATGAGCTTTTTTTCGGGGCGCTGGCAGTGTGAAAGGGCTCTTAAAGAACTCGGGCTTTCACATTGGGATTGCAGATGAGGCTTCTTTCAAGCACTTTACAGGCGCTTTTTTTTAACGCTAAAGCGCCTGAAAAATGTCTGAAAAACGCCCCAGTGTGAAAGGGGTCTTAGTTTGTTTCTATAGAGCTTCTGAACTCCAAAACTTAGATGCCTATGAAGCCCATGCACATTGTAACTAGAGCTATTCTGCTTAACATACAGGTGCATCTAAAAAAAAATTGAATATCATCAAAACATTTATTTATTTCAGTAATTCACGTCAATAAGTGAAACTCATATTATACATACAGTAGCTGCGTTGCACACAGAGTGATATATTTCCAGCATTTCTTTCTTTTAATTTTCATAATTATGGCTTATGCCACACGATCGGATTTTCCGATGGGAAATGTTGGATGTGAGCTTGTTGGAGGAAAGTCCGACCGTGTGTACGTTCCATCGGACATTTGTTGTCGGACTTTCCGCCAACAAATGTTGGCTAGCAGGTTCTCAAATTTTCCGACCAACAAAGGTTTGTTGTCGGATTGTCCGATCGTGTGTACACAAGTCCGTCGGACGAAAGTCCAAAGTACAAACACGCATGCTCAGAAGCAGAAGCGTTCGGTCTTGTAAACGAGCGTTCGTAATGAAGAATTAACATTTGTGACGCGGCAAATTATGAAATCTGGAAATGCAGCGCACAATTCTCTTCTTCTTTGATGGGATAATAATGAAGCTGCTTTGCCGGTGATACTGATGGAGTTATTGCAAATGATTTTTCAAAGGCTTTTTTTTTTTTTCAAGTGATATCAAGAATAAAAATAATAATAATAGCGCTAAATGAAAAATGCAAAAAGAAAAGCGTGAATCAACACTCGCCAATCTTCTACTAACACGAAATTAGCAGAAGGAGCCCAAAGGGTGGCGCTAAAGAGCTGAAAAAACACGTAGTACATCTAGTACGTCACTACGTTTATAATTGTTGGCCAACATTTGTGTGACCCTGTGTATGCAAGACAAGTTTGAGCCAACACCCTTCAAACAAATTTCCACGGTTTTGTTGTTGGAAAGTCCGATCGCGTGTACGGACATTACAGCTAAAACCCAAAATACAGCACATTCAGAAAATTTGAATATTACATAAAAACAAAAGATTTTTAATACAGAAATGTTGGCTTACTGAAAAGTCTGTCCATGTACAGTATAGTATGCACTCAATACTTGGTCGGGGGTCCTTTTGCATGAATTATGGCAATGCGGCGTAGCATGGAGGCGATCAGCCTGTGGCACTGCTGAGGTGTTATGGAAGCCCAGGTTGCTTTGATGGCGGCATTCAGCTCATTTTGTATTGTTGGGTCTGGTGCCTCTCATCTTACTCTTGGCAATACCCCACAGATCCTCTATGGAGTTTAGATCAGGTGAGTTTTCTGGCTAATCAAGCACAGTGATACCATGATCATTAAACCAGGTATTGGTAGTTTTGGCAGTGTGGGCAGGTGCCATGTCCTGTAGGAAAATGAAATCAGCATCTCCATAAAGCTGGTCAGCAGAGGGAAGCATGAAGTTCTCTAGAATTTCCTGGTAGAGGGCTGGGCTGACTGGACTTGATAAAACACAGCGGACCAACACCAGCAGATGACACGGCTCCCCAAATCATCACTGACTGTGGAAACCTCACAATGGACCTCATGCAACTTGGATTTTGTGCCTCTCCACTCTTCCTCCTGACGCCGGGACCGCAATTTCCAAATTAAATGCAAAATTATCTTTCATCCGAAAAGAGGACTTTGGACCACTGAGCAACAGTTCAGTCTTTTTTTTTCTCCTTAGCCCAGGTTAGATGCTTCTGACGTTGTCTCTGGTTCAGGAGTGGCTTGGACACCAGGAATACGACAGTTGCAGCCCATGTCCTGGATACGTCTGTGTGTGGTGGCTCTTGAAGCACTGACACCAGCTGTAGTCCACTCCTTGTGAATCTCCCGAAAATTCTTGAATGGCCTTTGCTTCACAATCCTCTCAAGGTTACAGCTTGTTGCTTGTGCACCTTTTTCTACCACAACTTTCCATTAATATGCTTGGATACGGCATTCTGTGAACAGACAGCTTCTTTAGCAATGATCTTTTGTGACTTCCCCTCCATGTGGAGGATGTCAATGACTGTCTTCTGGACAAGTGTCAAGTCAGCAGTCCCCCCCCCCCCCCCAATGATTGTGTAACCTACTGAACCGGAAGGAGAGACCATTTATAGGCTCAGGAAACCTTTACAGGTGTTTTGAGTCAATTAACTGATTAGTTAATTGAGTGTGACGCCCATGAGTCTACAATAGTCAACTTTTGCACAATACTCTGAGATAATGAATTTTGGGTTTTCACTAGCCGTAAGTCATAATCATCAAAATTAAAAGAAAGAAATGCTTGAAATATATTACTCTTGTGTGCAATTAATCTATATCTATATAATATATGAGTTTCACTTTTTGACTTGAATTAATGAAATAAACTAACTTTTTGCTAATTTTATTGAGATGCACCTGTATGTTCCTACTGGCCAGGAGGTGTGGGGATGGGCCACTGGACCCACATGTGTGCTCTGATCATAATTTGCATAACTGAACACCCCAAATTTTGATACTTTCAGCACACCCTGAAAGTATTCTAAAGGATGAGAGCAAGTATCTGCTCTTGCTTAGGCAGGTGTGCGAAACTCAATTTTATTGTGGGCCACATCAGCATTATGGTTGCCCTCAAAGGGTCGGTTGTATCTGTAATGCCGCGTACACATTACTGGACTTTTTGACAGCAAAAGTCAGACGGAACGAGTCCGTCAGACAATTCTATCTTGTGTGGGCTCCATCGGACCTTTGCTTGCCAAAAATCCGGCGGACTTTAGAAACAGAACATGTTTTAAATGTTTCCACCGAAACTCCGCCGGACCGAGAAATCCGTTCATGTGTAGGCTAGTCAGACGGACAAAAACCGACGCTAGGGCAGCTATTGCCTACTGGCTATGAACTTCCTTATTCTAGTCCAGTCGTACGTCATCACGTTCGAATCCGTCGGACTTTGGTGTGATTGTGTGTGGCCAAGACCGTTCATTCGGAAAGTCAGTCGGAACTCTGCCGAAAGTCCGTCGGACCTAGTCCCTCGAAAAGTCCGGTCGTGTGTACGCGAGATAAGATATATACATGTATCTACTCTTTATCATATTAAATCATTACCTCTGCATTTGATTATTACCGGTTTTAGTAATAACTTAAGACTTAAGCTGTGAAGAGGAGGTACAAACCGGAACGGAGCCCATGCGCTCTCCTGTAGCTAAGGTGTCGGCTTTTGAAAATAATTCAAGTCTGTTGTTCCTCTTCGTCATAGCAGTTTTCAGGGGAGCGGGCAGTGGGAGAGGTAAGTATTTTTTCTTTGTAGGGATATCTGTTATTAAAAGTTGTATTTTTTGAAACACAGTCGCTATCTCAGTAAAATTAACAAAGAGCCAAATTATTTCCACAAGGTAACAAAGTGGCTCATAACCTGAAAATAACAGTCCTTAATTGCAGTGTACAAATCTAAAAGTTGTGAAAACACACATACATTATGTGAAGTCTTTCAAGTTCATGTTCTTAGCACAGTAAAACCTTCTTACAACAGAAGGTAGTCCCATGTCTCATTCGATCTCATATTCCAAAAATATGAGTAGTATTCTTCATTTCAGGACAGTGGGTGGAGACCTGCAAATCATTCCTTTTCATCCCATCAGCCAGAAACACATCCAGAATTTCTGATGTTTAGTGCAAATATAGCCTAATATTATTTTTTCCAAACTGCGTACAGCTGTACAGCTGTTTCAGAATTTTTGGCCATTGGTGTATGGAAACCATGGCTTCTATGGAGTAGGCCTTTGAGCCCAATAAGATAGCTTAACTATACAGGTTCTAAGGAGGCTTCACTGTCGTACGCACTGCTTCAGCTGGAGGCCTTTTTGATTCCTTTAATAACTTCTCACCATAACCTACTGTAAATGGGTATACTGTCTTGTTGTATGCCAAGCCCTACTCCATAGAGCCCAAGGTTTCCATATACGTCACTAGTGATGGCCAAAAAGCCTGAAACTGCTGTATGAAGTCTGGAATACATGGTTCTATATGATTCGGCTATATCTGGACTATACATAAGCGGTTCTGGATGTGATAGAACAAAAAAATACGATTTATTTACATAGCTCCGCCCACTGACCCGAAATAAGGAATATTCTTTCTATTTTTGGAATATGATGGAATGAGACGCATTCCCTTCCAGGGAGAAGAAATTTTTCCCGTCAGGATTAAACCAGCTAAGTCTGCACTGGTGCCCAAGAAGGGCTCCAAGAAAGCTGTGACCAAAAGCCAGAAGGATGGCAAGAAGTGGAAGAAAAGGACAGTTATGCCACCTATGTGTACCAGGTAGGTAGGCACACCTCAAAACTGGCATCTTGTCCAAGACCATGAGCATCCTGAACTCCTTTGTCATTTATATCTTTAAGCGCATCACAGGCAAAGTTTCCCACCTGGCTCAATACAACAAGCTCATTACACCATCACTTCCCTGGAGATCCAGACCACTGTCTGCCTGCTGCTGCCTGGACAGCTGGCCAAGCACGCCATCTTCAAGGGCACCAAGACCATCACCAAGTAAACCAGTGCCAACTAAATATCACAGCTGTATGAGGCTTGGAATAAATAGTTCTATAATATTACTGTACCGCTACCCCCGAAGGAGCTGCTGTATTTCCTTCCCGAACAGTACAGAGGCTACCAGTCACACAAGCAACAGTCCATTCACTTTGTCCCCATTAAACAGTTTAGTGAATTCCTTTTTTACATTTATGCTTGCAGAACATTAACAGGGAAAAAGGGGCATGGGATACTTCGAAACACTTAAGAACAATTAGCAGAGGACACTCTTCTTTTGGTAAAGGTAGCATAATCTAGCACTTACAGCTGGGAAACATTAGGTCGTTTACAGAACAGTCTTTATTCTCATAGCTGGGAGTGGGGACCATAAGGCAGGTCTTTCTATTTATGCTGTTTTAGGGATTCATTCAGGGTCTCTTCTCACAAGTCCTATAGCAGCTATATGCTCAGACTCAATCCCTTGATATAGGGGTCCAGCATCCAGCCCATTGGTGCTTCTGGGGAAAGCAGTCCTCTGAAGCTCACATAACCAATCCTGGTGGGGGAAAGACATTCTCCTCAAGGCTTCAGGCTATTTACTACCACCCAAACCAACTTCTGGGCACAACTCCCCAGTGATTGGCAAGGGCATAGTACATTTTCAGGCCAGTCATTTGAATTTCCTGCCCTAAGCTCTGGAAGCTTCTCCCAGAGGCAGAGGGAAACAATCAAACCCCTAGCCTGGAAAACCATGAGCAGACCAAAGCAAATAATCACTGCTGCTTTGATTACAGAGCCAAACAAAAACTAAATTTGCCTAGCATCCTATGCTAGGAAGGTCCTACATTAGGCTAGATTTGTACTATACATCAGACGTTCTGAACATGCATCTGATTGAACGGACAAAAAGGAATGATTTACATTACTCCATCCACTGTCTTGAAATGAGGAATAATCCCCTTATTTTTGGGATATGTGATGGAATGAGACATGTGAGTACCTTCTAAGCCCTTGTACACATGGTCGGACATTCCGACAACAAAATCTGTCTGATTTTTTCTGACGGATTTTGTCCAAAAATGGTGTTGCATACACAAGGTCGGACAAAGTTGTTGGAAAATCCGATCATTCGGAATGTGATGACGTTTGTGCCTTGCGACGGGACTACGTTGCGGCTAGTAGCCAATAGCTTTGGTGTCATAATTTGATCTGAGCATGCCTGGCACTTTGTCCGATCGAAATTCTCTACAAACGATCGGACAAAGTCCGATCGGATCATGTTGTCGGAAAATTTTATAGCCCAGCTCTCAAACTTTGTCGGTCGGATATTCCGACGGAAACAGTCCGATGGAGCCCACACACTGTCGGATTATCCGACAACACGGTCCGATCTGACATTTTCTGTCGGAATATCCGACCGTGTGTACAAGGGCTAAGAAGGCTTTACTGTGCCACACGGTGATATGGTTGGAGGACTTACCTCTAATCTCTTCTCAGCATAACCTGCATGGTTATATTATCAACTTCATGTCCTTGAAAGAGTTTCCTACAATATTGCAGTCTACAAATGTATAGTAATTTACTAACCTTTCAAAATAACTCAGCCGAAAATCTACTAAATTTTAACTAGTTCTTAAATAATTGTTCACTGAAAACTCAAAAATAAAAAGTGATCCAAGGCCATCTTCACCAAGTACCACTACGAGTGTAGTAGAAGAACCACCTCTAGGTCAATTTAAGGAAAAGGTGGGTGTTTTATCTCTGGGAGAAAAAAAAAACCTTGAATTTGCAAACTTGGAATGTGGTTTCTGGAAGTGGGAGGATAATTGTCCTGTTAAACTTCACAGATATGAAAAAAAAAAAATATGAAGGAACTTCTGAGTTTATTCTAGACGCAAACTTCAAAGCAGCAGAGCAAAGCTGAAATTGTTTGCATGTTTAGATCTTAGGGCTGTCATCTTAAATAAGTCAGCTGCATAAAATAAGGATCACATTTGCAGAACAAAGTAACCATTCTGACACATGGCTGACAGTGCTGCAAACAAGCTTCGCCCCTTCCGACAAGCATAATACAAATCCATCTCACCAGGGTGCCAGGAAGTTTAACACAAGCCTGGTTTGGCTTGAAGACTACGACGTACAGTATTTCTTGTGAGCGCCCATTCTGCGTTATTGAGATGTTTATCATTTTTTAATGTGACTTTTTACGAAACTTACTGAAACAGCAATAAACAAAACCATACAATATTACATATAGCACCCTCTACTTAGGTAAGTGCTAGAGTTAGGATTTTTGTGAGTGTCTGTAAATTTAGGCAGGCCTAAATTCTTCTTTGCAGGACCTCTCAAGCTCCATCAGGTCGGATGGGTACGTCAGTGCACAGCCATTTTCAGATCTCTCCAGAGATGCTCAATCGGGTTCAGCTCTGGGCTCTGGCTGGGCCACTCAAGGACATTCACAGAGTTGTCCCGTAGCCACTCCTTTATTATCTTGGCTGTGTGCTTAGGGTCGTTGTCCTGTTGGAAGATGAACCTTCTACCCCAGTCTGAGGTCCAGAGCGCTCTGGAGTAGGTTTTTATCAAGGATGTCTCTGTACATTGCTGAATTTATCTTTCCCTTGATCCTGAATAATCTCCCAGTTCCTGCCACTGAAAAACATCCCCACAGCATGATGCTTCCACCACCATGCTTCACTGTAGAGATGGTATTGGCCAGGTGATGAGCGGTGCCTGGTTTCCTCCAGACATGACACTTGCCATTCAGGCCAAAGAGTTCAATCTTTGTTTCATCAGACCAGAGAATTTTGTTTCTCGTGGTCTGAGAGTCCTTCAGGTGCCTTTTGGCAAACTCCAGGTGGGCTGTCATCTGCCTTTTACTAAGGAGTGGCTTCCGTCTGGCCACTCTACCATACAGGCCTGATTGGTGGAGTGCTGCAGAGAGGGTTGTTCTTCTGGAAGGTTCTCCTCTCTCCACAGAGAAACACTGGAGCTCTGTCAGAGTAACCATCGGGTTCTTGGTCACCTCCCTGACTAAGGCCCTTCTCCACCAATCGCTCAGTTTGGCCAGGTGGCCCACTCTAGGAAAAGTCCTTGTGGTTCCAAACTTCTTCCAATTACGGATGATGGAGGCCACTGTGCTCATTGGGACCTTTAATGCTGCAGACATTTTTCTGTACCCTTCCCCAGATCTGTGCCTCCATACAATCCTGTCTCGGAGGTCTACAGACAATTCCTTTGGACTTCATTGTTTGTTTTGTGCTCTCACATACTCTGTTAACTGTGGGACCTTATATAGACAGGTGTGTGTGTGCCTTTCCAAATCATGTCCAATCAACTGAATTTACCACAGGTGGACTCAATCAAGTTGTAAAAACATCTCAAGTATGATAAGTGGAAACAGGAGGCACCTGAGCTCAATTTTGAGTGGCATGGCAAAGGCTTTGAATACTTACTGTATATACATGGGATTTTTTCCTTTTTTATTTTTTATAAATTTGCAAAGATTTCAAACAAACTTCTTTCACGTCATTATGGGGTATTGTTTGTAGAATTTTGTAGAAAATAAAGAATTTAATCCATTTTGGAATACGGCTGTAACATAAAAAAAAGTGTAAAAAGTGAAGCGCTGTGAATACTTTCCAGATGCATTGTAGTATTATGCCGCGTACACACGACCGGACTTTTCAACATCAAAAGTCCGACGGAATGATTCCGGCAGACCATTCGATCGTGTGTGGGCTGCAGCGGACTTTTGATTTGCAAAAGTCTGACAGACTTTAGAAATGGAACATGTTTCAAATTTTTCCGCCAGAACTCCGCCGGACCCAGTTCCTACCGAGAAATCCGCTCGTGTGTATGCTACTCCGACGGACAAAAACCGATGCGAGGGCAGCTATTGACTACTGGCTATGAACTTCCTTATTCTAGTCCAGTCATGCGTCATCACCTTCGAATCCGTCGAACTTTGGTGTGATTGTGTGTGGCCAAGTCCGTTCATTCGGAAAGTCCGTCAGAACTCTGTCAGAACTCCGTCAGAACTCCGTCGAAAGTCTGTCGGACCTAGTCCCTCAAAGTCCGGTCGTGTGTACGCGGCATTACAGCCTGCTTTTCAACTCATCAGTTCACAATAACTTTAGAGTGAACATAAAGCCAAACCTTTTTTTAGTTTTGGATGGAGTACGGAAGGATTAGAATCCCAATCAAGTTTCAATTGTTTTATGTGCCTGTTGGGGAAATTCACCTGTCCATTTGTCCTGGTGACCACTGTCACCAAGACAGAAAGTGATGAAAAATCAAAAATGTTAAGTGTTCTTCACACCATGCATGCATGCATGGTCCATGCATGCACCCTTTTCACACCTTACATGTGCAGTGGCGTGCAGAAAAATGCAACTCAATGGACATGGTGCTTTTTTACCAGAAAGAGAGGCGAGGGGAACCCTTCCATTGGGCACAGCAGTTCCGATGACAACTGTCTAAGAGGAGTATTAAACAAGTAAGGACCCTTTCACACTCGTACAACACGATAGACATATGACTATGGATCCGACTTTGCCCTGGGACTTGAAGTCCAACATCAGTCCGGCTTGAATGAACGGGGACCCGACTTTGATCCCTACAATGCAGGCACTTTGTGTCTGGTATGAATCATTAGTGACCACCTGTGTCATGGTGGAGACCTCATGTTCTCCTATATAGAGGAGTATAGCTCCCATGGTTCAGAGAAGCAGGATCTCCTAGTCTATGGATAATGTAGGACCCACTAATTATGGGGTACTTTGTCGCAGTAAGTGGGCTTAAGCACCGTATAGCAATATGGTGTGACCAAATCCCCATATTTTTTTATAATGTTTTTTGAAAATGTCTAGGTGTTTTTAAAAAGCCTTGCTGGAGGTAAATGTTAGTTTTGCATGTGTGAGCTGTAATATTTTTGTTCTGGTATGAATCTTTAGGGGGAACTCCACGACAAAAAAAAAAAAAAAGCCATGGGTTCCCCCTCCAAGACCATACCAGGCCCTTCGGTCTGGCATGGATTTCAAGGGGAACCCCCCTTGCCGAAAAAACGGCATGGGGTTCACCCCAAAGTCCAAAGACCCTTGTCCCCATGTTGATTAGGATAAGAACCTCTTTCTGACAATCCTGGCCATTGTTGGTGGGGTCTGCGGGCGGGGGGCTTATCGAAATCTGGAAGCACTCAGATCCCAGCCCCCCATCCTATGTGAATCAGTATCGGATACATTGTACCCCTACCCATTCACCTAAACAAAGTATCAAAAATCGAACGCAGTATAAGGGTTTTTAAAGTAATTTATTAAGACTGCTCCGCCGTCACTTCGGATCTCTTCTCCCCTCTCTGGCTGTTCTGCTTCCTCCGCTGATGTCTTCTGCCTCTGCCGGTTCTTCTCCCCTGATGTCTTCTAGCCCTCTCCGGTACTTCTCCCTCTGTCTGCTGTCTTCTGCCTCTGCCAGGTCTTCTCCGCTGTCTTCACGCTCTTTTGCCGGGTCTCCTCCGTTGTCTTCTCCCCCTGTTCTTCTTCCGATGTTGACTCAACGCTCTCTCCCTCTCTAATGCTGGGTGCGCAGTGTGCCACTACTTATATTTGCATAGGGCAGGGTCACTGGGTGAGGTCATCCAGGGGGCCCCGCACCTTATGATATCACCACCCGGGGCATGATGGGGCTTCCCCTTAAAATCCATGCCAGACCGAAGGGCTTGGTATGCTCTTGGAGGGGGAACCCATACCGTTTTTTAAAAAAAATTGGCATGGAGTTCCCCTTCAAGCTCATCAGTGTACAAACCGCATGCCAAAGTCGGATCAGTTAAGACGGCGATCCGACTTTGATCCGACTTCAGTGATATTCAATGGACTGAAGTAGGATCAAAGTCGGACCAAAGTAGTGCAGGAACTACTTTGACGTCGGCACGACTTGAAGTCGTACTAATATGAATGGTTGTCATTGGAAATCATGGGGAACAACTTGTCATGCAACTTTGCAGTCCCAAGTCGGAGGACAAGTCGTACAAGTGTGAAAGGGGCCTAAAGAAGGTCAGGCCAAAGGTGACCTAGAAGATTTCAAGTGTTAGAGAGCCATAAAAGCTACTTAGTCCTACACTGGAATACTGCTCACATTTCAAAGTACAAGATTAATATATCCACCCAAAATGCACCTCATCCGTGATATCCCTCGTATATAAGTGTGACATGTAGAACATTGACATTTTATATGGATGCATTAAGAGTGAGCACATACATGATGTAAAAGCAATTGAAAACCAATGTACTTTAATTTTATGCAAAACCCCAAACTCTGTTTATGCGGGAACACCCTGCTGACTGCGTTTACTACTAGCAATGAATTGCTGCATCACATCAAATAAAAAGGCCTTTATGTTGTGTTTTATTGCTTTTTTATTTGAACTTAAGGATATGTCAGTATTACTGAGGTACAACATATCAAACTGTCATTTTCAATATGAGATTAATACCCCTAGGTCTTCTAGTGGAACTTACGTGACTTAAAGAGGAACTCTATTTAAAAAAAAAAATCCTCAATGGAGTGGCAGGATTTAACTCCTGAGAACGCTTTACTGCTGTCTGAAATCTCCTCCTGTCGTGTCCAGAACTCTGCTGTGTACATGAAGGCTGGGCAGAGGGGTGGGCAAAAGAGGCAAAGACCTTGGGCACTTTAGCAGGAGGAGAGTGACAAAAATCAGGCCATGCAACTAAAGTAGCTCATTGGGAGCATCCTTTAACCTTTTCACCTTGGGTGCTAAGGGACCCTGTCCCAACACTAGTTCAGAGAAACTAAATGGTAAACTCACAGAAGAACCATGAGCGTCATTATTAGAATAGAGTGGGAAAGGTATCTCGCCACCAGGATCTCATAAAGCATCTGGCCTTAGGTACATGCCAGTTTCATATATAATACTCTATTACAATTTTCAATATGGTCAATTTTGAACCCATATTTGCAAAGACAACTATGCCCCCTACTAAACTTTGCTCTAACCCCCGCCCCAAAAAAAAACTTCTCTAGACGATATTCACAGTAGATTAGGAAATCCTAACCATAAGAACAAAATCCTTAATCCAATCCATGGTTACATGACATGCCAGGCCCCAGAGTCTTCTATCCTCTGTCCTTCTTCAGGTGCCCATATCCCTGCATTGTGACATGGACACTTACTATTGATTGTCCATCTACTGAACTTTACAAGATCCTAAAGACATTAGTGGTGGTGTACTAACATCACTATGGGGGGGCATCAACAGTACCTGTCTGGGGCTGGCCTAGACAACAGTGGTGGATCACCAGTCTTCACCACTGGAAGAGGCACCATGGAGGGTCATGTGATGGCAGACTCAAATAAGTTAAAAAGGGCTTTGGAAGAGATTTAAAAAAAATTGTGAATGGGTGAGTGCACAGGGTGGGTTAGATCAAGTGTCTCCACACTTTCTAAACAAAGGGCCAGTTTACTGTCCTTCAGACTTGAGGGGGGCTGGACTGTGATTGGGAGTAGAAATTGTCTTGGCGACAGTAAACAGTTCATCTTTGGCATTAGGGTGGAGGAATAGTTCACCATTGTTGGTATCAGTGGGAGGAGTAGTGCCCCATCATTGGTGTCAGTTTGGAGGAATAGTGCCTCAACATTGGCACCAGTGGGATGAACAGTGCCCCATCGTTGGTGTCAGTGGAAGAATAGCGCCCCGTTGTTGATGTCAATGAGAAGAATAGTGGGGTTTATTTACGAAAGGCAAATCCACTTTGCACTACAAGTGCAAAGTGCACTTGGAAGTGCAGTCGCTGTAGATCCGAGGGGAACATGCAAGGAAAATAAAAAACAGCATTTGCACATGATTGGATGATAAAATCAGCAGAGCTTCCCCTCATTTCAGATCTACCCCTCAGATTTACAGCGACTGCACTTCCAAGTGCACTTTGCACTTGTAGTGCAAAGTGGATTTGCCTTTCGTAAATAACCCCCAGTGTCTTGCATTTGTGGGAGGAAAGTGCCCCAAGGGCTGGAAAAGGCAAGCAAAGCCCCCTGGGCCCTAGTTTGGAGACCACTGGGGGATAGGTGAATTAGAGGGTTCAGAACTTGCCCTATGCAACAAAAAAAAAAGCTGAAGGAGCAGAAGCCTGAAGCACACATGTGAAGAGCTCTGTGAAATCATGCTGCAGTGGATTACATAGAAAATAGATTAAGGTAAATTGTTTCCTGGATAACATTAGTGGCTTACTAGGAGATTTAACCTGTAGCCTAAGGAGGAATTTTGGCACAGGACGGGATATGTAATGTGCAGGTGCGTGAAACTGCATTATAAATGCAAAAATACTGAACTTAAATTAGGGTATTGAAACTGTGTTGGATTCTGGTAGGTTTCCATCCTTCAAGGCCATACTGAAGCTGGCCAGGCCAAGCACAGACTATCTGCTGGATTCTTCACAAGGTAAAATAAAAGCATAAATGGGGAAAACAGCAACGAAAGTGCGACATACTTATAATATCCTCCAGAAGTCAGACTGGGGACAAGAACTATAGACCTGAGATTTTACTAGCAGAGACACCAGAAGCTAAATGATGAATTATTGTACAACCGTGCACCAAAAAGTTGAAATATCATTCCCGACAGGATTTGGACTTTAAATTGCCAGTGACCTATTTTTTTTAAGCCTTCCACCGAATCAGTCACAGCTTGAATTTATAACAGGTTTGACTTGCTGAACCTGCGTCTCTGTTGGACCCGCCAACGACCATGTGTAACCAATTTAAATGATGGCTCATTTTTGTATAGTCTGTTTCAGTTGGATGCTGAAGATGTGATTTTTATTCTGATGTCTGGAGACTGACATCGCTGAAGTGTGAGAAACCGCAGAGCCTGAATCGCTTCTCTGCCTGAAACTGCTGGTTTGTTCAGTTTTGGCGGTTAGATATTTATACGGGATTGTGCTGGAGTCAGAGAGGTAATTAGGAGATCACAGGTCTGATCACGGCAAGAAAAACCCTTCATGGCGTTCATCCTGAGAACACCGCTGTTACATGTCATAAGAAAATAACTGTACAAATAATGTACAATGTATACACCATAAGGAGGAGAACGTTCTCTCGCCCTTTACTGCCAGGCATGTGAGGGGCAAACATTGTGCAGTTTTCACAAACCAAGTAGAATACCAGTTGAATCAGTGTTTCTCAACCTTGTTTCAGTTGCAATACCCTAAAAAGTAAAATCCTGGGACACCCCAGTCTACAATGTAAAAAACATGAATGCTACTTTTAAATGGGGAACCTTAGCCCCTGTACACACGGTCGGAGATTCTGCCAACCAAATCCGTCGGATTTTGTCCGTCGGATTTAGTCCGACGGATTGTGTCCGAAACTCTTGCATACACACGGTCGGACTAAGTTGTCGAAAAATCCGATCTTTCAGAACGTGATGACGTAATTTCATTACGATGGGATTACATTCAGGCTAGTAGCCAATAGCTTTGATGTAGGAATTTGATCTGAGCATGCGTGGCACTTGGTCCGATCAAAATTCTCTACACATGATCGGAGTATGTCCGATCGGCCCAGTTGGTCGGGAAATATTTCCAACATGTTGGAAAATTGGGTCCGACGGATATTCGGACAGAATCAGTCCGATGCATACCACACACAGTCGGATTATCCGATGACACAGTCCGATAGGACACATTCCGACGGATTCTCCGACCATGTGTACAAGGGCTAAGACTAAGACAATTCGTACAACTGCCTTTAAGAAATGATCTTCACATCAGAGCCTCTCTTCAC
The DNA here is from genome assembly GCF_037356315.1 of Lithobates pipiens. Classification (NCBI taxonomy): domain Eukaryota; kingdom Metazoa; phylum Chordata; class Amphibia; order Anura; family Ranidae; genus Lithobates; species Lithobates pipiens. Next base: position 10,083,137 of record NW_027507786.1, read on the forward strand.
ATCAGACATCCCCTATCACATCAGAGGTCTCCCATCATGTCAGAGATCTCCCCATCCAATCAAAGGTCCCCCATCACATCAAAGGTCCCCCATCACATCAAAGGTCTCCCCATCACATCAGAAGCCCCCTTCACATCAGGAGTTCCCTCATCTCATCAGAGGTCTCCCATCATGTCAGAGATCTCCCCATCACATCAAAGGTCTCCCCATCACATCAAAGGTCTCCCCATCACATCAGAAGCCCCCCTTCAGATCGGGAGTTTCCTCATCACATCAGTGGTCTCCCATCATGTCAGAGATCTCCCCATCACATCAAAGGTCTCCCCATCACATCAGAAGCCCCCCTTCAGATCGGGAGTTCCCTCATCACATCAGAGGTCTCCCATCATGTCAGAGATCTCCCCATCACATCAAAGGTCTCCCCATCACATCAGATTCCCCCCTTCACATCGGGAGTTTCCTCATCACATCAGAGGTCTCCCATCATGTCAGAGATCTCCCCATCACATCAAAGGTCTTCCCATCACATCAGAAGCCCACCTTCACATCGGGAGTTCCCTCATCACATCAGAGGTCTCCCATCATGTCAAAGATCTCCCATCACATCAAAGGTCTCCCCATCACATCAAAGGTCTCCCCATCACATCAGAAGCCCCCCTTCACATCGGTAGTTCCCTCATCACATCAGAGGTCCCATACCACATCAGAGGCTACCCATCACGTCAGAGGTTACCCTTAACAACAAATGTTCACTCATCATATCAGAGTCCTCCTTCACATCAACGGCCCCCAATGATGTCAGAGGTCTCCCATCACACCAGAGGTTCACTTTACAACAGATATTCCTCATCACTTAAGAGTTCCCCTTCACATCAGAGGCCCCCCATCATGCCAGAGATTCCCCTTAACAACAGATGTTCCCCCATCACATCAGAGCCTTCCTTCACATCAGAGGCTCCCCATCATGTCAGAGGCCCCTCATCACATCAGAGGTCTCCCATCATGTCATAGATCTCCCCATCACATCAAAGGTCTCCCCATCACATCAGAAGCCCCCCTTCACATCGGGAGTTCCCTCATCACATCAGAGGTCTCTCATCATGTCAGAGATCTCCCCATCACATCAAAGGTCTCCCCATCACATCAAAGGTCTCCCCATCACATCAAAAGCCCCCCTTCACATCGGGAGCTCCCTCATCACATCAGAGGTCCCATACCACATCAGAGCACCCCTTCACATCAGAGGCTACCCATCACGTCAGAGGTTACCCTTAACAACAAATGTTCACTCATCATATCAGAATCCTCCTTCACATCAACGGCCCCCAATGATGTCAGGGGTCTCCCATCACACCAGATGTACACTTTACAACAGATATTCCTCATCACTTAAGAGTTCCCCTTCACATCAGAGGCCCCCCATCATGCCAGAGATTCCCCTTAACAACAGATGTTCCCCCATCACATCAGAGCCTTCCTTCACATCAGAGGCTCCCCATCATGTCAGAGGCCCCTCATCACATCAGAGGTCTCCCATCATGTCATAGATCTCCCCATCACATCAAAGGTCTCCCCATCACATCAGAAGCCCCCCTTCCCATCGGGAGTTCCCTCATCACATCAGAGGTCTCTCATCATGTCAGAGATCTCCCCATCATGTCATAGATCTCCCCATCACATCAAAGGTCTCCCCATCACATCAAAGGTCTCCCCATCACATCAGAAGCCCCCCTTCACATCGGGAGCTCCCTCATCACATCAGAGGTCCCATACCACATCAGAGCACCCCTTCACATCAGAGGCTACCCATCACGTCAGAGGTTACCCTTAACAACAAATGTTCACTCATCATATCAGAGTCCTCCTTCACATCAATGGCCCCCAATGATGTCAGAGGTCTCCCATCACACCAGAGGTTCACTTTACAACAGATATTCCTGATCACTTAAGAGTTCCCCTTCACATCAGAGGCCCCCCATCATGCCAGAGATTCCCCTTAACAACAGATGTTCCCCCATCACATCAGAGCCTTCCTTCACATCAGAGGTTCCCCATCATGTCAGAGGCCCCTCATCACATCAGAGGTCTCCCATCACTTCAAAGGTCTCCCCATCACGTCAGAGGTCCCTCCTTTACATCAGAGGTCCCTCCATCACATCAGGTCTCCCCATCACGCCAGAGATTTCCCCATTCCAACAAAGGTCCCTTATCACATCAAAGGTCTCCCCATCACATCAGAAGCCTCCTTCACATTGGGAGTTCCCTAATCACATCCAAGGTGCCATTACACATCAGAGCACCACTTCACATCAGAGGCTACCCATCACTTCAGCGTTTCCCCTTAACAACAGATGTTTACTCATCACATCAGAGGCCCCCCCATCATGTCAGGGGTCTCCCATCACATCAGAGGTTGCCTTTTACAACAGGTATTCCTTATCATTTCAGAGCCCCCTTCATATCAGAGCCCCCCCCCCCATCATGTCAGAGGTCTCCCCATCATCTATGCTAAGTGTAACCTGTGTAAAAAAGATGTCCTGTATATACTTACCTATTCTCAGCCTGCTCCAGCCCGGTCACGCAATCTCCCCTGTGCCAGCCAGTGGCAGCTGCAAAGGAGAGGAGAAAGCCTTGGGGATACATGGGAGCGGTGACCTCCCCCATAGGCTTCTATGGCCCATCCGTTGTCAGCGCTCCCTCCTCTCCCCTACAGCTGCCGCTGACAGACACAAGGGAGCCAGATCACATGACCAAAATAAAAAAGGCTCCCCCATCCACCTCAAATGTGTGGATGGGGAAACATGTAATTTTTTTTATTTGAACCAAAACAAATTACTAATTTATGGGTTGCCTTATGCCGCGTACAGACGATCAGACATTCTGACAACCAAACCGTGGATTTTTTTCTGACGGGTGTTGGCTCAAACTTGTCTTGCATGCACACGGTCACACAAATGTTGTCAGAAATTGCGAACGTCAAGAACGCAGTGACGTACAACACGTACGACGAGTCGAGAAAAATGAAGTTCAATAGCCAGTGCAGCTCTTCTGCTTGATTTCGAGCATGTGTGGACTTTTGTGCATCAGAATTGTGTACATGCGCTTGGAATTTCCGACAACAAGTCTTGTTGTCGGAAAATTTGAGAACCTGCTCTCAAACAGCAAATGTCCGATGGAGCATACACACGGTCGGAATTTCCGACAAAAAGCTCACATTGAACATTTGTTGTCTGAAATTACGATCGTCTGTACTCGGCATTAGGCTCGAATTCTACTTTAACGTAATCTGCAATGCTGCCAACAGAAGTCTCTTTTATATCAGGCGGCTACAATAGGTCATTACATCAAGAGATTGTGTCTATAGCACCATATTGCAGCGTCTGTGAAGGGGACCTGCTCTGCTGATCCACAGGAATGTGACTTTCCACATCCCTTTGTAGATGGAGTTTTGAAACAAGTGGAAAACTGAAAGAAGTAGGAAAGATAAAAGCCTTTTCTGTCATCGGGAGCTGCTTAACTGCTATACCAGGCTTGTGGGAAAAGCCATATTAAGCTGAAAAAAGGGGCTTTGGCTACTCCATATGCTAACAAACCGTGTTTTAGGTTTACTCATTTTATAACCAAGAAGTCAATTGAATGTGCGTCTGAGCTAACAAACACAGCTGCTACATTGTGGCCAGATTATACACATTGAGATTTATCTTCAGTGAATTCTACTAAAATAACCCCACAAGGGACACGGAAGCTTTCTCAAATGTATGACCAAGCAAACCCAGTGCATGAAAACCGTAGCTAGTGACAATATTTCCACTGGAAACAATATTTATTTTGAGCGATCTCAAGAAAGCTTTCTTAAACTTATTGTGGAAATTTGGGCCTCTACCTCTACAAGTTTCCAAAATTACGGTCTCCTAAAGTTTTGTGGATTCCTAAGGGTTCCTCAAGAGATTACTAAGAGTTCCTTAAACAATGCGCAATTACTAAGAGTTCCTTAAACAGTGCGCAATGACAAACTGATCTCCCACCAACTGATCTCCCACCTACTATACCTACCAATATAAGGGGGCGATTTCCCACTGACATTTAATGTTAGATGTCACTTTTCTCCACTGATCTAAAATGTAAGAGGGCATTTCTCCACTGAACACCAATGTAAGGGGTAATTTCTCCACTAAACACCAATGTAAGGGGTAATTTCTCCACTGAACACCAATGTAAGGGGTCATTTCTCCACTAAACACCGATGTAAGGGGTAATTTCTCCACTAAACACCGATGTAAGGAGGCATTTATCCACTGATCTCCAATATAAGGAGGCATTTCTCCACTGAACACCAATGTTAGGAGGCATTTATCCACTGTCCACAAATGTAAAGAATTTCTGTATTAACCACTATTGTAAGGAGACATGTCTCCACTGATCTCAAATGTAAGGAGGCATTTATCCCCTGAACACCAATGTAAGGGGACAGTTCTCCACTGATCTCCAATATAAGGAGGCATTTCTCCACAGAATACCAATGTGAGGAGCATTCTTCGGACTGAACAACAATGTAATGAGACAGTTCTCCACTTATCTCCAATGTAAGCGGGCATTTTTCCACAGAACACCAATGTAAGGAGCATTCTTCCCACTGAACACCAATGTAAGGGGGCATCTCTCCACTGACCACAAATGTAAGGGGGCATGTATCCACTGAAAACCAAGATAAGAGGGCATTTCTCCACTGACCCCTTTTGTAAGGAGACATTTCTCCACTGATCTCCAATATAAGGAGGCATTTCCCCACAGAACACCAATGTGAGGAGCATTCTTTGGACTGAATAACAATGTAATGAGACAGTTCTTCACTGATCTCCAATGTAAGGGGGCATTTCTACACTAACCACTAACGGACATTTCTCCATTGAGCTCCATTTTTTTGGAGGCATTTGTCCACTGAACACCAATGTAAGGAGATATTTATCTGATCACTAATATAAGAGGACACATTTTCACTGACAACTAGTGTAACATGACAATTTTTTTACAGCCTGTTTTGTTTCCAGACTATTATTATTAATTTTAATCAATATTATTCGTTCATAGAGCATATTGGCTCTGGGTGTCCAATATTCCAGGTAAGGAAAATTCTTTATTCTTTTATTTAAAACATTCTAAAGTCTACTGATCATTATATTTTACCATAAAACTTAAACAGATTAATTTTTATCAGGGGTTCCCTGACACCCCAAAATGATTTCAAGGCTTCCTCCAGAGGAAAGGGGTTTAAAGTGGTCGTAAACCCTTACAAACCACTTTGACCTAAAGGTAAGCCTAGATTAAGGCTTACCTGTAGGTCCAAGAAATATCTCCTAAACCTATATGGTTTAGGAGATGTTTGCCCGAAGACAGGCACCGCTGTCTACGGCGCATGCGCCGTAGACAGTGGCGCGCAGGCGCACTGAGCGCGGCATTGTCAATGGCGAAGATGCCGCGCGCATCGGCTCCCGTGCGCATGCGCGGGAGTGACGTCATCGCGGCTTCGCCGAATGACAGCGGCGGAGCAGCGAGACCCACCGAGAAGATGAATGCTCCGGACTAAAGGGGACAGCGGTGACTTCGCTGGCTCCTGTGTCAGGTAAGTGACACATAATGGACTACTATGCGATGCATAGTAGTCCATTATGCTTTGCCTTTGCAGGGAATGAAAGAGGAAGTAAACCCATCAGGGTTTACTTCCTCTTTAAGAAAGGTAGTCCTAAAGTGACCCTGTCAGTCACTTGGGAGAAAATTTAGACAGTAGTTCTCTACAATAGAAGAGACATTACATTCACCTCTCCAATGGTCCATGTTCCCTGCCTCCCTTAAGTTCAAGCACGCACATCCTCTGTCACAGTCTTTGGCATTCAGTTGCTACAGTACATCTCCTGAAGCTTCAGTGTTTGTGGGTCCCAAATAGAGATGGACCAACGGTTCGGCCCGAGCATAAGTTTGGGCTGAACTTTCGCTGTTCGGACGTTCGACAAACAGCTGAACAAACGGGTTATTTGACCGTTTGTTCGGCCCCCCAAACCGATCACAGTGCATTGCAAGCCCTGACTGGCTGAAGCAGTGAAAGCTTCAGCCAACCAGGGCACAGAGCACTGTCAGAGTCATGATTGGACACTGTCATCATGACTTTATCCAATCATGGCTCATTTCTGCCACACAGTATAAAATATTCTTTCAATGGCAGCCAGTTGATTTTGGCATGGACAGAGATAGAACAAGGCTTTGTTCAGTGCTATTAGTTAGTTAGTGTGCTGTTTTGCTTCAATTGTCAGTGTAGAATATTAGACTAGTGTCAGTCTAGGGATAGTGTGAGTGTAGTGAAAAGGACCATCATTCAGCTTTGCAATGTGTGCAGCTAGAGTAGGGACAGCTCAGATAGTTTCAGTGTAGTGTAGTGAGACCGTGTCATTCTACACATTAGTGTAGAGTAGGGACAGCTCAGATAGTTTCAGTGTAGTGAGACTGTGTCAGTAATCTTTACATTAGTGTATAGATAGAGTAGGGACAGTTCAGATAGCATCAGTGTAGTGACGGTTGAACACCGTCTATTTGATTGGGTTACTGTCAGTTAAACTCCATTTCCTTCTGGGTGCGTTACTGCCAGTTTAACGCCATATAGTTATGTATGCGTTACTGCCAGTTTAATGCCATATAGTTTGGTGTGCATTACTGCCAGTTTAACGCCATATAGTTCTGTGTGTGTTACTGGCGGTTTAATGCCATGTAGTTTTGTGTGTTACTGCCACTTTAATGCTATTTACTGCTGTGTGCGTTACCGCCAGTTTAATGCCATATAGTTCTGCATGCGTTACTGCCAGTTTAACGCCATATAGTTTTGTGTGCGTTACTGCCAGTTTAACGCCAAATAGTTCTGTGTGCATTACTGCCAGTTTAACGCCATTTACTTCTGTGTGCGTTATTGCCAGTTTAACATCATTTACTTTTGTGTGCCTTACTGTGTGTGTTACTGGAAGTTTAACGACATATAGTTTTGTGTGTTACTGCAGTTTAACGCTATTTACTTCTGTGTGCATTACTGCCAGTTTAACGCCACATAGTTCTGTGCGTCAATGTACGTTTTGCGCATTATATTGCAGTATATTATTGTGTATCCATGGAGTGTGTCTGTGTAGTGTGAGTACTCAAATTAAAGTGCGCTAAACACCTCTTTACTTTGATTAAAGTGCATCTACATACAGATTCAAACTTCTTCTTCACATTTGCTTATAAGCACCGCCCCCTCCCCCCCCCCAATAATGTCTGGGAGGACAACAAGGAGAGGCAGACGTTCCCTTGGCACTGTAAGGGGGCCAGCAACAAATGTGTCCACAGGCAAAGGTGGACATTGGGGTTATTCCTCAGGCAGGGCATCATTTCCTCTGTTTAGTGAAGTCTGCCTCTTAGGCTGTTCCTCAAATCTACATAGGCCCATGCGTGTCATGATCCAATTGTTCTTCAGCCTGAAGGTTTGAGTTTGCTTTTGAGTGATCATCCAGGCAATCTTCTACCTCTTCCACTTGCTTGAGAACTTGGATAACTTCCCTTTTAAGGGAAGAGATTTTCACACTTGACAAATGCATGGCTGAAAGCTCTGCTTTCGTGGGGAGCATTTTTGCAAGGGTTGGACATAGACACAGCAGAGGAATCTACTGACCTTTCTGAGGGGAATGGTGAGACCAAAGGGCTAGGGTGTGAGTGTGTAGTGGACCATTATAGCCTAGTGTCTTGATAGCGCTGGAGTCTGTTCCTTCTTCTGCACCCCGTCCCGTGGTTACAGTGCCAGGTTTTTGTCATTATCTGACCTGATGCTCTTCATTTTAGAAGACACCCAAGAGGGAGAAAATATATGGGTGGTTGTAATGGAAGGGAGCACAGGGAGCAAATCAAATAGAGCACACCTCATTTTCTGGCTGGAGGAAATCCAGCATCATCTAGTGCAGGGTTTTTCAACCAGGGTTCTATTGAATCCTTGGGTTCCTCCAGGAGTTGCTGGGGGGTTCTTGAGCAATCAGCAATTTCTGCCTCTCACATAAGTTCCCACTGACACCATTGATGTCTTTAGCTATCTGTAAGAGGGGTAATTCTTCCCAATGACCACAATTGTAAGGAAAATTCTTCCCACTGACCTTCACACTAATATATCATGAGTTGTAGATATAGTGGTTATTAGCAGGGGTTCACTGAGACTGAAAAGTTATTTCAAGGGTTCCCCTGTGTTGAAAGGGTTGGGAAAGGCTAACCTAGTGATTTCCTCCCCAGTCTGACTGTCCCTGGCCCACCCATTACATTCATTGGGTTTCAGTTCTTTAAATTATGGAGTCTCAGGTGTTACATAGGGCAACGTGCATGCAAATACAGCCTGCCTAAGAATGCCCACTCCTCCAGACTGACATCCAACCATTAAGGCATTTTGATATTTGCATAACATCTTCCAAGAGCCAGCCCACTGCTTGAATCAGGGCTCTTGAGAGAAGTACTGAAGCAGGAAACTATGTACAGCACCCTGCTGGACTCTCCCACCAGCCATGATCTGCCTGCATTGCATAGCGAAGCACAGATACCAAGGGATGACATAGCCTGGTCTAAAATAAGGTATGTTACGAAAACAAAAAGGGTTTATTTAAACATTTCATTAGTATGATGATGGAGGGTGGATGCGGAACCATGGAAGGCAAAATACGAGCAGAATAAGCTTCAGCTTAAACTGGACCTTCACCCTCCCGAGGAAGAACGCACATCTCCACCTTCCCTTCCCTGGAATACGGCAATTTATTTTTCTTTTGTTTATGTGTTTTTTTTTTCTATTGAAAGTCCTCCTTGCCTCCCCATGCATGTCACTCACCTTAGGCAAATGACATGCACACTGCCCGCGGTGCCTAGGGTTTCATTAACGAATAGGAGGAGGGTGTGGACCTATCGGCACATCATCAAGAGGCCCATCGCCAAACCCAGAAGAGCTGGGTGTCGATGATGTCAGATAGAACATGGCGGCGTGGAGTTGTGGCCTAGCATGAGATGGTCTCAACGGGTCATCGCTGGATCCACTGGATGGGTGAGTATCTGAAATGTGCAGATACCACCATCAGGTAAGTGGGGGAAAGAAAAAATGGGCCAGAGTTCCTCTATAAAGATTGTTAAAGGTCAGCAAGAGCCACACTAAGGCTAGGTTTTCACATGTGTGCGAGTCAGGAATGCATGCATAATCGTGCATGTTCCTGACTCGCAGACAAAACGTGCTGCTCTTTAGCAAACACACCGGGGGTGCCATTCATTTTTAACGGCACCCCCACGCATCGGCAAAACACCTGCTTTTTTTCCGATTGCACAAAACCGACTTGTGCTGCAACACCATGTGGTTCCATGTGGTGCGTTTTTAAAAAGGGTCAGAGGCTTCTTTCGCCGCATTTCACGCAGTTACAGCGGCCCATTCGAATGGATAGGCTGCTGTACCAGCGACGTGCGCATGCAAAAATGTGAATCTAGTGTGGCAGCAGGCAGGTGAAGTCACCTGGTTGTATCCAGGATGGTAAATATGTGTGTCCTAGATTCAGGCTTTATGCAGACTTTTACAATTAGAGGGGAAGAGTTAATGAGCCCAGCTGAAGCAAGTGGGCTCATTAAGGCCTCTACAAAAAACCCCAGCATGCATAGGGAGATGCTCCATCCTGGAACCAGTTTTGTGTTGTATAGACTGGGGAGTGTGTCACCTGTACTGTGCGGTGAGTTAACGCCTGTGTGGCAAAACCTTTACAACAAAGGCAGGGACTGGTACAGCACAAGGCTGTACCCAGTTGTTAGACAGGGAGTCTATGTGTGTAGTTAGAGGTCAAGCTGACCAGGATTTATTTTCTTGTTTTATTTTGTTTGGCTGTTATATGTATCACTGCATGGAGCATAAATAAACTGGATCTTTTGTTTTTTTGAACCTACACCGCTGTCTGCTGTGCCTGACTTTGTGTTGTGAACCCATCCAGGGGGTCACACACACCCGCTGCCGAGCTAACCCCTCACAGTTGGTGGAGAATTTTGGCACTTTTTTTTTTTTTTTTTTTTTGTTAAGGCCAGCATGGAGGAGATACTGAGACAGCTGGCTCTAGCAAATGCAAACCAGCAACAAGCAAATGCAAATCAGCAGCAAACAAATGCAGGTTTACAAAAGAGCCTTGCAGCTCAACAACAGAGCCTTGCAGCCCAGCAGCAGACAAATGCAACTTTGCAGCAGAGTTTGGAAAATCAGCAGAAGGCTCACCAGCAGAGTTTGGAAGCTCAGCAACAAGCCCAGCAGCGATCTGAAGCCCGCTTCATAGACCTGTTGCAGAAGCAAGAGCAGAATTTTCAACAGAAAATAGAGACATTAATACAGCAACGTCCGCAGACCAATGAAGCAAGTGGTTACAATAATACTGCATCCTTTGGTGTGAGCCGTTTACTGACAAAAATGACTGGAGAGGATGATCCGGAGGTGTTTTTGACCACATTTGAAAGGACTGCTGAAAGGGAAAAGTGGCCTAAGGAGCAATGGGCTGGACTGGTGGCCCCTCTGTTAACTGGGGAATCGCAGAAAGCTTATTATGACCTAGAGCCTGACCAAGCAAAAGACTATGTGGTGCTAAAAGCAGAAATATTGGCACGGCTGGGTGTCACCCTGGCCGTCCGGGCTCAGCGTGTGCATAACTGGACTTTTCAGGTTGGAAAACCTCCCAGGTCTCAAATGTATGATCTCATTCACCTGAGCAGGAAGTGGCTGCAGCCAGAGACTTTGACTGCCCCAAACATTGTGGAACGTGTGGTTATGGATCGTTTCCTGAGAGCTCTTCCTACTGCCATCCAAAAATGGGTAAGCCATGGAGACCCAGAAAATGCAGATAAACTTGTGGATCTGGTTGAGAGGTACTTGGCTACAGAGAACCTGACCACCTCTTCCAGGGACTCACAGACTTTCCCCCCTAAGACCAGATCATCCCCAGTGGCGGGTAAGATGACTCCAAGGGGTGAGGGTGGAGAGAGTGAGAGGGTGGGAGTTCTACCTAAGGTCTGGCGGGAGCAGCCCAGGAAGCCCATGCTGCAAGAGGCAGCGAAAAAGATTATTTGCTACCGCTGCCGGCAAGAGGGACATATTGCAGCCAATTGCCCAGTTGTGGATGAGCCTATGCAATGTGACTTTATAAGGGAGAGACGTCAGTCGCTGTTTGCGACAGTTGCATGCACTGCCATTCGGGGACCTGAGAAACATTTATGTAAAATGTGTATTAATGGTAGACATGTTGATGTGTTGCTAGATTCAGGTAGCCTGGTAACATTGATAAAAGCTGAATTAGTTACTACAGAGGTCTCTGGGAAGAACAGGGTGGCTGTTATTTGTGTGCATGGGGACACCCGAGAGTATCCTGTAACTTCAGTGTTTTTTGAGACCCCCAAAGGTAACCTCTCTCATCAGGTGGGGTTAGTGGCTCACTTACCACATGATGCTATTGTGGGAAGGGATTTTCCAAAATTCTGGGAACTCTGGGATTGTCCTGAGGCCCCCATTGGTGCCCCTATAAACCAGGAAGATGACCAGAATTCCTCTGGGAGTGGTGAGGACTCTCCTGAATTTCCCTTGTCGGTATTGGCGGGGGAAACTCGAGAAACTGGGGAGGAGCCAACATCCTCAGATGAAAACATGCCGTCTGTGGAGTTTTCGGATCTTGAGGTTCACAGGGAAAATTTTGCCACAGAACAGTTAAAAGACCCCGCCCTAATAAAGGCACGGGAAAATGTGGTGAAAATAGATGGCGAGTTAGTGAACCCAGATAAGACTTGTCCTTATCCTTACTTCACTATGGAAAGGGACCTTCTATATCGAGTGGCTCAAAGGGCAGAAGAAACCATTGAGCAACTTGTAGTGCCCAAACCTTACAGGAAGTTGGTGTTAGAATTGGCTCATGGACACATTCTGGGAGGTCATCTGGGGACAGAGAAAACCAGAGAAACCAGAGAGAGGGTACTGCAGAGATTCTATTGGCCTGGGGTCATGAAGGAAATAGAAAAGTATTGTTCCTCCTGCCCTGTGTGTCAGAAGTCGGCACCTATGCCACATTTCCGTAACCCACTGGTACCTCTTCCTATCATTGAGGTCCCCTTTGAGAGGATCGCAATGGATTTGGTAGGTCCGATAATGAAGTCTGCTAGGGGGCATCAGTACATTTTGGTTATTTTGGACTATGCCACCCGTTATCCGGAAGCAATTCCTCTTCGAAATACCTCGGCCAAAACCATAGCCAAAGAGCTATCTCTTGTTTTTAGCCGCGTGGGTATTTGTAAGGAACTGCTTACGGACCAAGGTACACCCTTTATGTCCCGGGTTATGAAAGAATTATGCAAGTTGTACAAAGTGAAGCAATTGCGTACATCTGTGTATCACCCCCAAACAGATGGGTTGGTTGAAAGATTCAACAAAACCCTAAAACAAATGTTAAAGAAGGTGGTGGATAGAGATGGAAAGAATTGGGATTGTCTAATACCCTATCTGATGTTTGCCATTAGGGAGGTACCCCAATCCTCTACGGGTTTCTCACCCTTCGAGTTGCTCTATGGGAGACACCCAAGAGGGCTGCTGGATATCGCCAAGGAAACTTGGGAAAATGAGAGTTCTCCTCACAGGAGTGTGATTGAGCATGTCGCCCTGATGCAAGATAGAATTGCACAGGTAATGCCAATTGTAAAGGAACATTTAACCCAAGCGCAGTTAGCACAGCAGAGAGTGTACAACCGTGGGGCCAAGACCCGTACTTTTTCCCCGGGGGATAGGGTCTTGGTGCTAGTCCCTACGGTTGAAAGCAAATTTCTGGCCAAATGGCAAGGTCCATATGAAGTAATTGAAAAAATGAGTGAGGTGAACTACAGGGTTAGACAGCCAGGAAGGCGAAAGCCGGAGCAGATCTATCACGTCAATCTGCTGAAAGCCTGGAGGGATAGGGAATCCCTAGTCGCAGAGACTTTGTCACAAGTACAGCCTGATTGCTTAGTTCCTGAGGTTGGAATAGCAGACACCTTATCGAAACCCCAACAACAGGAGGTTAAAGAGTTTGTACTTCGTAACAAAGAGATTTTCTCTGAGCTTCCGGGACAAACATCTGGCGTAGAGCATGACATTATCACCCCGCCAGGAGAAAGGGTAAAACTAAAACCTTATAGAATACCAGAGGCCCGACGGGAGGCAATACGTGGGGAGGTTCAAAGGATGCTGGAATTGGGTGTGATAGAGGAGTCCCAGAGTGACTGGTCCAGTCCTATCGTACTAGTGCCCAAACCTGATGGGAGCTGGCGGTTTTGTAACGATTTTAGACAATTAAATAAAGTTACAAAATTTGACACCTACCCCATGCCACGTATAGATGAGTTGATTGACCGGCTGGGAACAGCCCGATATATGACAACTCTTGATCTCACCAAAGGATATTGGCAAATTCCCCTGGCCGAGTCGGCCAAGGAGAAAACTGCGTTTGTAACCCCAGATGGGGCATTCCAATATAAGAGAATGCCGTTTGGGTTACAGAATGCACCGGCAACATTCCAGCGGAAAATGGATAAGATTCTGAGGCCCCATCAGAAATATGCTGCAGCTTACCTGGATGATGTGATTATCCATAGCACAGACTGGGTCTCACATTTGCCAAAAGTACAAGCAGTCCTAGACTCTATCCGGGAAGCTGGGTTTACGGCCAATCCAAAGAAGTGTACCATTGGACAGGAGGAGGCCAAATATCTTGGGTACACTATTGGGAGGGGGGTGATAAAACCCCAAGTCAATAAAGTCGAGGCCATACAGAGTTGGCCACGTCCCAACAGCAAGAAACAGGTACGAGCCTTTCTGGGAATCGCTGGCTATTATCGACGATTCATTCCCCATTTTGCTTCTCAGGCTGTGCCCCTCACCAACCTGACAAAAGGGAAAGAGTCGGTTATGGTTAAATGGTCCCCAGAGGCTGAGGAAGCATTTCAGTCCTTAAAAACAGCCTTATGAAGCCAGCCAGTGTTGTACTCACCAGACTTCTCTAAGGACTTCGTGGTACAAACTGATGCATCAGACGTTGGGTTAGGAGCAGTGTTATCCCAGATCTGGAACGGGGAAGAGCACCCAGTCATTTACCTCAGCAGGAAGTTAAAGTCCCATGAGGTAAATTACTCCACGATTGAGAAGGAATGTTTAGCAGTGAAGTGGGCTCTAGATTCCCTTCGGTACTATCTGCTAGGTAGGCACTTTGACCTGGTGACTGATCACGCTCCTTTAAAGTGGATGGCTCAGAACAAGGAGACCAATAGAAGAGTAAATAGGTGGTTCCTAGCCCTACAGGAATTTAACTTTACAGTTAAGCATCGCCCTGGTGTTAAAATGGGGAATGTGGATGCTTTGTCTCGGATACATGCGTGTCTGACTGCTGGTGTTACAACCCCAAGGTTGAAACAAGAGGGGGTATGTGGCAGCAGGCAGGTGAAGTCACCTGGTTGTATCCAGGATGGTAAATATGTGTGTCCTAGATTCAGGCTTTATGCAGACTTTTACAATTAGAGGGGAAGAGTTAATGAGCCCAGCTGAAGCAAGTGGGCTCATTAAGGCCTCTACAAAAAACCCCAGCATGCATAGGGAGATGCTCCATCCTGGAACCAGTTTTGTGTTGTATAGACTGGGGAGTGTGTCACCTGTACTGTGCGGTGAGTTAACGCCTGTGTGGCAAAACCTTTACAACAAAGGCAGGGACTGGTACAGCACAAGGCTGTACCCAGTTGTTAGACAGGGAGTCTATGTGTGTAGTTAGAGGTCAAGCTGACCAGGATTTATTTTCTTGTTTTATTTTGTTTGGCTGTTATATGTATCACTGCATGGAGCATAAATAAACCGGATCTTTTGTTTTTTTGAACCTACACCGCTGTCTGCTGTGCCTGACTTTGTGTTGTGAACCCATCCAGGGGGTCACACACACCCGCTGCCGAGCTAACCCCTCACACTAGGTACAGCTGTGTGCCCAGCTATAGCAACTGATAGCTATGGCATGCTTTACAGGAGAAGAGGCTATGTACAACTTCACATTTTTAATGTGCGTGAAGCTGCTAGGGGCATGGGGAACACATGCGATGTTATGGGGGTGTATAACTAACAGAGCAGCATATTTTATCGCTGCATATACAGGAAGAAAAGGGCCTCTGAGTCAGCAATAAAATAAACAATCATGTGTACTTTTGTTTCAGCACAATCGCACACATTCCTTCTCCATGGTTCACTTGGCATACAAAATGTCATACATTGCGATTAAAAAAAAGAATGCATCTAATATGTGGTTTCTTTGAAAATTTTGATGTGCCTGGCTCATGAGAAAACCACGCCTACTCTTTATATAGTGCGTCCATGCATCAATAATTACTAATCAATACACTGTATGTATTACCCAGTACAGTGTTTCTTTACAATCCAGGTAGAGGGAAATGGGATTAGTATTTATGGACTTGATTATTGGTTTTAAATAGGTTGCTTCTGAGAGCTATCAAAGCGAAATGATAGAGAATTATTTTTTACATCGAATACAGATAAACAATAATGAAAGGCAAAACTTTTTCTGTTTTTTTGTTTTTGTTTTGGATAGAGGGGAGAGGGAGTAGAACCTCCGTCAGGTTTTATTGCTGTTTGGCTCCAGGTCAGCGAGACTCATCTTCTCTATTTGTCCCTTTTACCATTATTGATTTATTTATTACAAGTACTTATTTAGCGCCAATAATTTATGCAGAGATTTACATTTTTTTTATTGCACATTCACATCGGTCCCTGCTCTATAGGAGCTTACAATCTAAGGTCCCTAGCTCACATTCATACATACATATACATACTAGGGCCAATTTAGACAGGAGTAAGGGCAGCCAATTAGGGGTGCCCAGGCGCCACCCCCTCTATCCTCTATGGGCGCCACATCCTAATATGATCCGCATACCGCTACCCCCTATTCATGCGTCTGGCCCCTTTCAGGGTGCCAGGCACATGAATTAGAGTGGCAGGGGGGTGTTTTTTTTTTTTTTACATTTCCCAACCCTTTGCCTTTCCCAACCCTTCCAACACAGGGGAACCCTTGAAATAACTTTTCAGTCTCAGGGAACCCCCTGCTAATAACCACTATATCTACAACTCATGATACATTAGTGTGAAGGTCATTGGGAAGGATTACCCCCCTTACAGATAGCTATAGACATCAATGGTGGGAACTTATGTGTAATGAAATGTTTAAATAAACCCTTTTTGTTTTCGTAACATACCTTATTTTAGACCAGGCTATGTCATCCCTTGGTATCTGTGCTTCGCTATGCAATGCAGGCAGATCATGGCTGGTGGGAGAGTCCAGCAGGGTGCTGTACATAGTTTCCTGCTTCAGTACTTCTCTCAAGAGCCCTGATTCAAGCAGTGGGCTGGCTCTTGGAAGATGTTATGCAAATATCAAAATGCCTTAATGGTTGGATGTCAGTCTGGAGGAGTGGGCATTCTTAGGCAGGCTGTATTTGCATGCACGTTGCCCTATGTAACACCTGAGACTCCATAATTTAAAGAACTGAAACCCAATGGATGTAATGGGTGGGCCAGGGACAGTCAGACTGGGGAGGAAATCACTAGGTTAGCCTTTCCCAACCCTTTCAACACAGGGGAACCCTTGAAATAACTTTTCAGTCTCAGTGAACCCCTGCTAATAACCACTATATCTACAACTCATGATACATTAGTGTGAAGGTCAGTGGGAAGAATTTTCCTTACAATTGTGGTCATTGGGAAGAATTACCCCTCTTACAGATAGCTAAAGACATCAATGGTGTTAGTGGGAACTTATGTGAGAGGCAGAAATTGCTGATTGCTCAAGAACCCCCTAGTAACTCCTGGAGGAACCCAAGGATTCAATGGAACCCGTGTTGAAAAACCCTGCACTAGATGAACCTGGATGTCCTCCAGCCAGAAAACAAGGTGTGCTCTATTTGATTTGCTTTAGGTTCTGGACATGGTTGAAGAAGGACACTAGTAACTTTGCTTCCGTCTTGTACTCCCTTTCATTACAACCACCCATATATATTCTCCCTCTTGAGTGTCTTCTAAAATGAAGAGCATCAGGTCAGATAATGACAAAAACCTGGCAGTAGAACCACGGGACAGGATGCGGAAGAAGAAACAGACCCCATCACTATCAAGACACTAGGCTATGACGGTCCAGTACACACTCCCACCCTAGCCCTTTAGTCTCACTATTCCCCTCAGAAAGGTCAGTAGATTCCTCTGCTGTGTCCATGAACAACCCTTGCAAAAATGCTCCCCACTAAAACAGAGCTTTCAGCCATGCCTTTGTCAAGTCTGAAAATCTCTTCCCTTAAAAGGAAAGTTACCCAAGTTCTCAAGCAAGTGGAAGAGGCCAGTAGAGTCAGAGGCACTAATAGGCTTCAAAATACGGTAGGCCTTGTGGCTCAGCGCAATGTGCCATGAGCCCACCCAGGTGTTACGACAGCAAATGAATATTCGCTGTTGCAACACTGATCCTCCTCCAAGGCCAGTCAGGAAGCAGGTCAGATACCCATCACCCGATTGACTCAAAGGACAGGTGATCCTATTGGACGCCTAGGAGGAGGGGAGGAGACGCACAGCAGAAGCAAGGAGGAGAGGACACAGGAGCCGTTGCCCAATGCCCCGATCCCTGCCGCTGCCCGATGTGCCTGCCGATGCCCTGATCTCCGCCAATGCCCGATTCCCCCCCATGCTCAACGTGCCCGTCGCCTATATGGGATAAGTGTTGGTGGACCAGCAGACAGCAGGGGGGTTTGAGGTGCCGGGGGGGTGGTTGTTTGTAGCTCCCCCCTCAAACAAAAAAACACCAGCCACCACTGGACAAGAGCCAACTAACCTACCTGCATGTCTTTGGAGCGTGGGTGGAAACCGGAGCACTCGGATGAAATACATGCAAGCACAGGGAGAATGTGCAAACTCCATGCAGGTAGTACCGTGGATTGAGAATTTTTACCAGAACAAGAATTAAGGGGAAATCTTCCCATGGGGGACACTAGTTCTATTGACAACCAGAGAAATTCCCACCTTGCAGGGATTTCCTCTCACTTGCTGTTTGACTATAGGACAGGAAGTGAAGGGAAATCTCCCCAGTGGCCCATGTACAAAAACTTACTTCTCCGCTCAAATGGCTGCAAAACTTTGCCCTGCAGTCCAAAGAACAGATTGGGTGCTGATGTTCAAACAAGCCACTATATAGAAAGGTAAAGATATGGCTTCAGCTTGAACTTCTCCAGACTATGCTCTTCTGTTTTTCACCCCACCTATGGGACTTAATCATAGAGAGAAAGGCGGGGGGGGGGGGCTTAAACATTGAGAGGTGGGGCAAAACATGTCAGAGGAGCCTAGCCAGGAGGAGTTAAGCTCTCTATATAGTGGCTGGGTCCAAGTGAGTGTCGGTGGGCCTGACCACTCCACTCCCTGAACACTGAGACCATCGGCCAGTGTGTATTGGATGGAATATCCTCCCTTCTTTCTCCTCCTTCCTCGTGTTTTGAAGATGTAGTGACACACCTAGCCTGGGTTCGCACCTATGCGATGCGGGAACAAGTGCGATTCCAGTGCCGGCCCCCGCATCACATCGCATCACATCTCTCTGGCAGCCAGTTCACACTGCCCTCTGCAATACAAAGATAATGACACCCCCAGATCGGTTCGTAGATCGCAGTGCGAACTGTGAATTCGGACAGAAATCGGATTGCAGTGATCCGATTCCAGTGCGGGGGAAAAAAAAGCTTCCTGCACCTTTTTTTAGTGCGAATCCAACGCGAGATCAGCCATACAACTGTATAGCTGAATTCGCATTGCACAAACATCGTGTGTGATCGGCGAGGCAATGCGGTGCAAATCACATGCAATGTCTGTGTTCACATATGTGTGAACCGGGGGTTATGGTGAAGCCAGGAATCAGGATACCTGGAAGAATCTTTAACCGCACTATTTCTGGATCCTGAATGGATCTGGGATTACACAAATGGAATTTAGAGTGGCGCTCATTAAGAAACCTTACTAGAAACCCAGAGAAACTAGGCCCCTTAGACACAGAAACCCAGGGAAAATAGGCCCGATCTACGTACCTTGACTGGACGAGGACCCTATATATATTTGGTTTTAGTCATATGTTCCATTCGGAGTGTGCTTGATGGGGATCCTCTATGGTCCAGCGCCCGCCCAGAGAGTATTGGTGCTGGTGTTTTCTTGTGCACGAGATGAGTACTGTAATGTCTTCTTATGGCCTGATGAAGCCAAATCTGGTGAAACACGTTGGCATATGGGGACTAATGTTACTAGCATTCCACTTTGGTGAATGATTATGCACACGATCTATCAGCGCTAACAATTGTTGTTTGTTTTTTGTTATTTGTATCTTTTTTTAAACTAGATGTACAATTCTTATAACTTTTGTGTAATTTTAAATATAATTGTTGACTCTGTGTGTAGCTGTAAAGTCCAAGATCTCCTTTTTTCTGTTTCTCTAATACCTTCTGGCTTCCAGTGGGGCAAAAAACTGACAGGGATTATAACCCTCATTTACTCTATTCCCCCCCAAAAAAAAAAAAAAAAAAAAAAAAAAATATATATATATATATATATATATATTTTTTTTTTTAATATATATATATATATATATATATATATATATATATATATATATATATATATATATATTGCTGCTGTATGTTGCAACATGTAGATTTGTAGGAGTTAATTTGAAAGCACTCATTAATAACGTGTACGCACCAATAGCTTGGAAAGAATATCTGAGCCGATTGATCTGTTTCCTCAAACTGAATTATTTGTTTATAAAGAACAGACTTTAGGTCAGTGCTCTCCGCTCCCATGATGAGAGGCTCGGGTCCGGAGCATTTACAAACAAAGAAGAAGTAGGGGTTTGTGCCGCTTCCTCCAGTTACTGCAGAGATAATGAATAAAAGAAAAGAAAAAGTAACTGCAATGATAAGCAAAGGGTGTAGAGTGTTTGGGATCCTTGATAACAGGATATACAATATCCATTCAGAAGACAATCATTTGTGAAGTAAAAGGAAAGAAAAAAAAAAGAACAAATGATTCCTTTAAATATAACTCCAGACAATTAGATAAAATAAAACTGAACCTTTACTAAAAACAGCACAGTTTAGTAGAATGTTGGTAATGATGCTCGGTCACTGGATTAAAAATAATAATAATAATAATTGTGAGCACTTGCTTTTTATTTAATACATGTACACAGGTTTTTTTACTGTCATTTTTAGGCAGTTGCGTTTATAGGCCTTTTTTTTAAGGCAAAAAAATTTAGTTGCCGACGTTTCAGACGCCAAGCGCTTCTAACTCGCATTTAGCAGCATATTATTTATAGGCATTTCTTGCTTTCGGCCATTTAAAAAAATAATAATAATATATATATTTTTTAATTGCTTCTAATTCTAAACGCAAACGCAACAAAACGCAGCTAAATGCGGCAATACGGACGCTTTAACCACTTCAGGACCGCCGTATTGCCAATGTACGTCAACACAATGGCACAGGCAGGCACAATCACGTAGATGTACGTGAATGCCTTCTAGCGGGTGGGGGGTCCGATCGGACCCCCTCCCGCTAGATACGGCGGTCCCTTTCGGTGCCAGAGCGATCCGCGATGAGGGGATGGCCGTTGGTTTCCGCCCATCCCCTCTCGATCGCTCCTGGCCAGTGACGAACTTCCTCCCCTGTGAAAATGTAAACACAGGAGGAGGAAGTGATGTCACACTCCTCGTGGCGGTCTTTTTGAACCGGACAGCGAGCAGTGAAGACGTCCAAGTAAGTGCACCAACAGTCCACTGACACATAGGTACACACAGGCACACATTTCACCCCAGTCACCCCCCGATCACCCCCCCGATCGGCCCCCCGCCCCCCCCCAGTCACAGTGTCACTAATGCAGTGTTCATTTATTTATTGATCACTACATTTAGTGTCAGTTGTGACTGTAAAAAGTGTCAGGGCAGCTAGTGTTAGGCCCCTTTAGGTCCAGGGTAGCCCCCTACCCCCCCCTAATAAAGGTTTAACCCCTTGATTGCCCTCCCAGTTAACCCTTTCACCCTCTTTTACCAGTGTCACTAAGCGATCGTTTTTCTGATCGCTGCAATAGTGTCACTGGTCCCGCTAGGAAGCTAGTTTTTTTTTTAGGTTCAACGCCAGGTTTTTATACCGTTAGGTACCCCGATATATAACCTAATAAAGGTTTTAACCCTTTGATTGCCCCTAGAGTTAACCCTTTCACCAGCGATCGCTGCATAAGTGTCACTGGTGACGCTGGTTAGCCAGTTAGTTATTTAGTTATTTAGGTTCCCCGTCAGGTTTTTATAAAGCTTCAGGTACCCCCATATAAATACCCAATAAAGGTTTTAACCCCTGATTGCCCTTAGTTAACCCTTTCACCAGTGATCACCGTATAAGTGTTACGGGTGACGCTGGTTAGGTAGTTCGCTTTTTATAGCATCAGGGCACCCGCCATTTATTACCTAATAAAGGTTTAACCCCCTGATCACCCGGCGGGTGATATAAATTTGGTTTTAGGGTCAGAAAGGGTCTGCGTCGCCCCAGGCAGTGCTAGGTTAGTGCCAGCACCGCTAACACCCACGCGCAAAGCATACACTTCCCTTAGTGGTATAGTATCCGAACAGATCAATATCTGATCTGATCAGATCTATACTAGCGTGCCCAGCAATTTAGGGTTCTAAAAAAACGCATTGTTAGCAGGATCAATCCAGATACCTGCTAGCACCTGCGTTTTGCCCCTCTGCCCAGCCCAGCCCAGCCCACCCAAGTGCAGTATCGATCGATCACTGTCACTTACAAAACACAACACACATAACTGCAGCGTTCGCAGAGTCAGGCCTGATCCCTGCGATCGCTAACAGTTTTTTTTTGTAGCGTTTTATACAGTCGCTGACAGGCTAGGTGCTTTTTTACCTGTGAGTCTCACTACTGTACCCCTAAATTTAGAGCCCAAAATGGCAAAGCGAAGGTACACTAGTGTAGAGGCCTACACGTTTCTGAGCATGACAGATAGTGAAGAGGAAGACACTGATCTGTCAGATTCAGGCTCAGAATACGAACCTGTAGAGGACAGGGCCTCCATGTCAGATAGCTCTGACGACGAAGAAGAGGTCCCTGCTATTGTCAGGCGTACCCGACCCCGATCTTCTGATGTTGTTGAGGTGCAGGAACCGCAAGTCCCTCGTATGGAGTATAGAGCCAGTACTAGCGCCGCTCATCCTTTTGGTGAACTGGCAAGCACCAGCGGCCTAGTACACCCTGGACGTACATCCAGCACTGCAGTATCATGTGGTGACGTGGCGAGTCCCATAAGTGCAGTTCAAGCTGGCGAGGTGGCAAGCACAAGTAGTGTCCCGCTGCCACCAAGAAGAAGACAAAGACAGGCCCGTCGTACCCATAGTGCCCTTCCTGCAGAATTCGCCTATCCTAATTGGGTGCCCACCACTTCTGCAGAACCCGTACTTCCCCCATTCACTGCCCAACCCGGTATTCAGGTGGATACAGATGATTTTACGCCACTCGATTTTTATTCTCTGTATCTCACGGAAGATCTCTATAGATCTATTGTGGACCAAACCAATTTATATGCTGGTCAACGCATCGCCGCTAATCCCCAGTTGCCGTCTCTTGCCAGAGATTGGAAACCAGTTACGGTTTCCGAATTTAAGACGTTTCTGGGCCTTTCCCTCAACATGGGCACACATAAATTCATGCGGATGCGGGCTTATTGGTCCACGCATCCGGCTGACCACATGCCCGTGTTCTCTAACTCCATGTCCAGGAAACGATACGAGCAGATCTTGCGGTTCTTGCACTTCAGTGACAATGAACTTTGTCGTCCACGTGGAGACCCTGAATACGATCGGCTCTACAAAATTCGGCCCCTCATAAACCACTTCAACCAACGTTTTGCAGACTTGTTTACTCCCCAAAACCATTTTTCATGTTTTCAGGTACGCCATTCAGCTGCAGCGTGGATTTATTTATCTTGACAGCAACAGCGTTTGCTCCCACGATACATAAAGCCGCGACTCCAGTGCTGTAGGAGGTGATTTCACCACCACAGTTAAAAAAGAGCATATATGCCGAAGCATGGGGGCATAAGGGGTGGAGGAGCGATTTTGCTCCTAATGCCGCGTACATACGGTCAAAATTCCGACGGAGGGCTTGCCCGTGGAAAAGTTTGAACGTATGTACGCAGCATAACTTTTTTGCGGGAGGATGCCCCCATGCTTCGGCATATATATATTTTAGGCACAGGTTGTGTTAAAAAATGTTTTATTTTTTACTGTTTTTTTTGGCATTTGCTTTGCAGGTATGGTATGGTCAGGTTTTCCTGTGATGTTACTTTGTTTTAACGTTAACCATAATTTGCTTAGCAGGTACGCCATTCAGCTGCAGCATGGATTTATTTATCTTGACAGCAACAGCGTTTGCTCCCACGATACATAAAGCCGTGACTCCAGTGCTGTAGGAGGTGATTTCACCACCACAGTTAAAAAAGAGCATATATGCCGAAGCATGGGGGCATAAGGGGTGGAGGAGCGATTTTGCTCCTAATGCCGCGTACATACGGTCAAAATTCCGACAGGGGGCTTGCCCATGGAAAAGTTTGAACGTATGTACGCGGCATAACTTTTTTGCGGGAGGATGCCCCCATGCTTCGGCATATATAAATGGTGCATGTATGTCCATCATTAGAAGTGGGTGGATGAAGGGAGGTATCTAATGGTGGGCATACCCACCGATCAATCTCTTTTTTTTCGTTCAGACAACATGACTCTCAGTAAATAGCTTGGGGTGTCTACTTTCCAAAATGGGGTAATTTGGGGGGGGGGGTTTGTGCTATTTTGGCATTTTATGGCCTTTGCACCCTTAGAAATCCTGAAGGTGGTGATTGGTTTTCGGGGTGCCGTACGCGGCTAGGCTCCCAAAAAGTCCCACACATGTGGTATCCCTGTACTCAGGAGAAGCAGCAGAATGTATTTTGGGGTGTTATTTCACATATGCCCATAGCATGTGTGAGCAATATATCATTTAGTGACAACTTTGTGCAAAAAAAAAAAGTTTGTAATATTCCCGCAACTTGTGGCAAAATATAAAATATTCCATGGACTCAACATGCCTCTCAGTAAATAGCTTGGGGTGTCTACTTTCCAAAATGGGGTCATTTTGGGGGGTTTTGTGCTATTTTGGCTTTTTATGGCCTTCGAAACTGTGATAGGTAGTGAGGGGTGAAATCAAAAATTTGCACCCTTAGAAATCCTGAAGGTGGTGATTGGTTTTCGGGATGCCGTGCGCGACTAGACTCCCAAAAAGTCCCACACATGTGGTATCCCCATACTCGGGAGAAGTAGCGGAATATATTTTGGGGTGCAATTCCACATATAACCATGGCATGTGTGAGCAATATATCATTTAGTGACCACTTTTTGTACATTTTTTTTTTTAGTCATTATTCAATCCCTTAGGACAAAAAAAATAAATATTCAATGGGCTCAACATACCCATCAGCAGTTTCCTTGGGTTGTCTACTTTCCAAAATGGGGTCATTTGGGGGGGTTTTGTGCCATCTTGGCATTTTATGGCCGTCAAAACTGTGATAGGTAGTGATAGGTAGTGAGGAGTAAAATAAAAAAATTATGCCCTTAGAAATCCTGAAGGCGGTGCTTGGATTTCGGGGTCCCGTACGCGGCTAGGCTCCCAAAAAGTCCCACACATGTGGTATCCCTGTACTCAGGAGAAGCAGCAGAATGTATTTTGGGGTGTCATTTCACATATGCCCATAGCATGTGTGAGCAATATATCATTTAGTGACAACTTTGTGCAAAAAAAAAAAAGTTTGTAATATTCCCGCAACTTGTGGCAAAATATAAAATATTCCATGGACTCAACATGCCTCTCAGTAAATAGCTTGGGGTGTCTACTTTCCAAAATGGGGTCATTTTGGGGGGTTTTGTGCTATTTTGGCTTTTTATGGCCTTCGAAACTGTGATAGGTAGTGAGGGGTGAAATCAAAAATTTGCACTTTATTTGGCATTTTATGGCCTTTGCACCCTTAGAAATCCTGAAGGTTGTGATTGGTTTTCGGGATGCCGTGCGCGACTAGACTCCCAAAAAGTCCCACACATGTGGTATCCCCGTACTCGGGAGAAGTAGCGGAATATATTTTGGGGTGCAATTCCACATATAACCATGGCATGTGTGAGCAATATATCATTTAGTGACAACTTTTTGTACATTTTTTTTTTTTTTGTCATTATTCAATCCCTTAGGACAAAAAAAATAAATATTCAATGGGCTCAACATACCCATCAGCAGTTTCCTTGGGGTGTCTACTTTCCAAAATGGGGTCATTTGGGGGGGGTTTGTACTGCCCTGCCATTTTAGCACCTCAAGAAATGAGATAGGCAGTCATAAATTGTAGACGCTATAACTTTTGCGCAAACCAAAAAATATACGCTTATTGACATTTTTTTTACTAAAGACATGTGGCTGAATAAATTTTGCCCCCAATGTATGACTAAAATTTAGTTTATTCGATTTTTCTTATAACAAAAAGAAGAAAATATCATTTTTTTTCAAAATTTTCGCTCTTTTTCCATTTATATCGCAAAAAATAAAAATCGCAGAGGCAATCAAATACCATCAAAAGAAAGCTCTATTTGTGGGAAGAAAAGGACGCAAATTTCGTTTGGGTGCAATATTGCATGACCGCGCAATTACCAGTTAAAGCAGCGCAGTGCGAAATTGGAAAAAGACCTCTGGTCCTTAAGGTGTTTATTGGTCCGGGGCTGAAGTGGTTAAACGTGGGTTACTAGGAGATGTTGTAAAAACAATCAGTGTACATGAAGTCTAAAGTGTATATATATATATATATATATATATATATATTTATTTATTTATTTTTTCAGTATTGGATAGTTTAGGGGAGCGTTACAGCCTCTGTCATTTTTATAACTTATTATTAGGGCTGTTACTGATTACTAATTATAATGCATATACAGTTTTTACAATTTTTTTTTATTAAACTTTAAGAAAAACGTAGAAAGTTAGTTTAACTTTAACGTCCACATCTCCCCCATACTGTACGGTCCACATTTCCCCCACATCTCCCCCCATGCTGTATTGTCCACATCTCCCCCCCATAAAGTACTGCCCACATCTCCCCCCCATAAAGTACTGCCCACATCTCCCCCCATAAAGTACTGCCCACATCTCCTCACATCTCCCCCATACCTTAATATTCATGATTGTCTGCTCTGTCTGGAATAGACAGCAGGCAGACCCGTCCGTCCTCAGAGTAGACACAAGCAGGCGGGCGATGATGACGTCAGCGCGTGTCTAGGCCGCCGTCGGGTGGACGCGGCTCCAGAGCTAGGCCGAAGCCGCGGCATTTCCTATGGGTGAGACCGCGGAGCTCACTCCGCGGATCGTCCTCGATCAAAATTATTTTAATCGAGCAAAGAAATTAACGATTGATCGAACAATTAATCGTTAATTTCCGCAGCCCTACTTATTATGTTATTTTTATATTATTATAAATCTGAATAAATCTAAATACAGGCAGTCCCCGGGTTACAAACAAGACAGACAGGGACTGTAGGTTTGTTCTTTACATTTTTTAAGTGTAGCTCCAGCCAAAAAATCTATTTGTAAGCTTTTTGGATAGCATAGGGAAGGGTTATCACCCCTGTAACATTTGTTTTGCTGTCTGTGCCCCTGTACAGAAGATTTCACCTCACTTTCTGTCCCGATGACAATTGGATTTTGAAAATTATGTGTTGTTAGGGAAACATGGACTGGTGATAAAGCATCAGTGGAGACACCTTTTTTCCCCATATTAACTCTTAGCCCTTGTACACACGGTCGGACATTCCGACAACAAAATGCGTCGGATTTTTTCTGAGAGGATTTTTTTCACACGGTCGGACAAAGTTGTCGGCAAATCCGATCGTTTGTAACGTGATGACGTTTTTTTGTTACGACGGGACTACGTTCAGGCTAGTAGCCAATAGCTTTGGTCTAGGAATTTGATCTGAGCATGCGTGGAACTTTGTCCGATCGGATTTCTCGTCCGATCGGATCATGTTGTTGGAAAATTTTATATCCAGCTCTCAAACTTTGTTGGTCGGACATTCTGACGGAAAAAAGTCAGATGAAGCCCACACACGGTCGGATTATCCGACAACACAGTCCGATCGGACATTTTCCGTCGGAGTGTCCGACCGTGTGTACAAGGGCTTACAGGAGTGAATTTACCTTCCATGGGGCAGAACTTCCTGTTGTCTACCTCCTTTTCTAAGTAGGAGTCGTTTGAAGGTCAGATGTTTGTAAGTAGGGGACCACCTGTAGTATATTCTATGATGAGCCAACATTTTTTTTTTTTACTTATTTCAGGTACTTATATAGCGACGTCAATTTACGCAGCACTTTACATATACATTGTACATTCACATCAGTCCCTACCCTCAAGGAGCTTACAAGGTCCCTAACTCACATTCATACATATACTAGGGGCCAATTTACACAGAAGCCAATTAACATACCAGCATGTCTTTGGAGTGTGGGAGGAAACCGGAGTACCCGGAGGAAACCCACGCAGGCACAGGGAGAACATGCAAACTCCATGCAGGTAGTGTCGCAGGCGGGATTCGAACCAGCGACCCTTTTTACTGCTAGGTGAGAGTGCTAACCACTACACCACTACCTTTAGCGCAAGCCAATCAATATAAGCTTATTGTGATTTTTTACCAAAAATATGTAGCAGAATACATCGTGGCTTAAATTTATGAAGAAATTCGATTTTTAGATATTTTCTCTTTTTTTTTTTTTAGAATGCCTACAGTGCACTCTTTAAGGTTTGATACTAAATAAAGCAAAATTCCTTTTCCCAAAACCAGTAGAAATAAAGTGCCAGCTTGGTTGTTTGCTCTGTCTATGCGCATGATATGTGTGCCCTCTACTCCATTCAGCTTAGTGGGAAAATACCTTCATTGTCTCCGTTTGCTCTCCTTCGGCCTGTTTTGTCTGAGTGCTTCCATGTTTAACAACTTTCCTAATGAGAACCAGCCCTCCCATTTTTTCCTAATCCCCTCTGAAAATTCTGTCTGGGATTCCTGGAACTCCAGCTCAACAGCATTTCATTAGGCAGGGTCATCGGAGTCAACAATGCATTTACACAGAAATGTTAATAAAGCGGATCATACACTGGAGGATTTTTCTTCTGGTATAACAATGGATGCAGAATCGGGTCATTCCCACAGTGGCAACCTAACATGCACAATCTCTCCTCAAGTTCCTCCAAATATTTTTACGGTGCTGCAACTTATCATTATTATTATTATTATACAGGATATATATAGCGCCAACAGTTTGCGCAGCGCTTTACAACATCGGGGAACACAGTACAATTACAAAACAATTCAATACAGGAGGGATCAGAGGGCCCCGCTCGTTAGAGCTTACAATCTAGAAGGGAGGGTCAAGTGGAACAAAGGGTAGTAGCTGTGGGGGATAATCAGGTGGACAAATTGAAAATAGTTATTAGGTGTGGGTAGGATAGGCTTCTCTTAAGAGGAGGGTTTTCAGGGATCATCTAAAACAGTGATTCTCAACCAGGGTTCCGTGGAACCCTAGGGTTCCTCCAAAGGTTGCTAGGGGTTCCTTCAGCATTGGGCAATTTCTGCCTCTCAAATAAGTTCCCACTGACACCATTGATCTTTTTAGCTATCTGTAAGGAGGTCATTCTTCTCAATGATCACAAATGTAAGGACCATTCTTCCACTGACCATCACACTAATGTATCATGAGTTGTAGATTTCTCATTTTTATCAGGGGTTCCCCCCGAGACCGGAGAACTATTTCAAGGGTTGAAAAGGTTGAGAAAGGCAGATCTAAAAGCGTAGGAGATAGACGGAAAAGATTGGGGTAAGGAGTTCCATAGGCTTGGAGAGGCTCTGGAAAGGTCCTGGAGACGAGCATGGGAGGAGGTAATGAGAGAGCTAGAGAGCAGGAGGTCTTGAGAAGAACAAAGAGAACGATTAGGTTGGTATTTTGAGACTAGGTCAGTGATGTAGCTGGGGGCTAATATGTGGATTGCTTTGTAGGTAGTTGTTAGTATTTTGAATTTAATTTGTTGGGTGAGCAGAAGCCAGTGGAGGGATTGACAGAGAGGAGTAGCAGAGATAGAGCGTTTGGTATGGTGGATGAGTCTGGCAGCAGCATTCATGATGGACTGAAGGGGGGATAGAGTATGCAGAGGTAGGCCAATGAGGAGGGAGTTGCAGTAATCGAGGCGAGAGATGACCAGCGAGTGAATTAAGAGCTTTGTTGTGTCATTGGTTAGAAAGGGGTGTAATTTGGAGATGTTCCGGAGGTTGGGGCGGCAAGATTTGGACAGTGATTGGATGTGGGGTTTAAATGAGAGTTCAGAGTCCATGCCTTCTTGTTGCTAGAAAATGTTTTTCTTGTGTACATTGCTTGTACATTCATGCACCATGTAACCTCCCGGCATCTATAAGATGGCAACAATGGAGTGGGACGATGTATCTCCAGCGTGCAAAAGCGGTCACTCAGTGGCTGAAGATAGAAGATACCTGGATGTGGATGAAGTGCAGAAGAAGATGACAATGGTGGAGAACAAAGCAGTGATGGGGATCGTGGAGCTATCATCGTTGATGGATGAGGGACAATCTGTCAAAATGTGTAAAATATGATATGAGGAGCCTTCCCTTGGCCATGCTACAGTTTTGTTTTAAAGTCCTAAAGGACCCCCAACTGCTGTCAAGTTGTTTCTCCATGAGGAGAGTTCAATACTGGTTCTAATATAGATCTGTGAAGTCACTATTTTCTTCATCCAAGTTTTACCCTGTTGTTGAGCCTTGATGTAGGGGGAGCGGTGTTGCCCCCATAACACATTGGCTGTTTTTATATGACTTTTTTTTTTTATGAATTAAATGAATCTTGGACTCATTTATCCCATTTCAGTCCGGCAATCCTTTCTGTATTTTTATGGTTTTGGCTCTTAATATATTAAAGCAGCCTTTCTCAACCGGGGTTCCATAGAACCCGAGGGTTCTTTCAGATGTTGCTAAGGGTTCCTTGAGCAGTGGCTGATTGATGGTAACTCTTGAGAGGCCAGTTGCGTGGCACCAATTAACAGTGGTGTAATTCTGACTACCACTGTAAGGGGAGCATTCTACCAACTGACCAACAATATAAGGAGCATTTTTCCCACTGGCCACCAACATAAGGGAAATTTTTCCCACTGGCCACCAATATAAGGAGCGTTTTCCCCACTGGTCACCAATATAAGGGGCATTTTTCCCACTGGTCACCAATATAAGGGGCATTTTTCGCATCGGTCACCAATATAAGGAGCATTTTTCCCACTGGTCACCAATATAAGGAGCATTTTTCCCACTGGTGACCAATATAAGGGGCATTTTTCCCACTAACCATCAATATAAGGAGCATTTTTCGCACTGGCCACCAACATAAGGGACACTTTTCCCACTGGCCACCAATATAAAGAGTATTTTCCCCACTGGTCACCAATATAAGGGGCATTTTTCCCATTGGTCACCAATATAAGGAGCATTTTTCCCACTGGTCACTGGTTTAAGAAGCCTTTTGCCACTTGTCACCAATATAAGGGGGATTTTTCGCCTTTGATCACCAATACAAAGAGCATTTTTCCCACTGGCCACCAATATAAAAAGCATTTTTCCCACTGGCCACCAATATAAGGGGCATTTTTCCCACTGACCACTAATATAAGGGGCATTTTTCCCAGACCACTAATATAAGGAGCGTTTTCCCCACTGGCCCCCAACATAAGGGGCATTTTTACCACTGG
This sequence comes from Lithobates pipiens, assembly GCF_037356315.1. Taxonomy (NCBI): domain Eukaryota; kingdom Metazoa; phylum Chordata; class Amphibia; order Anura; family Ranidae; genus Lithobates; species Lithobates pipiens. The sequence goes on from NW_027507786.1 coordinate 10,114,129, forward strand.
CCACCAACATAAGGGGCATTTTTCCCACTGGTCACCAATATAAGGGGCATTTTTCCCACTGGCCATCAATATAAGGAGCATTTTTCCCATTGGTCGCCAATTTAAGGAGCATTTTTCCCCACTGGCCACCAATATAAGGAGCGTTTTTTTTCCACTGCCCATCAATATAAGGGGCATTTCCCCACTGGCCACCAAAGAGTTGGTTTCAGCAGGGCTTTCCCAGGACCTGGTTTCCTCTGAAGTAGGGTGGCGAAGGGCTGTATTAGACTGATATTAAAGCTTTCTTTTTTTAAACACATATTATGCATTAAAGTAAAAAACCTTCTGCAAGCGGCTCCCTCCCCCTCCAACACTCCTAATACTTTCCTGAGCCCGATCTTGATTGAGTGCTGTGCACAAGAACAGTAGCTGTCCCTGTCCTGGCATTGGAGCCACTGGCTCCTGCTGCTGTCAATCACAGCCAGTGAGGACAGGGTGGTGGCTATCATACATAATACTGTAGATATGATACATTCTTTGATATACATCGACAAGTCACCTCACGCCAAATAAAATCTCCTCAAATAGCTCTCCTTTCAATCCTCTCGGGATCAATTTCAGGTAATAAAAAGGTCCCTGCCTTCATCCCCCAACATTGGAAATCCCCCGAAATTCCATCTGTAAATGAGTGGGCTCAGGAGATGTGCCCCATCTTGATCGCACAACTACATGACCACAGTGACTTGTTATTTCCTCCAGATATGGATCTGTTGGGTTTCTTATAGGAACACCACCAAGTTCTAAAAGTTATTACAGTGACGTGTCTGCACTAACACCCCTCTTCTTGATTTATTGCTGGAGTTTTTTTTTACCAGGGCTGGCACAAGGGGTGGGCAGGAGTGGAGTGGCAGCTGCCCTGGGCACTGCGATATCACGTGAGGGGGAGGGCGCCTTGAGGAGATTGGGGGGGGATTTGTAATAGGGGGAAGTTATTTGGAATTTAGGGGGTGGCAGGGGATTAAGAATTGTTCTAAGAAGTGGAATTTGGGGGGTGTGCTAGGAGTGGTGATTTAGGGGGATATATGTTGGGAGGGGGAATCGGGGAAGAGGATTTGTGCTAGGAGGGGGGATTGGAGGGTTTTGTGCTAGAAGAGGTGATATGGTAATAGGGGCAGGGGGTTGAATTGTGCTACGAGGGGACCTTTTTTGTGGGGGGGGGGATTTGTGCTAGTCGTGATGATTGGGGGGGTATTTGTGCTTGCAGGAGATCTGGGGGGGGGGGATTTATGCTAGGAGGGGGGATTGGGGGAGGGGGGATTTGTGCTGGGAGGGGGGATGTGGAGTGGGGGAAGAGGATAGGTACTTGGAGGGAAAATTGTAGGTGTAGAGCGCAGATGGCCAACTGGCGGCTGGCAGAGAACTCACCCAGCAAGTGCCCATCCTCTTGCAGCAGCTGCTAATCTCCGTTCCGCTAATGCCAATGCGCATGCAAGGAATCTTAGAGTGAGACGAATGGGGTTCAGAATGGGCATGTGCAATGGAGCTTCCATGCGAACGCGCATGTGCTAGTGCGCATGCACGCTTCTACGAATCCTGGCGCACGCCGCCCTATATAAACAGAGAATCTGCCCAGTATCAGTGCTGGATCGTCTTCAGCTTGTTCCTGTGTTCTTGTATTTCTGCTTGATTGACTCTGCTCCTGAAAACTTGGCTTCCCTCTGACCATTCTCTTGGATTCTCCTTACCTGCCTGCCTGTCTCTGTGTACCGAACTGACTCTGCCTTGGACTTTGACCACGGCTCTGTCTCCTGATTGTGTACCTCGCTGCCAGCCTGTTGCCGACTCCTACCGGTTCTCTGACTCCTCTGTTAATCCTGATGTTCAGTCCTTACAGGAATTCCTGTGTCTTCAAGTTCCAGCCTTTGACCTGCAGGCCCCTGCGCCCTTTCGCTGCCCCTGCACTTCCTGTATCCACCACCAGGGGTGCTAGGACCGGAATTGTGCAAGAGGCCACCCTCCGCTGTAGGGTACGTGACAGCGGCCCTCCAGTTGTTGCAAAACTACAAGTCCCATGAGGCATTGCAAGGCAGTTGCGGTTACAAGCATGACCCTCTCAGGCAGCCACATGATGGGACTTGTGATTCCGCAACAGCTGGAGGGCCACCGGTTTGACACCCCTGGTGTAGAGCATTTGTGCTAGGAGGCGTGATTGTTTTTGGGGGTGGGGGAGAGGTTGTACTAGGAGAGGGGAATTCAGCAGGGGTGTGATCATGCAGAATAGTGGGGTTAGCACTTGGGGGTTTTTTGCTAACACATAATGCTTATCCATCTTGGCGTGGGGGGCACCACATTTTGACATAGTTGCCCTGGGCTCTAGATGACCTTGTACCGGCACTGTTTTTTACAATCCAAGAATCCCATGGAACCCCCCCCTGGGAAAATGGGCCTGTGCTGAACACAGGCCTCTGTTCTACATACCTTTCCTCATGCATGAGACTTTCTTTACCTTTTACCTCTTCCTTCCTCCCCCATCTGCTTGTCATTCTATCACTGCCCTAACTTTTTGGACATCCCTGGTGACCCCATAATTGGAACAACATATCATTCAATAGGCATAATTGGATTCTACTGCCATTTTCTCTATTCCTCTGTGGACATTCCATGACAAGATGCCCTTTTCAATTTGTGTTTGGACTGAGGACCTCTGCCATTCACCATAATTTGAAATGTGAGCGTTTCCTTGTGATGCTTCTCTGTATAACTCATGGTCTAATTACTTTCTCCTTCACCTTACTGAATAGAAATTTATTATATAAAAGATATATGATACATGCTGAATCAATCTGTATTATCGCTTGCTACAGCTTGTAATATCAATTTAAATATTTGCAACTGTATCTCGACTTTTAGATTTTATTTTGTTAGCCAGAGGCATTCCCCGTCACTGCCTTTTCTGATTGCAATTAAATGTGATACTGACAAATGTAGATCTGATTCCTTGCCTGTAGCCCTGAAGAAGGGTTTTCTAAGTTCCTTGAAATGTATCGGCTTTTTTCATGTTATTTTATTAATTAAAAAGAATTGTGTTGTGCCACCTCTGATTTCTCAACCTTTGATATTTTCGCACATCAATATACACTATGTTACCAAAAGTATTAGCATGCCTGCCTTTACACGCACATGAACTTTAATGGCATCCCAGTCTTAGTCCGTAGGGTTCAATATTGAGTTGGCCCCGCCCTTTGCAGCTATAACAGCTTCAACTCTTCTGGGAAGGCCACCCACAAGGTTTAGGCGTGTGTCTATGGGAATGTTTGACCGTTCTTTCAGAAGAACATTTGTTAGGTCAGGCACTAATGTGTTCTATCGGGTTGAGGTCAGGACTCTGTACAAGCCAGTTAAGTTCCCCCCACCCCAAACTCGCTCATCCATGTCTTTATGAATCTTGCTTTATGCACTGGTGGGGCAGTCATGTTGGAACAGGAAGGGGCCGTCCCCAAACTGTTTCCACAAAGTTGGGAGCATGAAATTGTCCAAAATGTCTTGGTATGCTGATGTCTTAAAGTGGAAGTAAACCCATCAATTTAAACAGTTAAAAAAAAAAGGCATGCCAGCAATGCTAACTGCACATTGGCTGTGCTCTCAGCCAAACTATCAAACCATCCAATCGCTGGTGTCATAACGAATCACATTTGCAGCACCATAGCAGTTGAAGATTAAACAGAGGCAAAAGATGGCAGCTTCCTTGGCTGAAACCAATAGGGGAGTTTACATCCACTGTAAGGGGGCCAAGCCCAACCCCTGAAAAACAACCCCACGCCATAATCCCCCCTCCACCAAATGACTTGGACAAGTGCACAAAGCAAGGTCCATAAAGACATAGATGTGCGAGTTTGGGGTGGAGGAACTTGACTGACCTCAACCCGATAGAACATCTTTGGGATGAATTAGAGTGGAGACTGTGAGCCAGGCCTTCTTGTCCAACAAGAATGGTCAAACATTCCCATATACACACTCCTAAACCTTGTGGACTACCTTTATAGAAGAGTTGACCCCTACGGGCTAAGACTGGGATGCCTTGATATGCCACCTTCCATGTGAGCACACTGAAATTGCAGAAGACAACATGCTATAAAAAAAGGGAAAACAAATCGCAATAAATCCAATTTCTCAACCAGGGTGCCATCTGGGTTTCCCTGGGGTGCCACGAGCATGGGACCCAGTGACACTGAGTCCCATAGACCCAACCTGCAAGGCCAGTTCATGTCACCCTTGTACCTTTCTCGCCCCCACCTCTCTCAGAAGTAGGCAGCTAAGAACAGGACAGAACTCCCCCTAAAAATCTTTCATCTCTCTGTCATCTCTTTCAGCAACTGACTCCAGTCCCTCCTCTGGTTCTCCTCCAGACCCTGCACTTTCTGCTTCCCAGCTCTGTTCCCAACTTCTTAGGGTGGGAGGGGGGGGCTCTTGACTTCTGATGGGGGGGGGGGGTTCTTTACATCTGATGTAAGTGGAGGTGGGTTGCTCTGGACGTCTTACAGATCCAACCAGAATTTTGAGGGCAACCAAAATGCTAATGTACCTCACAATGAAATTAGTTTAACATCCCTGCTGTAGAGCCATGATGCACAGCCTTATTTGCTGCTATGGCAATAGCACCATGGCAACACATGGCTCTGACATTGAGCTGGCAGGACGTAAGGTCATACCCAGTATTTCAGAGCAGATGGAAATCCATCTCCTCCAGACCTCCTACACCTCCAAATTTCTGCCAGGCTGCTGGTCCAAAAAATAGGGCTCTGGTGTGAAGAGGGAGCTGTGTGGTTGGGGGGCTCTGTGATGGAGAACTCTGTGGTTGTGATGGGGGGACCGTGAGGTGAAGGGGGTTGATGTGAAGTTATTTTATCAAGGCAGTAGTCCCAGCTTTCTCCCAGGCTCAGGTTTCCCATTGATAAAAAATAATTGAATTTTTTACATTTCAAAGTGGGGTGCCTCGAGATTTTTCATACTTTTAAAGACTTGACAAAATATGGAAATCCCTCAGGATCCCTTGCTCCATTGCTCATTCATGATTCTATGAAATATTCCAACCCTAAGCTGGAGGATAGAAGGAGGTGGTGTACTGGAGGTTTGCCCATCTACTTTTAACCATTTTTCGGGGTGGAGGGGGCCTTTTCCTTTTGAAAATCCAACGCGATGCTGCTGAGGCATTAAATTAAACCTGTTGCACTGCCCTGCATGAGCAAAACACAAGGACATTTTAGGCTTTCTAAGCAATCTTCACCTCTAGTCTGGCTGTCATTAGTAACAGGATTACTGGCTGAAGTTTCATCAAGCATATAGTAGGGACATTATTGTGCTAAGCCCCGAAGATGCTTGCTAAATGCTTAATAAATAACTTCTAAATCTTCCTAATTGCCGCCAACTAAACATGATGCTCTTCAGACTAGCTTTTACAGACTAAGAAATGGAAAAATTGACATGTCCTTAAAAGGGTTGGATCCCATTAACAATTAAATTTCCCCATACATTCCAGAATATCCAATACAATAAAAAAAAACTGCTCAAGATTTAAGAAAGAAGCTTCATTTCAGTGTTGTACCTGTAGGTTGTCCAGCTCCTCTCCAAAGGATGTCCTATAAAGATCCCATGTAGACTGGATGTTGGGCCCGTGCCCCCAGTTTTGCAAGAACAAGCATTCTGGCTCATTCAAAACCCACACATGCGCAGTGCTCTTTCTGCCCTCTACTGCAGGAGCAGCTCAGCTCAGCATTATCCAGTAAAGGGAGAGAGAGCACATACCCCAACGTTTTGCACATCTTGCCATCTAGGCAAGACAGGGAGGGTCGCCTACCTGGGAGTTTCTAAGGACACGCTTAGTAAATGTGAGAAAATGCATAACCATGCCTGAAGCTCTGAGCTTGCACATGGTGCAGCTCCTGGACCAGTACATAGGTTCAAGGCTGTGTGTGCATCACCACGTGTTCGCTAATGTGCCTTAGTGTGCATGTCTGGCACTGGCTTTTGGCACCCAGAGGGGTATTAGAAGCTCATCACTACTAAGGAGAATTGCTAAATGGCCATCAGCTTCCTTGATTCGTGAAGCAGACCCACATCCTGCTATCTTACTATCTGACCAAGCTTGGTCTTTGACCCTGCTTCTGCTTTATCCTGATCCCCTTTGATGACCTTGGGTTGTGTCCTGACTTCGTCTCCAGCCTGCTGTTTTGGTGCTTCTTCTGTTTACCTGACCTCAAACCAGGCCTAGCTTCTGACCCTGTTCCTGTCTTCTAATTTGATACTTCTACTACTCAGTTGTTTCTGACCCTGGCTTATCTTGGCTATGGCTTTGCTTCCAGAATCTGCAGGTTCCTATACACCACCCATGTGCCCCCATTTTGTACAAGCTCCAGTCTAAGCATCTTAACAGCATCCAGACTGTCTTCTGATCACCCATAGTGACAGGACCTACCACAGGCACCCATGTCACTCCTCCTCTTGGTACATCGTCACCAACTCCAGTGGGGTATTGGGCAGGAGGTGTAAGAGAAGCCCTCTTGTCTCATTGGCCTCTACCAGATACATGGCAGGAAAGGCCATGGACATCCCAAAGGTATGCTATTAAAAAATAAACTTATTTTTTAAAACCTGAGCAGTGTAAAAGTGAACTAATCCTTTAATCAAAGGTCGATGTTATATCCAGGCACATCGGTCTGCCTGGTAAAGAATCCCCACAAGCGTACATTAAAACTTATGACCATGACCAAGATTAATGGTGTCAGTGGGAACTTATCTGAGAGGCAGAAGTTGCTCATTGCTTGAGGAACCCCTAGCAACCACTGGAGGAACCCTGGTTGAGAAACCCTGCATTAAGGTATGATGCAATTGATATAATAAATTTGCATTGATTCATCGAAAATATATTGAAGTGCAAAGTGTAAGCAGAGTCTTTGCTAATTGTATGTACAACATATAAATTGCCCCTAAATTCAAGATAGCACGAGGTGTAAAAATTTCTGCACTGGGCCTCATATTGCTGAGAATTTAGAAATTCGCAGCCATCATTTATTTATGATACAGAATATTTCCTCACACTGGCAATAGCAAGGCGGCTGCAGATGGGCACTGAGCAGGCTGCAATCATGGGAAATGGCAAGGTTGCAGATGAGCTATGGCAGGGCTGCAAAAAGGGGCACTGATCAGGCTTCATTAATGGGCAATGGCAGGGCTGCAAAAAGGGGCACGGATCAGGCTTCATTAATGGGCAATGGTGAGGCTGCAGCTGGGCACTGATCAGGCTGTATTGCTGGGCACTGACCCTTATTTTGCTTGAAAGTCCGTTATTTAAAATTAATTTTTTTTTTACTGAAACATCCCTCTTAAAACTAGGGTGCGTGTTATACGATGTTATATGCCAATAAATACGGGTAATTACCAAATCAAAACAAAACAATTTTTTTCATTCTCCACATGTCTAGAAAGGGCATCTCCATATCAATCTGATATCAATACAATCAGGGCTGGTGCAAGGATTTTTGACACCCTAGGCGAAACCTAATTTTGCCACTGCCATTGGCTCCACCTCTGACTCCACCCACTTTGCCCTGCCCATGTGACAGGAGGTGGCGCTATACAGGAGGCATAGACTCTGCTTCCTATAGCTCTGGCAGCGCTGCGCCTCTAATTACACTACCGGCCAGACGGAGCAGCTACCTGAGACTGAGTTGGTTACATGCTGCAGCCTGCAGACCATGCAGACGCGTAGGGAAATCAGCGGTCGGGCGCCCCTAGGCAGCAGTGCGCCCTAGGCGGCTGCCTAGTTTGCCTAGTGGTAGCCACGACCCTGAATACAGTGTTCCCTCCTCTGGGTCATACTGTATTCGAAAATCAAATAACCAAAGGTACTAGAAGTATCATATACAAAAACTCCAGGCCAATAGGAGAACATAAATACTAAGCCGTACCCATTGCTTTACAATGGAATCAGCCAGTGAACAATGACAAGATACTAACTGTTATTACACTATCACAGTGGTTTTAGAGATTTTATATAGTCCTTGTAGCTGTCTACACCTCGGGGATCCTGCTTCACGTCCGAAGGGGAATAAACTGCAGAAACCTTTATTTGAACGGGCATACTGAATACCCTTAACCGAATTCCCACAGTCATGATTATAGTTTTGAATGGTAATTGATTGGGTGTAATTACAGTTTTTGGGTGTTTTCCCTTGATGACTCAGCTGATTTTTACAGGGCGGACAATATTCAGAACAGTGGATACATTTAGCCTGAGTAATAATACGGTGAATGAAAGCCTAATGTGCTAGGCGCTAGGAAACAGAACAGGGCTAATGCTAATAATATATGTTATATATATGTAATTTAAAAGCACTCAAATACTTGTTTTGTGGCACATAAAAAAAAAAAAAGTAAAAATAGTTTGAAAACTGTGAAAAAGATTACTGTGTTAAAGAGCAGTTATATTTAACAACCAATGACGTTATCCCTTTCACGGGGCTGTACCGCCATCCAGGGCCGTTTTTAAGGCAGGGAAAAAGGGGAAGCTGCCCTGGGCCCTCTCATTGTTGCGGGTCCCAAAGCAGCTGCCTCATACTTGCCAACTATCCTGGTTTAAATTCCCTCCTCCCTTGAGGTTTTAGCCCTGTGCTGTGTCCCAATATCTCAGTGTGAAGTGCTGCTACTAATGCTGCCCAGCTCTGCCCTATTGTTGTGTATGGATGACTCACCTGCAGACCATGTGTTTACATGTACATCAACGGCATTGATATGTAAATAGCGGCGGCCGGCGGCATTGATATATATATATCATGCCCCGCTGAGATCATATCCACAGTAATCTCTAGCAACCAATCAACAAGCAAAAATCATGTGCTGTAACCTCTAGCAACTAATCAGTGAGTCGTAATGTGTGCTGTAACCTCTAGCAACCAGTCAGGGAGCGGTAATGATACACTGTAAACTCTGGCAAACAATCGCAATAGCTGCCCAATCTGATTCAGTAAACCGATTTTAAGTCTAGCTGCTATTTATTGTATGTCTCAGAGCAGGTGGAGAGCGAAACTGCATGGAGGGGGCCCCAAGAAAAGTTTTGCCCAGGATCCAATCAATATTAAAGACGGCCCTGCCGCCATCCATGCTATTTAGATATACACATTCAAAATCATTGGGACTTTGATGGTTCAGAGAATTTAACCACTTCAGCCCCGACACATTTTACCCCCTTAATGACCGGGCCAAAACGAATAGGTAACAGGGGATGAAATAAAATAAGCATTGCCCCAGTAGCAGCCCCATAATCAGGGCCAAATAAACAATAAAAGAGGAACCCAAACTGGGCTACCAGAAAAGGTTACAGAGAGTATTTTTTTGCAGTTGAGTAATTACATTATCCCTCCTGAGGGAGGGAACAAAGTTTGACGAAACGCGTTGAGAATGTTTGTCATAAATATCAATGATATAGCCCAGTCAATTCATAGCCAGGCATACGGGGTATTTTACCCGGAAGACACCAGAAATATATTTTTTTTTTTTCTAAAGCAAATCTCAATTTGACGACCCGACTTTCCTATTTTCTTTCTACCACTTCCCAAGCTGAGAATTTGATTTTAACACATTTAAATGAAGCATCTAAAGCTTAAAAAAAAAAAACACACACGGCGCACTGCCACCCCACACATAACATCAACCCTGCCCAGCAACAGAGCTTAATGATTAATTATGTTATACCGATATGGCACTGCATTGCTTTAACTGACAATTGCGCGGTCCTGCAGCACTGTACCCAAATAAAATTAACGTCCTTTTTTCCCCACGAATAGAACTTTCTTTTAGTGGCATTTGATCACCCCTGCGGTTTTTATTTTTTGCGCTATAAACAAAAAAATAGAGCGACAATTTTGAAAAAAAAAAAAACGATATTTTTGACTTTTTGCTATAATAAATATTGTATATGTACTCACCCTATGGTCCATGCCAATGGACCGTATTTTGTACAGTAAACGTTTATGGGGAACTGTGTCAAATGCTTTTGCAAAATCCATGTGTCAAATGCTTTTGCGCTGTAATCAAAAAAAGAGGGCCAATTTAAAAAAAAAAAAAACAATATTTTTTACTTTTTGCTATAATAAATATCCAAAACAAAAAACAAAAATTCTTCACCAGTTTATCCCAATATGTATTCTTCGACATATTTTTGGTAAAAAAATAACAAAAATTGCAGTAAGCGTATATTGATTGGTTTGCGCAAAAGTTATAGCGCCTACAAAATAGGGGATAGATTTATGGCCTTTTTATTATAAGGTTTTTTTTTTTACTAGTAATGGTGGTGATCAGCAATTTTTAGCAGGACTGCGATATTGCGGCGGACAAATCGGAAACTTTTGACAGTTTTTTGGGACCAGTGACATTTCTACAGCGATCAGTGCTATAAAAATGCACTGATTACTGTATAAATGTCACTGGCAGGGAAAGGGGTTAACTCTAGGGGGAGATCAAGGGGTTAAATGTGTTCCATTGGAGGTGTTTCTAACTGTGGGGGGGAGTGTACTGACTGGGCGTACAGAGAGATCGCTGTTCCTGATCACTAGGACTGCTCTCTGTGAAGCGATCGTGGGTGGCTGGTGGACATCGCAGCCGCCGGCCACGCCCATCAGCTCCCCCGCCGTGCAGCGGGCTATAGCTGTTAAAGAGACTGAAGTATAGCTAAGGCGATTTGCAGGAACAAGCCGACCTGCCGCAGAATAATGACGGCGGGTGGTCGGCAAGCAGTTAACCTCATAAAATCAGAAAAGTATTATATAGGTGGGCTAAAAGTCATTAATAAAAAAAAAAAGGTACATTATAGGATTGGTAGTATTTGTCACAAAGGATACACTACATACATTCTACCACACATCTAATATTTGACCTAGTGACACTTCAGTGACACTAAATGATATCCTTATTCTCCAAAAATAATCCATGCTCATCCACTACTTAATGGCGCTATCATTTATTTTTCATGAAGTCTTTTCTTATTGTGTTTTCTGCCACCTTGTAACATCCTCCGTGAGCTCCCGAATCTCTACTTTTCCCCTGTCAGGAAAGGCACATTCCTATGCCCACAAGAATGGTCCCTGGCCAAATCACAGGTGCGCATGCGCGTACACATCGGCGCGCACATGCACGGACAGGTGCGCCGGAGCGCAAACAGGCGCAAGTGCGCACAAACGCCAAGCGGGCTATTTAAACTGCACTAGGGCCTGGTGTCAGTGTCGTTTGGCCTGTTGTGATCCTGAAGTATCTGTTCCTGTATTGCATATCCATTGCCAACCTGATCCTGCTCCTGACTCTGCTTGAACTCTGCCTGCACTGACCCCCTGGCTTGCCTCTAGACTTCGCTTCTGTCTTATCTCTCGGCTCGTTTGCCTTAAAGGAGAAGTCCAGCCTGCGTTTGTCTGGCTGGGCTTCTCCTATGGGTCACAGGAGTGCAATTCGTTTTGCACTCCTGTGACCCGTTTTCAGCAGAGAGTGGGCTGAAGTCCGCTCTGTGCTGACATCACGGGACTCATACCCGTCTCAGTCTCTCAACAAGCCTATGAGAGCCTAAGACGGCCACTCCCAGCCCCCTCCACAGCTCAACGCTCCAGTGAGTGCTGGGGGGCAGAGCGGAGAGCTGCTGATTGACAGTCAGCAGCTCTCTGCTCGGGGAGCTGTGAGAACCGAGCCATCGGCGGTGTTCGATCGCTCGGTTCTCAGTGCAGAGGGGCCAGGGGACAGATGCTACATCAGACCGATGCTGCATCCACCTAGGTAAGTATAAACCTGGAAAAAAAAACATACTTCTCTTTTAACATTACCGATTTCGGCCTGATCCCTGACTACTCTCCTGCCTGTCACCTGATCTGCTCACTTGTTGTTGACCCGGATTGTCTTACCCTTCCTACTGTCTGATCCATCCTGCACCTGCTGTTTGTGCTCTTCCCTGGCTTCAGCTCTGCCGCCAGCATGTCTGGTCCTGTGTTTCTGTTGCAGACCAGCACCAGCCATCAAGAGACTTACCAGGCTCTTGTGCCACCTTGTGCTCTGGCAATCCCTGTTACCTTACCAGGGACTCCAGAAGCAAGGCTGTAAGAGAGACCCACCTCAACGCTTAAGTCTCCACCACCAGGTACATTTCATCCCCTTTGCTTTTATTTTTTTGCAATGAGTAGAGCATGTTAGTTGCTGTCATGTACTGTACACTGCTCTATGCACACTACACATCCCATATAGTCCACATTTGTGAAACAGAAGGCCCGCGGACCAAATCTGGCCCACCAGGTCATTTCATGTGGCCTTCGCACCTCTCCTGAAGCTGCGGCGCCCCCCTCTGCACCTGACTTGTCTCTAAACCTCCCCCGTCTCATCAGTCAGCAGCAGAGAGGAGGACAAAACGAATCCAACAGATCCTGCACCTCTCTGGGCAGCCGCAGCAACCCGTCATCTCCCCCTCCTTTGGGTCTCAGCATTCATTTAGATGCCTCCCAGCTTCTTCCCCAGGTTCTTCATGACAGCAGCACCATGTAAGGGGGGTGCATTATGATCTAAGGGAGGGTGGGGGACTTCTGATGGTGGGGGGACTCTTGACATCTGATGGAAGGGGTGTTGGGGGTCTGTGGACATCTAGTCTTATGCCTCGTACACACACGATCGGAAATTCGGCCAGCAAAAGACCTTTGAGAGCTTTTCGGCAGAAAATGCGACCGTGTGTATGCTCCATCGGAATTTGAGAACATGTTCTCAAAGTTCCGATCGGAAATCCCGATCGTCTGTAGCAATTCCGACACGTGCAAAATTCCTACACATGCTCGGAAACAATTTGACGCATGCTCCGAAGCATTGAACTTAATTTTCTCGGCTCGTCGTAGTGTTGTACGTCACCGCGTTCTTGACGGTCGAAAGTTCAGCGAACTTTTGTGTGACCGTGTGTATGCAAGACAAGCTTGAGCGGAATTCCGATTGTGTGTATGCAGCATTACAGATACAGCTGACCCTTTGGGGGCAACCATAATCCTTATGTGGCCCACAATGAAATTGAGTTTGACACCCCTGTCCATAGTCCATCTCAGGAGTGAGCAAGAGAGGGTTGCTGCATTCTTACATACAGGGCCGCTGATAAGGGAGTACAACCAGCCCTCCTGTACTGGGCCCAGGCCCCATCAGTTCAAAAGGCGAGCCCGGGCACCTGCTGAGCAGGAGGTCCTGCTGTACTGTCTTAATGCAGACACTGATTCTCTTCTGCCTCCCCCTGCAGCGCTGCCAGCTTCTCCTCCTCTCCCTCCCTCCAGCTGCACCGCAGGGGGATTAGTTCTAGCACATGCACCCCTTCCATCTGTTGCCTGGGTCCCCCTGTGTGTTCCGTTCCCCTGCAGCGCTGCCGGCTTACCTCCTCTCTGGCAGTTGCTGCGGGCATACAGGGGAAATAAATATGATGTTTACTGGCCCCTTCCTTTCCTGAATGAACAGTAAATGATCAGTACCAATCACTGCTGTGTATATATATCACTGAAGCATAGTAACCTGTGTTTACTATGCTTCAGTTTGTGAATATGCGGGAAGCCTTAGAGCTATTCCTATTTATTCATCTGTGCAGCTAAGGCTAGAGAGAAAGATAAATCTATCTCCTATGATTTATAACAGCAGCCCTGCCAAACCCCAAAAAAAATTGGAGATTGGTAGGCTAAGAACAATAGAAGGGATTTTTTAGTTAACCACTTGCCGACCAGCTGTACTGCGGCAGGTTGGCTCGGCTGGGTGAATCACCGTCATTGTATGTCGGGCGCGTACACGGCGACCTGTGGGCGCACGAGCGTGCCAATTTGCTAGTGGGGGAGCCAATCAACGGTTCCGGACTCGATGTCCGCCAGAACAGGGATCTGCCAGTGTAAACAAACAGATCCCCGTTCTGTCAGGGGAGTAGAGTGAGATCATCTGTTCCTAGTGATTAGGAACAGCGATCTCTCTCCTCCTCCTGTCAGTGCCCCCCCCTCAGTTAGAAACACCTCCCAGGGAACACACTTAACCCTTTGATCGCCCCTGGCGGTAACCCCTTCCTTGCCGATGTCATTTGATCGCTGTATAAATGTCACTGGTCCTAAAAAAGTGTCAAAAGTGTCCGATCTATCCGCCGCACAGTCGTAGTCCCGCTAAAAACCGCCATTACTAGTAAGATAAAATAAAATAATAAAAGTGCCATAAATCTATTTCCTATTTTGTAGTTGCTATAGGTTTTGCGCAAACCAATCAATATATGCTTATCGTGATTTTGTTTTACCTAAAATATGTAGTAGAATACATATTGGCCTAAACTGTTGAAGAAATTCGTTTTTTTTTATTACTTTTTTGGGGATATTTAATATAACAAACAGAAAAAAAATATTGCTTTTTTTTTTTTTCAAAATTTTCGGCATCTTTTTATTTATAGTGCAAATAATAAAGGTGGTGGAGGTGATAGATAATAATAACAACAGAGGTGATCGAATACCACCGAGCGAAAGCTCTATTTGTGGGGGGGAAAAAGGGATGTAAATTTGGTTTGGGTACAATGTCGCACGACCGCGCAATTGTCAGTTAAAGCGAGGCAGTGCCTTATTGCAAAAAATAAATAAAAAATGGCCTGGTCATTAAAGGGGGCAAGTCCTTTCCGGTCCTTAAGTGGTTAAAAAATACATACTTGGATTCGATTTTTTTTGTAACCAGTGTTTAATGTTACTTTAAGTGCTGATATTACTAATGTCAAAACATTGGCTCAAAGTCACCGTCATTATACAGAACGCATTCCGCCGCAGCGTGCATAGCCTTCGAAAAATACACATCAGGATAATCCAAAAATCACTTCATTCTTTCCTTCCTGAAAATGTCAGAAAATAATAAATATCAAATCTTGGAAATCAAAAATTTCCACGGTAAGGACAGCCAGACGTGAACCTCTTTCGCAAGCAATTTGACTCATCCGGAAATCTAATTTATTCTGTACAATCCTTCGTTTAAAAAAAAAGAAAAATAGAAAAAAGTGGAAATAGGGATATCATTACAACAATCAGGTGACATTGTTTCAGGCACATATTTTATTATAAAGTTATACAAAAGACAACAAATGTAGAGTGTATAAACTATAAGCAGAGTAATATGCAGACAGTAATACTGGCCAAAGTATCCATATATTTGAATGGTCACTGATGCATGTCAGGTCCCTACATGTTTCGCCAAACAATGGCTTCTTCAGGGATTTATGAGATTATCAGTGTTCAACAGTGGCTCAAGGGGACCCCCACAAGAGGGCACGCGATCGGGCAGCCCAACAAACACGTATATGACACACTGGCATCGGAGTAACTATCATAGTGGCTGCCCCTGGGATCCCAGGGGCGGCCACTATGATAGTTACTCCAATGCCAGTGTGTCATATACGCTGAAGTTATAGTGCCATTCGGCCTTGTTTTGGCGCCCCTGTACCGATATTATTTCTTAGCAGAGTATAGCCTGATCCCTATAGGCCCCCTGTGGTCACACGAGTGGTACCTCCCCTTGCCGTGTTTGTTGGGCTGCCCGATTGCGTGCGCTCTTGTGGGGGTCCCTTTGAGCGACTGTTGAACACTGATGATCATATAATCCCCTGTCGGGGCTGGGCTCAGCCCTTCCTTCTCTGAGCTGGCCTCTCAGCTGTCAGGTAAATTGCCAGCTCCTATGTCTCCACGGTTACTCAGCTGTTGATATCCTTTCCTCGTCAATCCTGCCTACTTAAGCCATCCAGTCCAGAGGATCTCTGCCTTCACCTTGGTCAACATCACAGAAACTATCTCCTGCGATCCTGTTCAAAACTTGCTTTGCTCATATCCCCTTCTGGCTCCAGATCCTGCTTGCTGTTCCACTACATTGATCCCTCACTTCTGGCTTGGCTGACTATCCATTCCGGTTACCGAACTCTGGCTATGTTTTGACTATGTTTGTTCTTTTTACTTTTATTATTAAACAAGTGTGATTTAACTGTACTTCTGTCTCGGCCTGATTTCATGGTTTCTGACAGCCCCTGAAGAAGCCCTTGTTTGGGCGAAACATGTATGGACCTGACATGCATCAGTGACCATTCAAATATATGGATACTTTGGCCAGTATTACTGTCTGTATACTACTCTGCTTATATTTTATGCACTCTATGTTTGTTGTCTTTTGTGTACCTTTATAAGAAAATTTTAATTTTCTAAGTAAAATACAGCGATCTTCTAAATATAAGGCACCGTTATAATCCCTATTCAATTCCCCTTTTTGTACTTTATTAATATAAGGGATGAGGTGCCAGATCATATGAGGTCACTCAACCCACACCCCTCATAACTCTCTCAGCATCTGGTACAGCAGGTAGGCAGGGACAGAGCAGGGACGGACTGACAACTCATGGGGCCCCCGGGCAATAGGAGAAGATTGTGTGGCCCCTGGGCAATAGGAGATTATGGGGGGCCCCAGGCAATAGGAGATTATGGGGACCCCAGGCAATAGATTATGGGGCCACACAGTATACACACACATACAGTATACACACACAGACACACAATGTGCACACACAGTATACACACAAAGAATACACATACACACACTGAAAAAGTACTGGAGAGGTAGGGCAGCTATAATCTTGGGATTTTAAAAAAAAAATCTTTTTTTTTAAAGGCGCGTTTTTACTACGAATGCCGTGCAATTCTGTTGCTTGACAATTGCGCGAAAATCACTGTTTACTCCTGTACAAGGAGGAAGGACTGCACGCATGGGGAAAGAATTTCTTATACTGTATCTTTTAACATGTACGGTATATATTTTATAACAATAAACGGAAACTGATTCTGGACAGCCGCTCTCTTGAAAAATATCATTTCGTTATTTAAAAAAAAAAATCTGTGAACAGAGACACATAGGGGCTAATTTACCAACGGTTTACGCCATGAGTTGTGGCTTCTGACACTTATATAACGGAACCATGCGTCAGAGGGGGGGTGGGGTCACTGGGTGAAGCGTCACACAGCGGGAGCCTCCCATTGAGCAGAGCGGCCCGAGAACGAAGCGAGGAAGAAGAGACGCCGTGGAGGAAGATGCCTGATGAGAACACCGGAGCAAGAGGCAGAGGAAGAAGAAGATGGAGGAAGAAACCGAAGGATGAAGGAAGGAAGAAGGAAGAAGACCTGAAGAAGAGGCAAAGAAGAAGAGTTTAATAAAAGAATTGCCAAAAACTGGCTCTTGTCATTTAAATTTTTTTTTATACTTTTTTGGTGAAATGGTAGGGGTACTTTTTACCCCCTTACCATTTCACACAGGGGGGGGGGGGGGTGGGATCTGGAGGTCCCCTTGTTAAAGGGGGCTTCCAGATTCCGATAAGCCCCCTGCCCACAGACCCCCACATCCAACGGCCAGGGTTGTGGGGATGAGGCCCTTGTCCTCATCAACATAGGGACAAGGGGCTTTGGGGGGCTTGGCCTGGGGAGCAACTTAAAGTCGTGTTGAAGTCGCCCCAAGCCGCTCTGTGATTCACACTCAAGTCGTGTCCAAGTTGCCTCCCAAAGTTGCGCTGGAAGTCGCGTTGCCCCTGTGTGAATGGACTGTTAATGATACGGCGTGCGCTATTATCAATGGCATATTATTATCCCGTGCGCCAGCATATTATCATCTGTTGCGCTTATGCGTGTGCCGGTTCACACGCTCAATTAAAAATTTATCTGGAGCACAAATTAGGGTATGAACCGGCGCAGCGCATTCATCGTAGTAAATGACCCCCATAATGTCTAAAAAAAAAATATATATATATATATATATATATATATATATATATATATATATATATATATATATATATATATAACAGACGATGTATATGTACGATTGTAAAACCAAACAAGTGTGGCCGCGAAGCAAGTGACAATTTGCAACATGAATTGATGTAAATAAATAAATGAATGAACTATTGCTGTGTGAATAATTAAATGATATATTGAATAAAATATATCTTATAACAGCCAGGTGTTTTCAGTTTGCTAAAAATGGCGGATGACCAAAAAAACACCGGCAGCAGTTGTCAGCAATTATGCAGGGCATAACCACTATCAATACTCCAGAACCCTTGGGTGTGCTATTAATAAATAAATATATATATATACCTGTCCAGACTAGAGTGACTGGTCCCCATATGTGGCTTATGAAATCTATGTATTTTTGTTATTATTCTTCATGATTAATCCTCCAGAGTGGTTCCAGCTTTCAGGCAGGGAAATCACAGCCTTGGGTGCTTTAAGAAAACGATACTGTCTACAATGTTTTGACTAAACAGACAGCGATGTTCCATCTTTTTCTGAAGAGTAAGCCGACTCAGAACAGGAGTTCAAAACATGTCACTGCGGCTTTCAGAACGGGGCGCTGACACATCTTAGACAAGATGCGCCTCTCGCTGCCTTTTGTTTTATCTTTCACATTAATAATTTATACAATATCAGCATTCTGCTTAGTATGTTGGGTGATATGTGAGGAATGTTATTATATAAATAAATAAAAAATGATCAGAACATCAAACGATTGCAGAGATCCTTATACTTTGACAATAAGCCCTTACTAAACAGAAATCCTTTTCATAACTCTACAACAAACCCAGGACATCGTACTTTCCATTCATCGCAGTGTGTTGCGGCCCTTATTACCTTTCACACTGAAGCCTTGAGTCTTGGAAAGTTCTGAAGCCTAGTTTACATCTGTGGTTGGGGAGTGGTAAAAATAGAAAAGATTTTATCACCCCCCCCCCCATAACCAGGCCATTTTTTGGGCGATACTGCACTGCGTTAATTTAATTTAATAACTGTTCAGAATTTCAGAAATTTGAAAATTCTAAAAATAAGAATGAAAATCTGAAAATTCAAAAGAGTGAAAATCCGAAAATTTGAAAACAAACCCGAAAATCTAAAATGATAACTACCGTATATACTCGAGTATAAGCCGAGTTTTTCAGCACATTTTTATACTCGAGTCAAGCATTTTTTCTGCAGCAGAGGATGACATTTTTCCGAATCGAATTTGGAGGCCCCATATCTTGGGGCCACTTGGTGCTAGGAAACGCCAAATTTGGTGTGTAAACCCAGTGGAATTAGCACTATAACATATCCAAAGCTGGGGTTCCTAGCACTAAGTGACCCCGAGATACGGGGCCCCAAATTCAGTTTGGAAAATTTCATTCTCTGCTGCAAAAAAAGTGCTTGCCTTTTTTCGAACCGAATTTAGGCCCCGTATCTCGGAGTCACTTGGTGCTAGGAACCCCAGCTGTTGTACTGCTAGTTCCACTGGGTTTGCACGCCAAATTTGGGATTTGTAGCACCAAGTGGCCCAGAGATACGGGGCCCCAAAATCGGTCAACAATGTCCATCTGCAGCAATGTCATTTTGGGACCCTCTGAGTCCAGAGAATCCAAATTTTTTTGGCTGCAGCTCGGGGGCATCTGGGAACCCTTTACTACCAAGTTTGAAGTTCGGGGGACCTATGCCTGCAAATGAGCACAGTGAGGCTGCAAATGGGCATTGTTGACCCTCTTTTCCACTTACAGTAGCTGTGCATTTCTCATCCTAGGCTTATACTCGAGTCAATACGTTTTCCCAGTTTTTTGTGGTAAAATTAGGTGCCTCGGCTTATATTTGGGCCGGCTTATACTTGAGTATATACGGTAACTAATAATAACGATTAAATTATAGGTATTGGAATTTCCTTTCAAATTTGGCTGTTAGTGAACGTAACGAGTATGAATTTACCCCGAAGTTACGAATTATCTGAAATAACGAATGTCGTATCTAAAAGAATGGAATGTAACGATCTAATAATAATAAATAACAATAATAATAATAATAAAACCTTTTTATTATTATTATTTATTATTAATTTGTATTTGTTTAGTTTCGTTACTTTGGATAATTTGTAACTTTAGATAAATTTGATAAATTCTTATTTGTTACGTTCACAAACAGCCAAATTTGAAAAGAAATTCCAATACCTATTAATTAATAGTTAGTTATTATTAGTTAGTTAGTTATTTCGAATTTAACTGATTTCTTTCTTTTTTTCAGATTTTCTAATTTTTTAATTTCCGAATATTTGAAAATTCAAAATCCGAAGATTTGAAAATTTGGAAATCCGAATTCTCTAAAAAAACAATTTTTTGAATTTCCGAAAAAAGCAAAAAAACAAATGAAACAAAAATTACCAAGTTTTATATTGAGCGTTGGTGTCTTCAGTCATTTTTTGGATGTTTTTTTTTTTCATGGTTCTACATGCGTTTTTTTTTTGTAGCCAATATAAAGCTAGTTACTAGGAGGAGGAGGCAGTTGTGAATCAAAAATACATGCAAAAAACATGTGATATGTGCATTTTTCAGGTGCTTCCTTAGAAGAACCTTGTGGCCATAAATGTGTGATTCTGCCCAAAAAAATGTCATGAACTTTTTCAAGCAACAAAAGACATAATGCTTAGGTGTGGCCAGACACCTTTAAATATAATGGGAGTCTCTACACATTGAGAGCTGTCGTGCTTCGGCAAACACGAGACTAATTGCTCAGGTGTGAATGGGCCCTAACAATGCTCTCCATTTTGGACTGTTAAACACGCCATTAAAAGTATTTTGTTAGGGTGGGGATGTCCAGTCATTTGAATCTTTTGGAGGGAGGTAAAGGGCTTAAAGTGGACCTTTCTCCCTTCAAAATTTCCATGCTAATATGAAATTGCCTTACATTAGAAAAACAACCATTTTTTGCTTTGTTTTTACAGTTCCTGTTTTTCCCCTTCCTTGCGGAGGCATCCTGGGAGGGCTATTGTCAGGACCAGGGTCTGAGCCCACAGCCTCTGCTGCATTTGGCAGTAGCTCTTCTTGCTGAGCCACCTGAGATCCTGGACAGCTTCCTGCTTGATCTCTTAGAACAATCTTGCCTTGTCTCTTGTTTCTGGTGAACATTGAACTTCCTATTTAAGCCATGACTCTATCCTGTTCGCCAGATTATTGTGCTCACTCCAGCAAATACCTTGCTCCTCTGTGTACCTGTAGCTGTCCTTATCTCCACCACTTGATATCACCCTTTGGCTTGTTCCTGGACTATGGTTCTGCTTGATTCCAAACTTCTGATTCTAAGAACTACATGAATTATCTGCCCTTACTTAAGGTGGCTGCAACTAGAAATGCTGGGGGGGGGGGGGGGGTTTAAAGTGATTTCTCAACAAAATAAAGCATGAAGACATGGATGGATAGGGGTTAGTTTGAGCGGTAAAATTGAATATAATTGTGTTTTCAGTTTGTGGTGCTCAGGTACAGTTTAGTTCCATTTTACAGATAAATACAACAAAATCTGGCCTGTATGGAGAGACTTTATTAACTCAATTAACTCAAGACCTACTCTTTGTGGTACAGGAATAAGAAAATGCTTGAGAGTTCCAGAGACATCACCATCCTCAGCACCCTTTTGCCCCCACTCTCCCTGTCATCCTATTCAGGGGTATTTGGACTGGAGCAGTTGAGCCCAGTGGGCTGAATGAGAGAAACGCATAGATTCCCCCAATAACGCTAAATAGTATGAATGGACACATCTCCCATTTCCTGCTATTGTATTCTGACAGCTGCCATCAACTTCTGTCAGGGTATCTAAACGCTAACTGCAGTTTATTGGATGCAGTCACTGTTTGTCTGACTTTCTTTTGCCCTGCTCCTTACATGTATCAATTGAAGTTACCCCAGCTAGGTGGTGTTGGCAGGGCCACTCTGGACTTGAATTTTAGCTGATGAAGGGGGAAGGGAAGGCTATGGAAGGTTGGTGGCACTACTGGATGTTGGAAGGCACTGTGGGCCAATATGGGAAGTTAGGTGGCTCTAGGCAATGTGGGCCACTATGGGAAGTTGGGTGGCATTATGGGATGTTTGTAGGCACTCTGGGCCACTATGGGAAGTTGGATGGTGCTATAAGATATTGGCATCACTGCAGGCAACTATGGGAGGTCGGATGGCACTATGGGATATTGGCAGGCACTCTAAGCCACTATTTAAAGTTGGGTGGCACTATGGGATGTTGGCAGGCACAGGGGGCCCCTATGGGAAGTTGGGTGGCACTATGGGATGTTGGCAGGCATTCTGGGCCACTATTGAAAGTTAGGTGGCCCTATGGGATGTTTGCAGGCACTGTGGGCCACTATTGGAGGTTGGGTGGCACTATGGGATGTTGGCAGGCACTCTGGGCCACTATAGGAAGTTGGGTGGCACTATGGGATGTTTGCAGACACCGGGGGCCATTATGGGATAATGGATGGCTCTAAAGGATGTTGGCAGGCACTGTGGGCCACTATGGGGGAGGGGGGGGGGTGGTGGCGCTAAGTGTTGTTGGCAGGCACTGTGCGCTGTTGGCATACTGTGGGCACTATGGGGGGTTGGATGGTGCTAGTGGTTGTTGGCAGGCACTGTGGACCACTATGGGGGGGTTGGGTGGCACTATGGGATGTTGGCAAACACTGTGGGCCACTATGGAAGGTTGGGTGGCACTATGGGACGTTGGAAGGCACTGCGGGCCACTATGAGAGGTTGGGTGATGCTATGGGATGTCGGCGGGCACTGTTGCCAACTATGAGAAATTGGTGGCCAGGATGGACCAGCCTGCACACAACTTGTTTGGGATTGATTGTAGCCAGAGTTCTTTTTTTTTAAACATATATTATTTGTGTCAGAAACCACTGCTACTAATTTGTGTTGCAAATACGGTACCGCTATAATGTGTCAAGGTAAACAGTTTCTGGCGCATTCCTGGGCTGCAAGTGATACGAATGGCTGCGGGGGTCGGGTTGGGAATTATTATATTACACATAGGCTTTTACTTGTTTTGCAGATTTTTGCCATGCTTTGTGATCTCCGTGATGTGACACTTGATCTGTTGATGATTTACTGGCCAATAATGTTCATATGATCTGGCTTGATAGATTACAGTAATTATTAACTCTTTTGTCTGTATTCATGCGGCTCGGTTTCCTTTAAACCTCCTTGATGTCAGCGTTGTCTTAAAGCACAGACATTAGGGGTTCTGTGCGGATCTGTGCAGGGCAGACAGACCGAATGAGAATTTATTGTTCTCTTGTGACTTATAAAGTCGGAAAAGCAGCTTCCTTCATAGGAGACCTTTTACTTTGTCTGTAAATCCCACCCCAAACATTGTACATTTTCTGTATTTTTTTTGGCCATGTTATTGCAGGATTTGGATTATTACCCAAAAGCTTTTAATCCAATTGTTGTACATTGTAAAGCTATGTGTCATCCTTTTAGGCTGCGTGTTTTGCTTTCAAGCAGACATTAGCCAAGGAGCGAGCTGTTTGCAAACTTATATTGTGCTTGATTCAGCTCTCGTTAGGGAACGTCCTGATATTTGAGAAAAGCCCAATTTGGCAAGAGGAAGATATTTTGTTATTACTGCCGAGACGAGAAATGCATTTGCAGGGTACATTCAGAATTTGATTCTAGATCAGCAACTATTTAAATACAAAACTCCCCTAAAGTTAAAATTCTGTGCTTTTACCTGCATTTTTGATATAGAGCAGTGATGGCGAACCTTGACATCCAACACTTGGATGTTTTGGAACTATATTTCCCATGAGGCTCAACTACACTGCAGAGTGCATGAGCATCATGGGAGACATCTGGGGTGCCAAGGTTCACCATCACTGATCTAGAATATCTTTAATTCATACATATAACTGAAGAGCACCTTTTTGCATTGCTCTACAGCAGCCTTTCTCAACCTTTTGAACACAGAGGAACCCTTGAAATAGTTCTCCGGTCTCGGGGGACCCCTGCTAAAAATGAAAAAATCTACAACTCATGATACAATATTGTGATGGTCAGTGGGAAGAATGGTCCTTACACTTGTGGTCATTGGGGAGAATTACTCCCTTACAGATAGCTAATAAGATCAATGGTGTCAGTGGGAACTTATCTGAGGGGCAGAAATTGCCCAGCGCTGAAGGAACCCTTGGCAACCTTTGGAGGAACCCTGGTTGAGAATCAGTGCTCTACAATATGGACACACTGGGGATGTTTTATTCAATTTAAGGCCTTTTTATTTCTCTCATGTCAATCTAGACAACTCACAATATTGGATAGCTGCCTGGTTTTCGAGGGCTCCTAGTGTTCGGCCTGCCCTTTGGGGGACCGGGGTACATTGCCCTTTCTTCCCCTGTGGTACACCTCAGGTTTCCCTCTCCACCCTTTTTTACTTGGTATAGGGCAGGGGTCTCCAAACTTTCTAAACAAAGTGCCAGTATCCTGTCCTTTGGACTGTGCCAAACTGAGGACAGTGGGAGTAGAAAATGTCCTGCTGTCAATGGAAGTAAACAATGCCCCTTCATTGGGTGGGAGTAAACAATGCCCCTTTAACGGGTGGGCGTTAACAATGCCCCTTCACCGAGTGTCAGTGGACATATGCCCAATTGTTGGTGTCTGTGGGAGGAATAGTACCCCATTCTTTAGTGTCAGTGGTAAGAATTGTGCCACGATGTTGGTGTCATTGGGAGAAATTGTGCCCCATTGTTAGTGTCATTGGGAGGATTTGTGCCCCGTTGTTGGTGTCATTCTGAGGATTGTGCCCCTTCATTGGTGTCAGTGGGAGGTCATACTGTATGCCCAATTGTTGGCGTAAATGGGAGGACACATGCCCAATTGTTGGTGTCAGTGGATTGAATAGTGCATCAAGGGCTGAATAAAAGCAAGCAAAGGGCCGCATCCGGCCTCTGGGCTTGGAGAAGGAGGATCTCTGCAGCGCATAGCGTAACTCCACACCTGCATGTTCCCTGCCATTTGAAGGTTGTATACAGGGTATTCTTTATGAGTATACTGTATGTTGTGTGGCCATATCTTATTATTATGTACTTCACTTATAGATGCATATTAATTGTGATACAATAAATGTCTTGATTTGATATTGCTTGGTTGTTTTCTTTTCCCAAAAGTGATTAGCACCGTGAACATCACATCTTTTGCTCTTCAGTTTTTTGTATGAATTATTCATTTTGGGATGTGGTGCATAGATCATCCATCCATGCCATTCTAATATACATTTTAGAAAGCTGTACTCCTGCAATCTTGAGGTAACAGTTTGGTGAAGGTCCTTTTTAGTTCCAGTATGACTGTGCCCGAGTGAAAGTACAATGCCCTGCCACAGTAAACAAAATGTATTGCGTCACCCAGGCAGGCTGAGGGGCTCCGGGGTGCTTATATCATATGATGCAAACTGCATTTTTTTTATTTCCTCAGAGACTGGTAAAACCCAGTTTGGGTCCTGGAGTTTTGTAGTGGCTTGATAGGGATTAAGTCTCCAATCCTGGGTCCACATTTTGCTGGATTTTGTAGGTGTATGCAGTTTTTGTGAAGAAGCTGACTGTAGTTCAGGGTTTCACCCTCCCCAGCAGTCCGTGTGACTACAAACGAACAGCCAGAGATGGTACTCATGTGCACAAGAACCTGAGTTGTGAAGATTGTCTGCAGGATAGGCAGGCAAGGGCCAGATCAAGTGCAAGCCAGGAGGCTGAAAGAGAAGTATTTTGTTGTGTCTATGGAAGAGAGATGTTGAAAACCCTTCAGAGGATAACCCCTGTGTGTTTTTGGAACATTATTTTATTAAAGTGGGCAAGGATGACCCTTAAAAAGAAGATATTAACAGGTGGCCAAGTCTTTGGCATTGCTTATATTTGAGCTAACTTCTTACACTCTGTGTACAAAGCTGGCCAGACGACGTACACCTCTAGCACATACCAGGAAGCCGAGCGGGACTTTTAAACCTGCCTTAAAGCTGCAAAACAACCGCAATTGCAATACTTATGTTTGTAAGTAGTTTTAATCCATTTTTTTAATAAATACGAATTTTTAAACGTTATCACGCTATGGATATGCCTCTCTCTTAACATATACAACGTGGTACACTACACTCACGGAAAAACGAGGGGTCCCCAGCATTACACCTGAAGCAAGCCAGAGAGCGACACAATAGCTGATATTGTGAAGGTTAATCCACCCCGGACGGGGTCCTTTTTGCGGTGAGAGCATAAGATAGAAATAACCACTGAACACGGGGAACAACTTTGGAAAGATTGGAAATCATCACCCCCTTCCCCCTCCCCCACGCACGGAACATCCCATCACTCACTAGAGACTATTCACAATTCCAATGCATATGGTTGAATGTGACCGTTAATTTTATTTTGTGTTTTTCAATTTTCACCGCACACGTTCATGTATCTATAGTGTGTCAATCATCACGTTATTTTTCTCTGCTTATACCCTGCATGACAATATTTAATGGACTAAGCACAGTCACTATATTCACGGGCAAGACAAAGCTACCACTTGGTATTTTATATTTCATTTCTATTTTCCATTTTTATTCTAATCGTTTCTTTCTATGTATAATAGATTTTGGCACATGTAGTTCACTGATACTTACACTTTATTCATCAATAGTAGCACATTGTTTTAACTACCTATGGTATTTGGATAATTATTTGCCATTCCATGGTTTTCATTTATTTATTTATTTCTTTCATTATTTGCACTATTTTTATCTAATTGCCAGCACGCTGGAAATTATATGTCATTGAGTTTAAACGTATAGACTTCCAGTTGCATAGGGTATAACGCCAGGTCTATTTTCCCTCCCCCCCTCTTTCTCAGTATCTTCCCACCCGTCAAGGTGGAAATAAATAGAGGCCGCTCTTACCCAATTTCCCACATTTTATATTTCATGTCTTATATTTTACATTATTAATTTAATACCTTTTAAGTTAAGTGGTCCATAGCGCAACCTAACCCCCCTCCTAATCTTGTGTACAAAGCTAGGCCCATAAAGACAGTTTGGTGTGGAGGAACTTGAGTGGTTTCACAGAACCCTGACCTCAACCCTACTGGATATCTTTGGGAAGAATTGGAACAAGCCAGGTCTTTTTATCCAACATCTCCATACAGAAATAGTTTGATGAGTTTGGAGTGGAGGAACTTGAGGGGCCTGCACAGAGCCCTGACCTCAACCCTACCTTTGGGAAGAAATAGAATGAGCCAGAATTTCTCATCCAACAAAAGAAATGGTTTGAAAACTTTGGAAGAAGTCAAGTAATCTGCACAGAGTGCTGACCTCAACCCTACTAAATATCTTTGTAAAGAACTAGAACAAGCTCTGTCTTTTCCATCTAACATCACCATAAAGACATAAAGACATGGTTTGACGAATTTGAAGCGGAGGAACTTGAATGGCCTCAACCCTACTGAACACCTTTGAGATGAATTGGAATGTTAATTGCATGTCAGGTCTTCCCATCCCACATCATTACCTTACCTCATAAATGCCCTTTTGGTTGAATATATACAAATTTCAAATAATACGCTTCAAAATCTTGTCAAAAAACCTTCTAAGAAGAATAGAGGCAGTTATAGTTGCAAAGTGGGCCATCTCTATATTAATGCCCATGGTTTTTGAATGAGATGTCGGACAAGCTCAAATAGGTTTGATGGTCAAGTGTCGAAAAACACTTGGCCATATAATGTATACAATGTTCAAAATAAATGAAGTAGGTGATTAAAGTTGAAGGGATTTCCATGAGTTTTTGTCCTCTACAATAATTGCAGCAGTAGCAGTAAAATTCCCACAGGTTTAGAGACTGGTACTGTTTTACTACGTAATATATTTTTTCAGCTATGCACCAGAGGGCTTCATCTAAGTTATACGCATGCAGTGATGGTATATCAAAGTGAAATTAAGTAGAGCTGAACAGCAGAAAAACTTAAATGCAGCCACTGTGAATGGGAGTGAAGTGAAGCCCAAATCTTGTGGTTAATGAGTAGTGAGAGGTTAATTACTACAGGTCAATTATGTGAAAGCTGTCTTTTCAGGTTACATCTTCATGCTGCTATTATCTGATTTGATACAGAAAAGTCTCTTCTAATGTGGTTGATTTTTTTTAGCATTTAGGGCTCTGGCAGTGCTCATCCTGTTCCTCCTTGCACAAAGGAGCAGATACCGGTCCTACTGATGAGTTAAGAACCTTCTACGGCCCCGTCCAGCTCGCCTAGAGTAACTGCCTGTCTCCTGGAATCTCCTCCTTGCTCTTGAGACACAGAAAACCTTCTGGCAGCGACACGTATTGATGTGCCATCCTGGAGGAGTTGGACTGTCTGTGCCGCCTTTCTCAACCTTCTCAACACAGAGGAACCCTTGGAAAAGTTTTCCGGTCTCGGGGAACCTCTGCTAAAAATTAGAAATCTACAACTCATGATACATTAGCGTGATGGTCAGCGGGAAGAATGGTCCTCACACTTGTAGAATTACCTCCTTACAGATAGCTAAACAGATCAATGGTGTTGGTGGGAACTTACCCGAGAGGCAGAAATGGCCCAATGCTGAAGGAACCCCTAGCAACCTCTGGAGGAAGCCTAGGGTTCTATGGAACCCTGGTTGAAAATCACTGCTCTATAGGATCCAGGTATGGCCTCTGCTACTTACCTGACCAGATCAATATCCCAGGAGTTTTATTGACTTGATGATATACTCTGATTAAAAAGTGTTCCTTTCATTTTTATTGAGCACTGTAAATGAAGAATCCTTTCATAAATAGATAGGAGTTTATTTTTTTATCAATTAATAAATTGAAAAGTAAATGAACATAAGAGAAATACAAATCCAATCAATATTTGGGGTGACCTCCCTTTGACTTCTTCTAGGTAGACTTGCACACAGATATTGAAGTAACTTTGCAGGTAGGTTGTCCTATGTACATGTTGGAGAACTAAGGACAAATCTTCTGTGGATGTCGGCTGCCTCAAATTCTTCTGTGTCTTTATGTAATCCCAGACAATGTTGACATCGGGACTCTGTGGGGGCCAAACCATCACTTCCAGTGCTCATTATTCTTCTTTACACTGAAGTTAGTTCTTAACCAGTTCCCGATCAGCGCACGCCGATGTACGTTGGCAGAATGGCACGGGCAGGCATATTGACGTACAGGTACGTCCAATCTTCAATGCCGCCCTGGCCACGCGCTCTCGTGCCGGTTGGGACCCCCGTGAGTCCGGTCGCGGGTCCCGCGGACTAGATCGCCGCGGGCATACCCACGATCGTCTCACGGGACGGCTGAATGGAGTAAACAGAGAAATGCTGTAAACAGCATTTCTCCATTCTGCCTAGCAACTAGTGACGCTGATCTCTGTTCCATGTGATTGGAGCAGAGATCAGTGTTCACTAAATGAAAGCCCAGCCCCCACACAGTTAGTAACACACCCCTAAGAACACTTAACCCCTACACTGCCACCCACTGGTTAACCCCTTCACTGCCAGTGTCATTTACACAGGAATCGGTGCATTTATATAGCAGTGATTGCTGTATAACTGACAATGGTCCCAAAAATGAGTAAAAAATGTCCGATGTGTCCGCCACAATGTCGCAGTCACAATAAAAATCGCTGATCGCCGCCATTACTAGTAAAAAAATAAATAATAAAAAATGATTAATAAAAATGCCATAAAACTATCCCTATTTTGTAAACGCTATAACTTTTGCGCAAACCTTATTGCGATTTTTTTTTACCAAAAATATGTAGAAGAATACGTATCGGCCTAAACTGAGGGAAAAAAACGTGTTTTTTTCAAAATTGTCTCTCTATTTTTGTTTATAGCGCAAAAAATAAAAACCGCAGGGGTGATCAAATACCACCAAAAGAAAGCTCTATTTGTGGGGAAAAAAGGACGTCAATTTTGTTTGGGAGCCATGTCGCACGACCGCGCAATTGTCAGTTAAAGCGACGCAGCGCCGAATCACAAAAAGTGGTCTGGTCTTTGACCAGCAAAATGGTCCAGTCTGTAAGTGGTTAAAGCGGGGTTCCACTGCCTACAATGTTTTTTTTTTTTTTTTTTTGGGACAAAGATTCTGTGATTTTAAATATATAACTCACCTGTTCTGTTTTTCTTGCTTTTAGATGTTCCTTTTCTCTTAAAAAAATCAACTTTTAAAAGTCCAGACAGACAGTTGTCATCTTGCCTGTGGGCATGTGAAGCCCACAGGCATCCTCTTCCGGGATACTGTGCCGCTGATCGACCAGCATGCACCGACCGTATCCCTGATCTTGCGCATGCGCAGTAATCGAAGCGCCATCAACAGCTAACAACGGGCGGCTCGGCTCTATTGAAATCCCGCGAGATCTCGCGGCAGGCCTCCGCAATGACTCCTGGGAATAATGACAGGAGCTCCCAGGAGACATTGCAGGCAAAATGGAAATTGCGAAAATAGCCGCAGTTGACTCGCCCATATCCGCAGATGAGAGACAGGAAGCAGAGAAGGACATTGCAAAAAAAGGTACAGAAGAAAAAAAAAAAATATATCAGTTTTTAACTAAACACATTCATGGCATTTGATTGAGCAAACCATCGAAAATAGGGTGGAGCTCCGCTTTAAAGTGATATTAAAGTCTTTTTTTGTTTAACATGTTATACTTACCTGCTCTGTGCAGTCATTTTGCACAGAGCAGCCCAGATCCTGCTCTTCTTGTGTCCCCCCCGGTGCTCCTGGCCCCTCCCTGCTTCTAATTCCCCCCCCTCCCCCCCCACAGCAAGCAGCTTGCTATGGGGGCACCCAAGCCAAGCTGCTGCTCTGTGTGTCCATTCAGACATGGAGCCGTGGCTCAGTCCCGCCCCCTCTCTCTCTCCTCGTTGGCTCACTGACTTTGATTGACAGCAGGGGGATTCAATGGCACTCACTGTTGTGTCTCAGCCAGGAGAGGGGAGTCCTCTCGTGCAACATCGCTGGATTGAGATGGGGCTCATAGAATGCATTAAGATAAAAAAAACCTTCTGCCTTTAGAACCACTTTAATGACATTGGCTGTATGTTTGGGGTGGTTGTCCTGCTGCAGAATACATTTGAGGCTAATCACATGCCTCCCTGATGGTGTGTAAATGATGGGTAAGTATCTGCCTGTATAAATTCTCAGTACCACTTACCCCCAGTAAAGCCTACACTGGAGCAAGTGGCCCATCATTGTCATTATTAGATGGCCCAGAACAATGATGCGCAGCCACCATTGGAGCAAGTGCATGTAGACAGGAAGTGGCTGGCAGAGGTTGGAGGAAATCAATGACACCAATATGGGAAAAAGGATGAAAATGTAGGAAAAAACAGTAGTTTGTGGAAAAAGCCTGACATTTCTTTATGATACAGTGTTTTTGCAAACGAAATATCATATAGTTTGGGTTTAGCTATACTTTGAATGATAAAAAATAAATAAAATAAAGCACATCATATACAGTACATATGTTAATGATTTGTCTTCTAATGGAAATGTATTACCGTATTTATCGGCGTATAACACACACTTTTTTCCCCTTAAAATCAGGGGAAAATCGCGGGTGCGTGTTATACGCCGATACTCCGCGATTTCCACACAATTTTTTGGGCTGTGGGCGGCTTTCAGCCACCCAGAGCCCTTCTCGCGGCTTTCGGCCGCTCTCGTACCTTCTCGGCGGCTTTCGGCCGCCTCGGCCCTTCTCGGAGGCTTTCGGCCGCTCCTCCGAGAAGGGCCAAGAGCGGCCGAAAGCCGCCAAGAACTTCCGGGTGTCGCCGAGATACACGGGACATCTCGGCGGCGCCATTTTTAAAAACATAAGCGGACAATCTGCATGTCAAGGCTGCAATGACGAGAGGCTGCAATGAGGACAGGCTTCATGACAAGGCTGCAATGAGGACAGGCTGCAATGAGGACAGGCTGCATGACAAGGCTGCAATGAGGACAGACTGCATGACGAGGCTGCAATGAGGACAGGCTGCATGACGAGGCTGCAATGAGGACAGGCTGCATGACAAGGCTGCAATGAGGACAGGCTGCATTACAAGGCTGCAATGAGGACAGGCTGCATTACAAGGCTGCAATGAGGACAGACTGCATGACAAGGCTGCAATGAGGACAGGCTGCATGACAAGGCTGCAATGAGGACAGGCTGCATGACGAGGCTGCAATGAGGACAGGCTGCATGACGAGGCTGCAATGAGGACAGGCTGCATGACAAGGCTGCAATGAGGACAGGCTGCATGACAAGGCTGCAATGAGGACAGACTGCATGACAAGGCTGCAATGAGGACAGACTGCATGACAAGGCTGCAATGAGGACAGACTGCATGACAAGGCTGCAATGAGGACAGGCTGCATGACAAGGCTGCAATGAGGACAGACTGCATGACAAGGCTGCAATGAGGACAGGCTGCATGACGAGGCTGCAATGAGGACATGCTGCATGACAAGGCTGCAATGAGGACAGGCTGCAATGAGGACAGGCTGCATGACAAGGCTGCAATGAGGACAGACTGCATGACAAGGCTGCAATGAGGACAGACTGCATGACAAGGCTGCAATGAGGACAGACTGCATGACAAGGCTGCAATGAGGACAGGCTGCATGACAAGGCTGCATGACAAGGCTGCAATGAGGACAGACTGCATGACAAGGCTGCAATGAGGACAGACTGCATGACAAGGCTGCAATGAGGACAGACTGCATGACAAGGCTGCAATGATGGACAGGCTGCATGACAAGGCTGCAATGATGGACAGGCTGCAAATGACGCTGACAAGGCTTCAGATGGACACTGATAAGGCTGCATTGATGGGCATTTAAATGTAGGTTTTTTTTTCCTTAAATTTCCCTCCTAAAAGTTTTTTCCACAAAATTCCCTCCTAAACTTGGGGCGCGTGTTATACGCCGATAAATACGGTATATCAGTAATCAGGAATATAATTTGTGCCACAAAACATACACTGGACAAGCTTTTATTTCTACAATGTGTTATTACTGAAAGAAGAGAGACAACACCTCAGAGACATACCAATACACTCAAAAAGATATCCAAAATGAAATAACATAACAACAATCACATCAAGGTCAGAGACAGTGGAGTCCTGTTATCAAATAACAGTTCTTGTTGAGACTAAACTGGATATTAAATTTTAAAAAAATATCTGTACTGTCATTTTGAAATGTCACAGACTCACTAAAAGCTGAACCCTAGCCACAAAAACATCAATTGAAATACACTAATTTACCAAAAGTATTGGGACGTCTGCCTTTACAGGCACATGAACTTTAATGGCATCCCAGTCTTAGTCAGTAGGGTTCAATATTGAGTTGGCCCCGCCCTTTGCAGCTATAACAGCTTCAACTCTTCTGGGAAGGCCGTCCACAAGGTTTAGGAGTGTGTCTATGAGAATGTTTGACCATTCTTGCAGAAGAGCATTTGTCAGGTCAGGCAATGATGTTGGACGAGGAGGCCCGCCTTGCAGTCTCCACTCTAATTCACCCCAAAGGTGTTCTCCCAGTCTTGAACTTTAATGGCATCCCAGTCTTCCGTAGGGTTCAATATTGAGTTGGCCCACCCTCTGCAGCTATAACAGCTTAAATTCTTCTGGGAAGGCCGTCCACAAGGTTTAGGAGTGTCTATGGGAATGTTTGACCATTCTTCCAGAAGAGCATTTGTCAGGTCAGGCACTGATGTTGGACGAGGAGACCTGGCTCGCAGTCTCCACTCTAATTCATCCTAAAGGTATTCTATGGGGGTTGAGGTCAGGACTCTGTGCAGGCCAGTCAAGTTTCTCCACCCCAAACAAGTTAATCCATGTCTTTATGGACCTTGCTTTGTAAACTGGTCCAAATCATTTGGTGGAGGGGGGATTGTGGTGTGGGGGTTGTTTTTCAGGGGTTGGGCTTGGCCCCTTAGTTCCAGTGAAGGGAACTCTTAAGGTGTCAGCATACCAAGACATTTTGGACAATTTCATGCTCCCAACTTTGCGGGAACAGTTTGAAGATGGCCCCTTCCTGTTCCAATATGACTGCGCACCAGTGCACAAAGCACTGGTGAATTATACCTTTTCTATCAAACTTTGGCAAATACGCATTTAGAGCTGAACTCCAGGATAAGCAAATACTATCACCCAGTGTTGCCAACCGCCAGTAAAAAATTGGCACTTTTCTACTGCCAGTAAATGCCAGTGAAAGAAAAAGGTTGCCAGTAAAACATATGGCTGTGACGCTTGGCCGAGACCATCCGAGTGCCTCCTACAGTGTGTTCAGACTGTGCCGGCAGTGTGTCGCGTGTAGTCATGGTGCAAGGGAACGGGGCAGCCGGAGCCTCATGTGCAGGTCTGCGGAATGGGAGGAAGGTAAGCCAGGAGTGGACTGAGGAGACCATCTGGCAT
Organism: Lithobates pipiens; assembly: GCF_037356315.1. Classification (NCBI taxonomy): domain Eukaryota; kingdom Metazoa; phylum Chordata; class Amphibia; order Anura; family Ranidae; genus Lithobates; species Lithobates pipiens. The sequence continues at coordinate 10,148,397 of NW_027507786.1, forward strand.
GGAGAGAGTGGGTCACTGTGACTCCGGAGGGGACGTGTCATGTTGGTGAAGTGTCCTCAACATCTGTGCTGCTGCACACTGCTGTCAGTGTCACTGTGAGAGTCAATTTCATGCGTGTGCCCGCCCATTCTAATTTCTTGCCATCCTGAGTCCTGCCCCTGAGCTACTTTTTTACTATATCGAAAATAAAATAAGAAATATGTTTTTGCCTTTATATCTCCCTTAAATCACTTTGCTAATTGCATATTGTAGTTGTTTGTAGCCTAAATACTGAAATTTGCACTTAAAATTGTAATTTTGTAACTTTTGGATATGCCAGAAAAAACTTGACTGTGCCAGTAAATTTTGAGTGTCCTGTCAGTAAATTTCAATCTGGTAGGTTGGCAACACTGCTATCATCATGTGTATTGTTTTTGAATATTGGTGTGTTTTGTGTATTTCTTGCAGATCTGTGCAGTAATCCAGTGTGAGACTTTTCCTTCCTGTAATAAAGACCGCTCACTGCTGCTCTCTCCTTGTGAAGGGTGACTGGTCTGGTCTCCGCCCCCCTCCTGTCGTTTTCTGCAGCAAGCCTGTAGTGGGTGGAGCCTGCTGGACCCCTCCCACAGCTTCGCTCTCTGCTATGTACAGCACAGTGATGATGTCACTGCTATTTTTACAAGATAATTTCTGGGTTTATTAGGTATTTGGTGCAGACTAGACATGCGCAATTCGTTTCGTTCCCGAATTCATTTTTTTAACAAATTTCAACAAATTCGCTAATTCAGATATTTCCGAATTAACGAAAACCCGTTTAACACATTTTTTTGAATATTCAAAAATTCGTAAATTTGTAAATTCATACATTTGCATATTTGTACATTTATAAATTCGTACATACGTACATTCGTAAATTCGAAAAATCTGAAATAATAATTAACTAATAATAACTTAACTATTACTAACTATTAAATTCTAGGTATTGTTATTTCCTTTTAAATTTGGCTGCTAGTGATCGTAACAAATATGAATTTATCCAAAGTTACGAATTATCCGAAAGAACAAATGCCGTATCCAAACGAATGGAACATAATGAAAACGCTTCAAATGACACTGGGCAAGGCTGAAAATGACACTGGGCAAGGCTGAAAATGACACTGGGCAAGGCCGCTAATGACACTGGGCAAGGCCGCTAATGACACTGGGCAAGGCTTCAAATGACACTGGGCAAGGCTGCAAATGACACTGGGCAAGGCTGAAAATGGCACTGGGCAAGGCTGCAAATGACACCGGGCAAGTCTGCAAATGACACTGGGCAAGGCTGAAAATGACACTGGGCAAGGCCGCAAATGACACTGGGCAAGGCTTCAAATGGCACTGGGCAAGGCTGCAAATTACACTGGGCAAGGCTTCAAATGACACTGGGCAAGGCTTCAAATAACACTGGGCAAGGCTTCAATGACACTGGGCAAGGCTGCAAATGACACTGGGCAAGGCTGCAAATGACACTGGGCAATGCTTCAAATGACACTGGGCAATGCTTCAAATGACACTGGGCAAGGCTGCAAATGACACTGGGCAAGGCTGAAAATGACACTGGGCAAGGCTGAAAATGACACTGGGCAAGTCTGCAAATGACACTGGGCAAGGCTTCAAATGACACCGGGCAAGGTGGCAAATGACACTGGGCAAGGCCGCAAATGACACTGGGCAAGGCTTCAAATAACACTGGGCAAGGCTTCAATGACACTGGGCAAGGCTGCAAATGACACTGGGCAAGGCTGCAAATGACACTGGGCAATGCTTCAAATGACACTGGGCAAGGCTGCAAATGACACTGGGCAAGGCTGAAAATGACACTGGGCAAGGCTGAAAATGACACTGGGCAAGTCTGCAAATGACACTGGGCAAGGCTTCAAATGACACCGGGCAAGGCGGCAAATGACACTGGGCAAGGCTGAAAATGACACTGGGCAAGGCTGAAAATGACACTGGGCAAGCTGCAAATGACACTGGGCAAGGCTGCAAATGACACTGGGCAAGGCTGCAGATGGACACTGATCATTCTGCAATGATGGACAAGGCTGCAGATGGACACGGATAAGGCTGCATCGATGGGCATTTAAATGTAAGTTTTTTTCCTTAAAATTCCCTGCTAAATTTGGGGTGCGTGTTATACGCCGGCATGTGTTCTACTCCGATAAATACGGTAACTGAAATCTTTTGTGCCTAGATTTAGATTTAAGTCATGCACGTCAATGTCTATGTAGAGTTCAGCTTTAACAATGGTACCGCTACACAATACTAGACTTGAGTGACAGGTGCACTTTAGGTGGGCATTTCCTGGAGTGATTGTCACTTTCCTATGTTCTGTACCCCATTCTGGGCTGATGGTTGGCCACGTGCTCACCTTTCCTTCCTTTTTTTCTGAGTGTTTCCTGAGATAACATCCATTCAGGATATGGTAGGGTGCACATCCTTCTCACCTAAAGTACGCTAATTACACATAAAATGGTGATTGTGGTTTCCTATCCAGGCCCTTTGTGAGCCCGACCAGGAATGAAGGGGTTAAACAATGGGGGGGGGGGGGGGGGTCAGATGAGAGATGAAGTCATGGAACATAGTTTGTGGAAAGGGATATGGAGGGATCCTGTTCTTACATCACGTCGGTAGCTGCCAGGTCGGGCTCACGTTGATAGGTTAGCGCGCCGTATAAAAGACATTTGGAAACGTTTTAAAATTATTAAAAATAATAACTTTAACAGTCACATAACTTTACCAAAAATGGATATACGGGGGCCGTGCATTAAAATACTTCTCTGGTTTCAATGAAACTTTGGAGAGAAGTGGTCTCTTTTTTTCTTTTACAAGATGTTTCATACTCTGTAACAACATCTTATAGAGCACTTACTGATAATAAATAGTAATGCTGGCAGGTCTAGTCTAGGTGCAGTGGAAAAGAGCAACAGCTGGTAAAACGAGAACCCAATATGCTGGAAAACAAAGATTGCAATTGTGCTAAAATGTTTTTTTTTTTACTGTTGAATTATTTGATTGATATTCAACGCTCAGGTGAGAACTATACAATTACGCCAGCAGCTAGGAGCTACTCTGCCCAAAAAGGGGACAAGGGGTGGGCAGGAGGGACAACCACCCAGGGCGCAGCAGTAGGGGAGGGCGCCTCCTCACCACACGAAAGCTCCAGATCAGTGGGCTAGAAACCAAGGGCCATAGTTTGATGTCTGCTTCGGCAGCTACTGCTGTCATGCCATGCTCCAACATACCCACTCTCCACCACATTCGCAAAAAGCACACCGTGCACGTGCAACTACCTTCTAGCCACAAGTAAGCAAGCAACTGCCCATGTAGGGGCAGTGTACACACTATGCCAACTATGGGCAGTTGCAACAAGCGGGCAAAGAATGCACACAAGGTGGCTGTCAGGGCTGGGATCAGCCCTTCCTTCTCTGAGCTGGCCTCTCAGCTGTAGGCTAATTGTCAGCTCCTATCTCTCCACAGTTGCTCAGCTGTTGATGATCCTGCTCGTCAGTCCTGCCTACTTAGGGCCGGTTCACACTGCGGGCGATGCGAGGCGACACCGACCTGCCGCGACCTCAGCGGCGACTTGCAAATGACTTCTGTATAGAAGTCAATGCAAGTCGCCCCGAGGTCGCCCAAAAGTAGTACAGGAACCTTTTTTCTGAGTCGGAGCGACTCGAGTCGCTCCTCTCAGAACGGTTCCATTGTACAGAACGGGGGCGACTTGTCAGATCGCGGCGATGCAAGTCGTGTCGCCTCGCATCGCCCGCAGTGTGAACCGGCCCTCAAGCCATCCAGCCCAGAGGATCTCTGCCTTCACCTTGGTCAACCTCACAGAGACTCTCTCCTGCATTCCTGTTAAGACTTGCTTGGCTGACATCCTTTCTGTTAACTAGCTCTCCTGGTTCTCTTAGCTCACTGAGCCTTTAGTCGCAGGCCCCACTCCTGGCCTTTTCATAGGAGTTCTCCTGACACCCCGATAGTAGCCGACCTGACTCCTGGAACGAGACCTCCTGTCTCCTGGCTACCGGCTTGGGCACCTCTGACCCCTGGTTGAAACTTTCCGTCTACAATATAAGAGCTGTCTCCAAACTGAGAGCCTTGAGTTATCCTAATGCACACAACGGAACTTTCTGACAAACTAGGTCCGACAGTTTTCCCAACGGACTTTCGGCAGAGCTTCGACTGACTTTCTGAACGAACGGACTTGGCCACACACAAGCACACCAAAGTCGGACGGATTAGACCGTGATGACGTACGACCGGACTAGAATAAGGAAATTCATAGCCAGTAGCCAATAGCTGCCCTAGCATCGGTTTTCATCCATCGGACTAGCATACAGATGAACGGATTTTTCGACTGGACTTGAGTCGGTCGGAAAGATTTGAAACATGTTTTATTTCTAGGTTCATCTGACTTTTGGGGAAAAAAAAGTCAGCTGGAGCCCATACTCAATCGTAATATCTGACGGATTCATTCTGTCGGACCTAGTCCGTTGTAAAGTCCGGTCGCGTGTACTCGGCATTAGGCTTGCATATACAACAGCCCTGCACACCTAGCTGCAGGCATACCGAAAAATCTGGACACCGAATTGAAGGTTCCGTCCCACCCAAGACACTTTGGAACCTTCAAGCTTCCAGGCCCTACTCCAGGTTTACAGAATCCAAAGAAAGCCAAAAACACAGCTTTTTCTGGTCAGAAACATTTGCCTGGAACTTTGAATTAAGCCTTAATGCGAATCCTGTGTCATGTTCTCCTACCTTTTCACAGTGGCACGGCCTCGCACTGTCACCCTCTTTTGTCATACATGCCAACAAGATTTGCCAGGACAGTTTCACATCTTGGCTCCCTGTGCAGCCAAGCTGTGTCCTGGGTCATGCCCCAGAATCACAATATCAACTTGGATGGAACCTGTAAGCTAGTTGTGATCGGCAGTCCTTGCTTATTTACAAGCAGGGTTTTTTTTCAGCGGAAACGTGGAGGAACGCAGTTCCCGCACCTCCAGCATTGAATGTATGTAATGGCAAGGGGTGCTGGGATGTCTATTGTTGCTGGCTGCTTTAGGCTCTCTTGTTGCAGGGGTGTCTATTGTGGCCAGTAGGGATCTAATGTTTCTGTGAAGGCCTTATGTTGCTGGGGATGGGGCAATTGTTGCTGGGAGTGATCTACTGTTGAGGAAGGGGTATATTGATGTTGGCTGCTGGGGAATCAATTGTTGCTGGCAGGGGTCTGTTGCTTCTGGGGTGGGGGATGTTGTTGCTGGCTGCAGGGGATCCATTTTTTTGGTATCAGTACCACATTCTATACGAATTACTACGTGGTTTCAAGGGTTGGTGCTCAGAGGTGGGTAGGAGATGAAGACAAGGGGTGACTTGGAAGAAGGGAGTAACTGCACCTATTCTCTGAGAAAAAAAAAACCCTGTTTACAAGTAGGATCCAGCCAGACAGGGTGATGTCTTGACTTAATTTTAGTGCTCTGGACAAGCAAACAGAAGAAGCACAGTCTGTGTAGAGCCAATGATTATTCTCCCCAGTCATACAAAGACCCCGTCTCTGCGGAAATATATTATTTTATCTCATTAGATGTCTGTTAGATGTCTCTTTCTTGGTCACAGACTCTAATAGGAGACGGACATAAATAAAAACATTGTCTTTATTTTTTATAGAACTCTAAAAGGATCAGTGGTCTAGCGATACATCTTAAAAGGGTGTCAATCACTTTGGTGAAATAATGCACATTTTGGCAGTGTGTCCGAACCCTTATCATTTTTTTTTTCCAAGGCATCTGTTTACCATTAAAAAAAAAATATGCCTACATCTGTTAAGAGGTGTCAGTATTTGTAAAAAGATTAAAAGCAGATTTTCTGGTGTTCTAAGCCATAAAAGAAAGGCAATAGGATTTACTGCTGTTCAATGGCCGGTTTGTGTGCTTCGGGACCACAGGGTAGGCATCAGCCACCATAAAATGACCACAAAAGGACTTGCCGCCCGAGCCAGAAGCATAATGGATGTACACAAATCACTTTTACTCGAGGATGAGGAGGATGAAAGGCCCGATTCAGGATGATCTTGATGCATGCCGTGTCTATAAATCGGGCTAATTCAACGCACAATGGCATGAAAGGTGGGTTTGGTTGGGATCAAACCATCTGACACGACAAGCCGATAATATGGCACTTTGAAAAGTTTCTCTCGGCTATAGATGTCACAGAAATGTTAATGTGCATTGAACATATGGAGGGAGCGAGGGACGTGGGAACGGCGCTGTACAGCCACACATGGTGGGAACATGCAAAACCAAGACCAATGGCTTGAAATATTAAAGGCTAAACATCTGACATAACTTTATCTATGCCCTTTAAGTTATAACTGTTTAGAGGTGTGAATTATTTTACTTTTTGACTTTTGCTCTTTTAGTTTGTTCTCCTGATCTTTTATTAAAAAACAAATTTGACCAGGAACTGTCCCACATTATGAAATCCCAAAGTCAGATTAGAATATTAAAGTAGACCTAGTATTTTATATATATATATATATATACATACATTCACTGGCCACTTTATTAGGCCCACCTTGCTAGTACCGGGATGGACCCCCTTTTGCCTTCATTCTTGGTGGAACAGATACAACAAGGTGTTGGAAACGTTCCTCAGAGATTTTGCTCCATAGTGACATAATAGCATCACACAGTTGCTTCAGATTTGTTGGCTGCACATCCATGGTGACAATCTTCCACCACATCTCAAAGGTTCTCTATTGGATGAGATGTGGTGAGTGTGGAGGCCATTGGAGGACAGGGACCTCATTGTCCAGTGGTGAGATGATTGGAGCTTTGTGACATGGTGTATTATCCTGCTGGAAGGAGCCATCAGATGATGGGGGCACTGTAGTCATAAAGGGATGGACATGGTCACCAACAACACTCAGATAGGCCGTGGTGTAAAAACCATGATCAATTGGTACTAAGGGGCCCAAAGTGTGCCAAGAAAATATCCCCCCCACACCATTACACCCCCACCACCAGCCTGAACCGGTGATACAAGGCAGGATGGATCCATGAGCCAAATTCTGACCCCACCATCTGAATGTCGCAGCTGAAATCCAGACTCAGCAGACCAGGCAACGCTTTTCCAATCTTCTATTGTCCAATTTTGGTGAGCCTGTGCCAATTGTAGCCTCAGTTTCCTGGTCTTCGCTTACAAGAGTGCCACCTGGTGTGGTCTTCTGCTGCTTTAGCCCATCTGCTTCAAGGTTCTAAGTGTTGTGCGTTCAGAGATGGGACTCTGCATACTTTGGTTGTAACGAGTGGTTATTTGAGTTACTGTTGCCTTTCTATCATCTGGAACCAGTCTGCCCATTCTCCTCTGACCTCTGACATCAACAAGGCATTTTCCTCCACACAACTGCCGCTCACTGGATATTTTCACTTTTTCTGACCATTCTCTGTAAACCTGAGAGAAGGTTGTGGTTGAAAATCCAAGTAGATCAGCAGTTTTTGAAATACCCAGACCAGTCCGTCTGGCACCAACAACTACGTTCAAAGTCACTTAAAAAGGTTGTAAACCTCCAAAAAAAAAACACATCCTGCAAGACAAAGCATACTAGCTCATTATGAAATACTCACCTTAGAATAATGCCCTGGATCAGCGCTGGTACACCGCTGACAGGGCTGACATGTTTCCCGGAGTTACTTCCAGGTTTGCTGCCTCCAGCAATATGATTATCCGGAGCCCTGATGACGTCACTGCCACGCATGCACGCGGAAATGAATGAATAAATGAATGAATGATTTATATAGCGCTACAACTGCCAACTGAATGGCCTCGAGGCGCTTGATCAGTCCTGTGCTTCCTGTTCCTTAGAAGAGGTGGGTCTTGAGTTTTTTTCTGAAGTGGCACAAGCAGGCAGTTCCTTCAGTGCGCATACGCAAATGACATCTGCGGTAGCTTATACAGTAAATATCTCCTAAACGGTGCAAGTTTAGGAGATAATTACAGTACCTATAGGTAAGCCTTTATTATATGCTTACCTGTAGGTACAATTAAAGAGGAAGACTTTACTTCATCTTTAAATCACCTTAGTCAGGCCTAGGGCAGCACAAAACCTAAATACACTACTGGGTAAATGAGTGATCTGGGGTCTTTTTGACCCCAGATTTTTCAATATGGAGGACCTGTCGTGCTTATTTCTATTACAAGGGATGTTTACATTCCTTGTAATAGTAGTAAAAGTGATCAAAAAATAAAAACAAAGGGACAGTGTAAAAAAATAAAAAAAATAAAAAATAAAACTAAGAAAAAAAAAAGTGAAGTGCCCCATCCCTCCAAGCTTGCATACAGAAGCGAGTGCATACCTAAGTCACGCCCGCCTCCGTAGTTTGTCACCATTCCACGAGGGTGCGTAGTTTTAAAGCATGACATGTTAGGTATGTATTTATGTGGCGTAACATCATCTTTTACATTATACAAAAAAATTGGGGTAACTATTGTGTTTTTTTTCTTTTATTCATTGAAATGTTTTTTTTTATTGCGTTTGAAAGACCACTGCGCAAATATATTGTGACATAAAATATTGCAACAATAACCATTTTATCCTCTAGGGTCTCTGCTAAAAAAAAAAAAAATATATATATATATATATATATATATATATATATATATATATATATATATAGAATGTTTGGGTGTTCTAAGTAATTTTCTAGCAAAAAATACACATTTAAAGCGGGGTTCCACCCTAAAGTGGAACCTCCGCTGATCGGATCCCTCCCCCCCTCCGGTGTCACAATTGGCACCTTTCAGGGGGGAGGGGGGTGGAGATACCTGTCAAAGACAGGTATTTACACCCACTTCCGGGCATAGACTCCCGTGGGAGTCTACGCCATTTCCTGTCCTGCCGCGCTGTCTGCTGGGACACACACGGGTCCCAGTGACAGCGCGGAGAATTCCTATTGCGCTGCGCTACTCGCGCATGCGCAGTAGGGAACCGGGAAGTGAAGCCGATTCGCTTCACTTCCTGATTCCCTCACCTAGAATGGTGGCGGCAGCAGCCGAGGGCCGAGCGATCGATCGGCCTCGGCTGCCGGCATCGCTGGAACCCGGGACAGGTGAGTGTCCATTTATTAAAAGTCAGCAGCTGTAGTATTTATAGCTGCTGGCTTTTAATATTTTTTTTTTTGGTGGAATCCCTCTTTAACCACTTGGGTACCGCGCTATTGCCGAATGACGGCATTAGCGCGGACCTAGATTTCCAGGACTACGTCTATTGACGTCGTCCTGGTTACGAGCGGCCTGCGCGCCCCCTGAGGGGCGCGCGCGGGGCGCTCTGTGATCGGCGAGTCCGTGAGACTCGCCTGATCACCGATCCGTGTAAGGGGTCGATCCCGACCCCTTATCACGTGATCAGCTGTCAGCCAATGACAGCTGATCATGTGATAGAACGGAGCCGGTAATCGGCTATTATTCCTCCTCGCGCTGACAGCGCGAGGAGAAAAAAAAAAAGCCGATCACCGGCGGCCGTGATCGGGACATCAGTCCCGATCACGGCCAGCAATGAAAGGCACCACATGCCACCTGCCAGTGCCCACCTGCCTCCCGCAGTGCCATCCTGAAATATAACAAAGTAAAAGTAAGTGCCCCCCGTCTGTGCCCATAATGCCCACAGTGCCACCCCACAGTGCCACCCACAGTGCCACCCCACAGTGCCACCCCACAGTGCCACCCACAGTGCCACCCACAGTGCCACCCAATCTGCCTCAAAGGTGCTGCACCCCAGTGCCGCCCATCAGTGCCCAGCAGTGCCGCCCATCAGTGCCCAGCAGTGCCGCCCATCAGTGCCCAGCAGTGCCACCTATCAGAGCCACCTATCAGTGCCACCTATCAGTGCCCATCAGTCCCATCTATCTGTGGTACCTATCAGTGCCCATCCGTGCCACCCATCCGTGCCACTTATCCGTGCCACCCATCCGTGCCATCTTATCTGTGCCCATCTTTGCCCATCAGTGCCGCCTTATCTGTGCCCATCGGTGCCGCCTTATCTGTGCCTATTAGTGCCGCCTTAACTATGCCTATCAGTGCCCACAAGTGCAGCCTATCAGTGCCCACCAATGCAGCCTATCAGTGCCCACCAATGCAGCCCATCAGTGCCCACCAATGCAGCCTATCAGTGCCGCCTTATCAGCGCACTTCAATGAAGGAGAAAAATGACCCGTTTGCAAAATTTTATAACAAACTATTAAAACATGATTTTTTTTTTTTTTGCATCTTTTTTTGTTTGTTTAGCAAAAAATAAAACTCCGAGCTGTAACTAAATACCACCAAAAGAAAGCTCTATTTGTGGGAAAAAAATGATAGAAATTTCATTTGGGTACAGTGTTGTATGCCCGCGCAATTGTCATTCAAAGTGCATCAGCGCTGAAAGCTGAAAATTGGTCTGGGACTGAGGGGGGTTTAAGTGCCCAGTAAGCAAGTGGTTAACCACTTCAGTTCCGGAAGGTTTACCCCCCTCACGACCAGGCCATTTTTTGTGAAACGGCACTGCGTTACTTTAACTGACATTTACATGACTCGTGCAACGCTGTACGCAAAAAAATTTCCTTTTTTTTTTCTCCCCACAAACAGAGCTTTCTATTGGTGGTATTTGATCACCTCTGTAGTTTTATTTGTTTGCGCTATAAACAAAAAAGACCAACAATTGAAAAAAACAGAACAAAAAAAAACAATATTTTTTACTTTCTGCGATAAATCATACCCAATAAAAATAATTAAAAAATCAGTTTAGGCCAATATGTATTCTGCTACATATTTTTGGTGGATAAAAAAATCCCAATAAGCGTATATTTATTGGTTTGCGCAAAAGTTATACCGTCTACAAACTATGGGCATATTTATGGAATTTTTATTTTTGTAATGGCTGTGATCAGAGACTTTTTTAGCGGGACTGCGACATCACGGCGGACAAATCTTACACTAATGGCCCGTACACACGATTTGAATATCGTAGGAAAAAACTGTCGTCCGAGGAAGAATCATACGATTTTCGGATCGTGTGTACGCTACTTTCGAGAGCAACACAACAGTTCATCCGATATCATTCGATCGGACAAGCACGAAAATTTTCCTAGTACGAAACCAGATCTTACGATTTTCGTTTAGTCAGTATAGTTGTCGTCCGAAAATACAATACAAATACATTACAACACATGACATCAATTCTGATTTATTTATTTTTTTTCTGTCCTACGAGAATTTTCGGGACTTTAGTTACCTATTCAATTTCAACTTGCGACTATTAAGCGAAAAAAGTCATGCGATCTGTCGTACGATATTCGGATTGTGTATACGGGCCATAAGTGGTACTCCGGTTAATCAGATCCCGTCTATAAATTGGCTCTAGTATCTGTGTATGTGTTTGTAAGCGCGTCGGGTGCCTACGGGGTAAGAACGCACTATATCAAGATGCAACTCAACTCAAGCGACACTTTTTGGGGACCAGTGACACCAATACAGTGATCAGTGCTAAAAAAAAATACACTGTCACTGTACTAATGACACTGGTAGGGAAGGGGTTAACATCAGGGGCGATCAAAGGGTTAAATGTGTTTACATAGGCAGACCGCCATTCTGTCTACCTCGGTGACCAATCGGCGGGTCTCGGCGAACATTGGGTCCACCAGACCCGCTGATTGGCTCTTGCTGCATCCAATCACAGCGGAAGCGGGTTGGCGGTGGCCCCGAGATCCAAAGTAAAAAAAAATCACGTACAGGTACATGATTTTGGGATTTAGTACTGAAGGGCCGCCCTGCCACAGTATATATGTGTGGGGGCGGTCCTGAAGCGGTTAACCCCTTCAGAACCGCCTCACGCCGATGTACGTCGGCAGAATGGCATGGCTGGGCACAAGCACATACAGGTACGTTGCCCTTTAAGAGCCCAACCTGGTCCTGAGCTCCGTGACCGTGGCCGCGGGACCCGATCGCCGGCGGTGTCCCGTTGATCAGGTCACAGAGCTGAAGAATGAGGAGAGGTAAGTGTAAACAAACCTCTCCTCGTGCTTCGTACTAAGGCTGTCACTGATCGTCTGTTCCCTGTTGTAGGGAAAGACGATCAGTGACATCAGACGCCAAGCCACGCCCCCCTACAGTTAAAAAAAAACACACACTTAACCCCTACACTGCCCCCTAGTGGTTAACCCCTTCACTGCCAGTGACATTTTTATAGTAATCGCTGTATAAACGACAATGGTCCCAAAAATGTGTTAAAATTGTCCGACGTGTCCGCCATAATGTCGCAGTCACAATAAAAATCGCTGATCACCGCCATTACTAGTAAAAAAAAAAAATTATTAATAAAAATGCCATAAAACTATCCCCTATTTTGTAGACGATATAACTTTTGCGCAAACCAATCAATAAACGCTTATTGCGATTTTTTTTTACCAAAATATGTAGAAGAATACGTATCGACCTAAACTGAGGAAATAAAAATGTTTTTTATATATATTTGTCGCTCTTTTTTTGCAAAAAAGTGTCAAAAGTGTCTGATCTGTCTGCCGCAATGTTGCAGTTCCGCTAAAAATCGCAGATTGCCGCCATTACTAGTAAAAAAAAAAAAATCTAAAAATGCTATAAATCTATCCCCTATTTTGTAGACGCTATAACTTTTGCGCAATCAATATATGCTTATTGCGATTTTTTTTTTTTACTAAAAATATGTAGAAGAATATATATTGGCCTAAACTGATAAAGAAATTAATTTTTTTACTTTTTTTGTCGATATTTATTATAGCAAAAAGTAAAAAATATTTTTTTTTTTCAAATTGTCGCTCTTTTTTTTGTTTATAGCACAAAAAATAAAAACCGGCAGAGGTGATCAAATACCACCAAAAGAAAGCTCAATTTGTGGGGGAAAAAAAGTCGTCAATTTTGTTTCGGAGCCCCGTCGCACGACCGCGCAATTGTCAGTTAAAGCGGCGCAGTGCCGAATTGCAAAAAGGGGCTTGGTCCTTTAGCTGGAAAATGGTCTGGGGCTTAAGTAGTTAAACTTGTAAACAAAAAGTTCCAGAAAAGGCCTGGTCAGCAAATTTAATTAATTCTTCTTAGAAATTCTCATGCCTGTTAAACCTCTAAGGAAAAATAAGACCATCCGCAAAAAAACTCAAGCAAGACTTTTTTTTTTTTTTTCTGCCCTAAAATGTTTATTTGGTTGTGGCCTTTGAGAACCGGAGTCGGGTGGCCTTTGAGAACCGGAGTCGGGTGGCCTTTGAGAACCGGAGTCGGGTGGCCTTTGAGAACCGGAGTCGGGTGGCCTATGAGAACCGGAGTCGGGTGGCCTGGATTACAAAGTATAACATCTGCTCCAAATTTAGCAATGGTGATATAATGTGTTTTTCTAAGCACAAAGTCTGCCCACCCGTACGAAGACAGGTCTTTAGTAAGAGTTTAGAGTAGAGAACCTCCGCTCTTTAATGGGGTGAAGCCAAGCGTGGCATGTAATCCTTACAGGTGGGTGGAAGACAGACAAAGAGGAATTTCTTAGTGGTGATGAGCATTGTTTGACAAGGGGATGTGCACAGGCAGATATAGGGGAAGCTAAAATCACACACAAAATAGCCTGAAAACAAGCCAGCCAGAGCTAATAATAACACAACCAGCACACATTATCCGCATGCTTTACAAATCCCCTAATGGGAGATCCTGCGAGGATCCCTTCTCACCTGGACAAACAGCTATATGGATATGTATTGATAGGTTCCTAGGCAGTTTGAGGGACACAATGAACCGCTCTTAACTTCTCAGGAAGAGAAGGAACAGAATAAAGAAAGACCTTAAGTAAACTGTTGCTATAAATATCAATGCTGGGATTTTACCTGGTTTTGTGGACTTCCCTTCCTGATTTCATGAAAGCAACACGTGTTGAAAAAAGGCAACGCTACAAAGAATTCCTACAATGGCAGAATATATTAGGATCGGATCTAGTGGGGTAAATGCCACCATAGTGACTCACGCAGATGCCAGGGAGCCCTAGACTTAATTGGGCCCAGCTATGTCTAAGCGGGTTGAAAATAGCAAGTTAGGTGAGGTTCCAGACGGTAGGTTAAGGTTAAGCCTCGTACACACGATCGGACCTTCCGACAACAAAACCGTGGCATTTTGTTCGAAGGGTGTTGGCTCCAACTTGTCTTGCATATACACGGTCACACAAATGTTGGCCAACAATTACGAACGTAGTGACGTACAAGACGTACGGCGAGCCGATAAAAAGGAAGTTCAATAGTCATGTGATATCTCCATTATGAACGCTAGTTTTACAAAGACCGAGCGCTTCCGGCTCGTCCTTGATTCCGAGCATGCGTGTGTGTATGGACTTGTGAAAACACGATCGGGAATGTCCGACAACACACATTTGTTTGGAATATTTGAGAACCTGCTAGCCAACATTTGTTGGCGGAAAGTCTGACAACAATTGTCCGATGGAGCATACACACGGTCGGACTTACCGCCAACAAGCTCACATCCAACATTTCCCGCCAGAAAATAAGATTGCGTGTACACGGCATTACAATGACAGAATAAATAGGATCGGATCTAGTGGGGTAAATGCCACCATAGTGACACAGATGCCAGGGAGCCCTAGACTTAATAGGGCCCAGCTATGTCTAAGCGGGATTGAAAAAAAGCTAGTTAGGTGCAGTTCCAGACTGGAGGGTAAGAGTCAATGCCTTCCCGGTTCTGGCCTTTTGGTGGGTTTTTCTGGGCCTGACCCACTGGTTCTGTGTATTATAAAAGGGACAGGGGCCCATACCCAGAAGGTGAGAGTCCAGAACTGGATAGCTGGGAGATCCAAGGGGGTCCCAGGGCCCATAACAGGCCTGACAGAAAGCTGAGAATGTGCCTGTAAGGGAGAGAGATGGAGAACAACACCCGAGAGGAGTAGAAGAATATGAATGTACAAGCTATTCAGATCTGAGCACAGGTATATCTTGTTCCTATTGTACTGCAGGTCAGTGGCCAGACCTAAACCGTATAGCTCTCCCCCATTTTGTGTCTGTTTGTCCAAGGTTGGCATTGTGTCCACAGTAGCATTTGCAGTGACGAAGCAGAGAAGAACTGGCTAAAGAGGGATTACTTTGATGCAGTTGGCCAGCTTAAATATGTATTGCAATATGTTTGAACTAAATATCCTTATTTTGAGCTCTTCAGGGGGTGCAGGTATTCATGGAATATAGCCTGATTTGGCACAACAAGTTGTATGTGGAGCTGGTCAAGCTGTAACATGGGCTCAGATGGCGTGCCCATGGTGTGACTCTGCTATCTCACATATTTGCAAATGGTAGGCTGCTAACCTTCCATGAATTGCGAGCCAAGTTTGACCTGCCTACTAATATGCACTATTACTACCTTCAACTACAACATGCAGTCGCGGCGCAGGGAAGCGCGGTGGAGTGGGCACAGTCGCCCACCCCCGTGTTTCATGTGCTGCATACCAGCACTGAAACTAAAGGGCTCATTTCCCAATGCTACCACATACTGCTGGCGAAACACCTGCAAGCATTTCCATGTAAGGCGGAGGCTATTTAGGAAAGGGATCTAGGCCAACTCAGTGGGAAGAAGCCATGCAATCAGTAACCCTATGCTCTCTAAACGTAGTGCAGAAAGTGTCCCAATTGTATATTTTGTTGAGAGCTCACTACATCCCGAGGTGTCCAAAGCTCCATAGGTATTGGAGTGAGGTTGTAGGTACACTTAATGGAGTATTTCAAAACAACAATCCCCATAGACCCTCTATGTTGCTTCTTGGGGGTCCTGGAGGATGTGATTCCTGAAGAATTGACCAGAATCACAGTCTCTAGAGCACTATTTCAGGCCAGAAAGTTGATATTGATGAGATGGAAGTCAACTTTACCACCCAATACCGCCTCCTGGATAGGCCACATGGGGAATACTCTCATTATGGAAAAGTATATATATATATATATATATATATATATATCAGCACAACGGAAGCCCGGGCAAGTTTGAAAGAATTTGGTCCAAATGGTTGGACACTCCCGGTCTGAGCCCCAGGGAGCTAGTGTTGTCCAGAATTTTACAATGTCCATAAAAATGACCTTTATATATGCGCTGAACCTAGCAATGCAATGTTTTAGTGCTACACTTTCCTTACTTTGGTGTGTATATATGCAGAGTGTAATCTCTGAAAGTTTGTGTACAATGGAAACTGCTGTGATATATCCAATGTTCAATAGAAACCTTTTTGATTAAAAAAAATATATATATCCCTAGAAAAGCGTATTTACTAAAAATAAATCTATGCTTATATGGGAATCAGACCTAGGCCATACGTACACCTCGGACCAATGGGATACAGCATGCAATTCCACTTTTAAAGTTACCAAATGCTCCAATCTTTGGGAACTATCTATTAAGATAACACAGCGCTGGTACTTGACTCCTACAAGGGTATCAAAATTTTGTAAATCTCAAAACGATCAATGCTGGAGACAATGTGGCAACAAAGGGGACTTGCTCCACACATTTTGGAGCTGCCCCAGGCTGGTACCCTTTTGGGAGTCAATTTTCCACCTACTCTCTGACATAGCCCATATACCAATAATTCCGCGGCCCGGCCTAGCAATCCCCTCCCTAGACCTGTATCCCAAACAAGTTAGACATGTGATACTACATGTCTTACTCTCTGCCAGACTATGTATTGCTCGAATGTGGAAAAATCCATCACCACCCATGCTGGGAGAGGTGGTGAGATTGACCCACCTACACTTTACCTATGAACAAACAATTGCACGTTGCCAGGGTACCCGACAATACACCTCCCAGGTATGGCTCCCATGGTCAACATGGGTCAACAATAATAATTTACTTCCCTTATCGTAAGAGCAGCTCCATAAATCTGGCCGCAGATATCCGAATACAGAATCGTTAGATCTACTATCTTTTGCATCATAGTTATGTTGTCACGCATACGTATTATGATCTTTTTCCTTTAGTTAACTTTATTGTACTAACCGAATGGTATTCTGTTTATCACTAGAGGGGCGGACTTGCCTCCTGGTCACAGTCTTGATCCCGTGAGGGGTGTCCAGGTGGGGAGTTCCAGTGTCCCTTAACCACTTCCCACCCGGCCAATGCACATATACGGCCGGGTGGGAGCCGCCTACTCCTGATAGGACGTTCAGGAACGTCATTCAGGAGTAGCGGGATCGCACGCGCGCGCCCGCGCAGCGGCGCGATCCCGATGCGCCCGTGTCACCCGGACACGGCGCATCTCAGATCGGCAGGAGGGCTCTGTGATTGGCCCTCCTGATCACATGACGGCCGTGTCCAATCACGGCCGTCATGTGATGTAAACAAACAGCCGGTTGCTAGGCAATCGGCTCCTCCTCTCCTCACACAGAAGTCATCGCTGTGGAGAGGAGAGCAGATCGCTGCAGCCGGCTGCTGATCAGTGAGTATGAGCTGCTTTTTACAGCTTTTTACTCACTGATCACCAGTCTAGTGTACACAGTAAACACACCACACAGTAAACACATCACACAGTATAAACACAATGTCCCCACACATGTCCCCAAAACATACATGTCCCCAAATAATAAAAACACATGTCCCTAATAATAAAAACATGTCCCCCACATATGTCCCACTAAAATCACATGTCCCAATGATTATCTGCACACATATGTACGTGATCACCTGCACACATATGTACATGATCATTTGCGTACATATGTCCGTGATCACACAAACCAATTATTATACACTTAAAGTGGAAGTAAACCCACTTTTTTAACTTTTACCTACAGGAAAGCCTATAATAAGGCTTACCTGTAGGTAAAAAAAATATCTCCTAAACCTGTACGGTTTAGGAGATATTCCCCTCGGTATGCGCCGCTGACTGCAGCGGCGCATGCGCACAAGGGGGTTCTCTCCGCGAAAATCCGGCAGCGCTCGTCCGGCCGGATTTAAATCTCCCGCGCGCATGCGCGGGAGTGACGATATCGCGGCTCCGGCCACTCACAGCGCCGGAGCCGCGATACCCGGAAGAGACGCCGAGGGAGCATGTTGGCTTCCTCGGCGTGGATCGGGCGAGATGTCGGGGCCTCGTTCTAAGGTAAGTATTTCATAATGAGCTAGTATGCGGTGCATACTAGCTCATTATGCCTTTTGCTTTGCAGGTTTTTAAAAAAAAAAAAAAAAAATGCGGGTTTACTACCGCTTTAACGGATTTTTTTTTACCAAAAACATGTAGCAGAATACATTTTGGCTTAAATTTATGACAAAATTTGATTTTATTGGATTTTTATTGAAGTAGAAAAAAGAAAATATTGTTTTTTTTTTTCCAAATTTCCGCTTTTTTGCGCTTATATCGCAAAAAATAAAAAACGGAGTCGTGAATAAATACCACCAAAATAAAGCTCTATTTGTGCGAACAAAATGATAAAAATTTCATTTGGGTACAGTGTAGCATGACCGCGCAATTGTCACTGAAAGCGCTAGAGCGCTGAAAGCTGAAAATTGGGCTGGGAAGGAAGGGGGCGAAAGTGCCCTGTATTGAAGTGGTTAAGACAATTTAGTAACAAGATAACATCTCTACTGCTGTATATCGCCTGTATTTTACATATCTGTATGGTTACTCATGCACTTCGAACTATACTGGCCTGAGTCCAACACCGGCAGGTCTACGAATGTTTGTATTTTGTATTTTGATACTACTGCACTGCAATATTATCTGTAATAATTGTTAAACTCTAATAAAAATTTTATTGGAAAAAAATATATCCCTATTTTTTTATTTGCACAGTTTGCTTGAAAAGTTATAGCAGTGTGCAGAGGGTTCATCCAGTTTCTTTCTGCAGGAGTAAAAAATTGTCACTCACTACTATCTAGATGTAAAGTCATCAAAACTTGGGGTTCATAACGAAGACACCATCTGAAGGTGAATGCGTCTGATGGACTCTGTAATTACATGGACACTACCTTTTGCATGTGTAGCGCCAGCTCCTGAAGAGCACGCACTATGTTTTTGAAATTTAAGGTTACACCTGAACTGCAGTTTGGTTTGGGTATAATTATTCCAAATTTTGACCTCAGCATCAGTCTGACTGGACTATAGGGTGTTCAGCCTGGCCACCGGGGGCACTGTCTCTTCTGGCAGGCATGGAACCACAGTCTGGTTGGGTACTTTAAGGTTACTTTCTCTCGGAGCCCGCCCAGTAGGAGTGTCACTCTTGCTGTGCTTTCTGTGAGAGGGTACTTAAGATGCGGATGTCACGTGGTTCGGGGTTCCGGTCCAGAAGTATGTTCTGACTCCATGGTCCTGGTCCTCCTGACCAGCCCCCAGGAAGGCTATGGCCTGGGGTGCAGATCCACCTGACTTTATATCTTGGGGCTGGCTAGCCCGAGGCAAGAAAACTAAAGAAAGGATTCCAAGGTGGTCTGGTGCCCTCTCCGGTCGTGGAGAGGCCCAGCTATCGTAGCTATCCAGGGGAGGACTCTTCAGAAGAAGGACACGTACGCAGGGCTGGACTTACCATTGGACTTGACTGGGCTCAAGCCCATGGGCCTCGCCCCAACAGGGGGCCCTACCTAGATACATAGCCGAGTGTACTCGGCTTGGCTCCGCTCACAGTCACGCCCAGTCCCGCCCCACGATGGACATAATACAGGGACTGGGTGTGACTGTAAGCCGAGCCGAGTACACCCGGCTACTCTTGGCTCCGCTCGGGACTGCGAGAGGACCCAAGAGCCGCTGAGATACACAGGACTCTGTATCTCCGCGGCGCCATAGTCTGAGTTAGGGTAATAGGAAAGAATTATGTCTCTGAATGTTGGACTTTGTAATGCCCTTTGCACTTTTTCAAGTAAAGTTTTGGAAACCTTGTTACCGCCTGGTCTGATGTTACTCAAAGGAAAATAATGCAAGTAACTAGCACCATCCCATAGTTCAGGTCACTAGGTACTTGGGGTATGAAGACTTCAGTACAGAAATTAAGCAGTGCGAACACACCAGTGGTTACCTAGGGTAACAGAAGTCTAACAAGCAGCCTGTCGATAACGTGTACCTGCGGAAAGGCCTCTAGCAGTGAGGAAGATGCTGTCAGCACTCCTTCCACCAGCTGTCTGTCTCCTAGAGCAATGGGAGCGCATTTGAGCTGCAGAGGTTTCCATCCAATACAGAGGTACGGAGTTCAAGAGTTAAGTGCATATGTGGGGCCTGAGAAAGGTGCACAGCAGTGCCCACTCCGCTACTGGGGAATGGTAATGGAAAACTCTCGATAAGTGGATGTGGACAAGGCTCAGCATGTCGCTCCTGAATACAAGTTACACAGAAGGTGTACATTGTCCCAGGGACCTGAGTGTTAACTGGAGAACAGTTGCAGTGCAAGTGTAAATGGTGTACGTTCATCTCAAATAGTAGAGGCCTGCCCCAAGGTCAAGTATTCCCCATGGCAGCCTCAGCCTTGTCCCAGGGCATTGATAAAAAAGGCATAAACGTAAAGGTAACCCATGTATAGCAAAGGGAACCTGCTACAGGTGCCTAGCGTAGCCAAAAGAACCCACTCCATGGTAGGCCTTTCATGTGACCCATGCTTGGCGCCCAAGGAGGAGGGAAACATGGAGGATGTAACGACTGCCCTGTCACCCTAACCTGCCCACATATGGATATATCTTGCCAACATTAGCTGCCCACTTTATTCCAGGGCCGCCAGCCTCTCAGTGCACAATCTAGAGCTAATTATTCACGTTTAACTGGACTTGTCCTGTCAGGTTGAAGATATTTTGCTACTCACCCAAATGCTTCCTCAGTTTACAGATGGGACCAATGGCAGGAATTAGAGCTCAGCTAAACTTCTCCCAAATAACTATGAAAAATGCATAAGCCTCAACTGAGGTTTACTTAGACCAAACTCTTAACTAGTACATTGTTCCAGGTTGTTGTACTCCTTGGGGAACTGCAGCAGTCCAGCAACAGGTTCCTAAAGCAGACCAACAACAGGTTGTTATAGCATAGACAACCTTAGCGCGGAAGCATTTAGCGTAATAGTTCTGTCTGGCTCTCCTAGCTCACACACACACACACACACACACACACACACACACACTGAGCTGCCCCAGTACAGGTTTTAACAGGTAAACACAAAAGTTTCTTTACCAGATAGACTTGCTGACTTCACCTTAAAAACTATATTTAAGAATCCATGAGGCGACATACCTTCCATCCCACACACTTTTCCAGAGAACATTGCAACAGCCACCATAATACAAAAGTCATACCTTTTTCAATGGCACAGTCTGCTAGGACATGCTCTAAGAAGGCAAGTTAAAAGGTAATTGTATCTGTTCCAGACAAAGCCCTATGACCTATTTATAAGAACCTAAGACACTGTCTGTCATCCCAACATGCTTCTGGCTACATATTTTCTAGATATAACCGAAAAATGGACTAGTCATCAATCAAAGGGTGAGTAAACCAAGTAACATATTACTCCACTAATAGCTCGATGGCACAACGGATAACGATTTCTTTTCACTGTGCTTTAAAAACAGAGAAAATGTAAGAATAGGGAAGGCGCAAATATTTTTTAAAATAAATTAGACTAGATACCCAAATTGAATAACATTTAGTTTGCCAAAGTATTGAAGGTCCATCAACTTCAAATGCCTAGGAAAAATGACTCACGGAGTGGAATGGGATTATATATTTGAGGTGCCCAAAAGGGTTGCTCCCTTAGAAGCATGCTAGCATCTAATCACCTGAAGGTATGAGCCTGATGTATGAATAAGTTGCCTGTGTCCTGTACTGTACTCCTTCATATGGAATTTTTAGGTAAGTCAAAATTCCCCTTTTGCTGAAGTCCACACTGAACAGCATCCTAAATATTATAAGGTGGCTGGTTGCTCCATCCAATCCATATCATGTTCAGAATCCACGTATGACCTTGACCCTCCAGCTGGATAAGTACACAAGTAGAAAACCTTTGCAGATGACACAGGCTCAATAGAGGTGCGGGGTCCTCCCGGGTTGCCACCAGAGTTCCTGATGATGGAGATGAGTTTTGTTGCATGTTAGTACCAGGTCACAGTCCTAAGGATTGCCCTACCCGGAGGTGAGCAAGCCAGGGTCCAGTAGCAGATATAGCAGGAAGGGATCAAGCAGAAGCATAGTCAGTACCGTATATACTCGAGTATAAGCCGAGATTTTCAGCCTCTTTTTTGAGGCTGAAAGTGCCCCCTCGGCTTATACTCGAGTCACCGCTGTCTGACTGCTCGATCAGCGTATCGAGCAGACAGACGGCGGACATTAAAATTCAAAAGCCGCGCCTCCTTCTCCGCCTCCGCCTGTGATAGGCGGAACACTGAATTTCCCAGCAGTCAGTGTTCCGCCTATCACGGACATCCGTTCATTCTCATACTACGGACGAGTATGAGAGGATGTCCGTGATAGGCGGAACACAGGCTGCTGGGAAATTGAGTGTTCCGCCTATCACAGGCGGAGGACGGAGGCGCGGCTTTTGAATTGTAGAATGGCCGCCGAGAAGAGCGGCGATCCATCGGCACGACACGGGACGGAGGAGGCACGGAACGGAGGAGGCACGGGACAGAGGAGGCACGGGACAGAGGAGGCACGGGACAGAGGAGGCACGGGACAGAGGAGGCACGGGACAGAGGAGGCACGGGACAGAGGAGGCACGGGACGACGGCGGCTCGGGACGGAGGCTTGGGACACAGGTAGGCTGGACACACACACAAGGCTGCACGGACACACACACACACACACACACACACACACACACACACGGATGGATGGATACACACACACACACACACACACACACAGGGATGGATGGATGGATGGATGGATACACACACACACACACACACACACACAGGGATGGATGGATGGATGGATGGATACACACACACACACACACACACACACACACAGGGATGGATGGATGGATGAATACACACACACACACACACACACACACAGGGATGGATGGATGGATGGATACACACACAGGGATGGATGGACGGACACACACACAGGGATGGATGGATGGATGGATGGATGGACACACACACAGGGATGGATGGACGGACACACACACAGGGATGGACGGACACACAGGGATGGACAGCCATGTCTCACCCTCGGCTTATACACGAGTCAATAAGTTTTCCAGTTTTTTGGGGGTAAATTGGGGGCCTCGGCTTATATTCGGGTCGGCCTATACTCGAGTATATACGGTAAACAAGCCAAAGGTCGGTAACAAGTGGTTGCCGGTTGGGATCAAGCAGAAGTGTAGTCAAGGAACATACTCCAAAAGACAAAAACAAAAAATAAATTGATACTAATACACCCAAAAGAGTTAAATTACCAACATTTATTAAGCTATCAATAGCAAAGATAAATAACAAGCATATAAAAATCCCTAAACCCTCAATATTGACTCCATACATAAAAATCCCTCTACCACCATCCCTATACTAAGATGTAACCCATTCCCCAATAAACCATATCTGTACAAAATGTTAGAAATAAACCACCCTCACAAAGGAGGGGAGGAATACATGATACAGTGGATGATTACCACCCCCTCCTAATATTTGACACCCCCAGTCTAACACCTATATAAACCCCCACAATCCACCTATAAGGAATGAAACATGTAAGCTTTCAGGTTGGACTGACACCCCGGAGGTCTTCAATTCACCTCCCCCTATCAAGAACAAATACAGTATTACAACCTTGCGAAAGAACAATGTGCAATATATGAGTTTACTGGGTTGAACAGTACTAAATGACCCTGGAGAGACATTTGTTGAAATACTAAATACAGGCACTTCAGCCGGTGGTGGACTTGTGGTAAGCATCTATATCAGGGATCTGCAATTAGCAGACCTGCAGCTGTTGCAGAACTACAAATCCCATGAGGCATAGCAAGACTCTGACAGCCACAAGCATGACACTCAGAGGCAGAGCATGATGGGACTTGTAGTTTTGCAACAGCTGGAGGTCCGCTAATTGCAGATCCCTGATCTATATCATTTATGCGGACTGACAACATGTTGATCGAGGATCTAATGCCATGTGACACAGATGGGCAATATAAATCCCTCTTTTTGGACTGGGAAAATCTGCGAGGTCAACATCCAGTAAGTAACCAAGAATAATTTGTCTGTTTGAATATTGCTTAGAGGATATACCTACAAGTTGTGGGCAGGGGCGGATCCAGAGCCTAATCTCGGGAGGGGCACTGCCAGAAAATATGTTTTTTGGGGGTAAATTTATCAGGGAAATTGCTGGTGTTAGCGATTCAATCATCACGGCACCATGGTTGTTAAGGTGTCAGGATGATTGAAGCACATTACTATTATTACATTGTTATAAAAAATGTAATGGTTCAACTTACCATAATGCAGAATAAGTGGGAGCCCAGAGCGTGTCACCTGCTGCTGTCACCTGCCACACGTTGCGGATTGTCACTTGCCACGTCGCCTATCACCAGATGCAGATTGTCACTTCACCAGATGCAGATTGTCACTTGATACGTCACCAGATGCAGATTGTCACTCACCACGTCCTATGCCACATGTTGCAGATTGTCACTTGCCACGTCACTTGTCACCAGATGCAGATTGTCACTCACCACGTCCCATGCCACAAGTTGCAGATTGTCACTTGCCACGTCACCTGTCACCAGATGCAGATTGTCACTTGCCACGTCCCATGCCACATGTTGCAGATTGTCACTTGCCACGTCACCTTTCACCAGATGCAGATTGTCACTTGCCACGTCCCATGCCACACGATGTGGATTGTCACTTGCCATGTCCCATGCCACAGAATGCAGATTGTCTCTTACCAGTCGAGCAGCAGAGAGATTAAGTAATCTCTCTGCTGCCACGGCTGCCTGCACACTGCACAGTGAGGGCGGAACTTCAGGGATGCAGGGCGGGCACCTGGCGGTGAGAGATGATGTCATCTCTCTTCTTCCCAGCCCGCCAGCTCCCTGATAGGCCAGCAGCCGCTCACACACTGTCAGTGAGCCGAGCCGCCCACTGTCTCTCAACAGAGCCGCCCGTGCTCTCAGCCGTGGAGCCGCCCGCCGGCTCTCTCACCCGTGGCGACACCTGCCCGTCCACTCACATTCTCAGAGGGGGCAATTGTCCCGTTGCCCCTCCCCCCTGGATCTGCCCCTGGTTGTGGGAACCTTGGCATATGGTTACCAGGATGAGAGCAGCAGTCATTGTCCCTACTATGGCAAAAATCGTGATGAGTCAGTATAACCATGCAGTGCCTGATTTTCAATTTCATTCAGTCTGATTGCACTAAAAGAAATTTATGTTGGTAATACATACAAGAAGTCTTTCTTCTTACAACAGAGGACTATCAAGAGAAAAAGAACATTCTATATAGCATTTTATGCCTGTTCTTCTATAGAAGGAACTGTCTCTTTTTCAGCTGGAGATATCTCTTGACGGACAACTGACTGTTTGACTTATTACTGTTTCCCGAGTCATTTTGGAAGGCAAGAGCGTTGATTGATATCCATGGTTTGGAGCTACGCTGCTGCCCTCTGAAATTGTA
This sequence comes from Lithobates pipiens, assembly GCF_037356315.1. NCBI lineage: Eukaryota > Metazoa > Chordata > Amphibia > Anura > Ranidae > Lithobates > Lithobates pipiens. The sequence goes on from NW_027507786.1 coordinate 10,174,027, forward strand.
CAGGGTCTGCTCGCATTATAGGTGGATTGTGGGGGTTTATATAGGTGTTAGACTGGGGGTGTCAAATATTAGGAGAGGGTGGTAATCATCCACTGTATCATGTATTCCTTCCCTCCTTTGTGAGGGTGGTTTATTTCTAACATTTTATACAGGTATGGTTTATTGGGGAATGGGTTACATCTTTGTATAGGGATGGTGGTAGAGGGATTTTTATGTATGGAGTCAGTATTGGGGATTTAGGGATTTTTATATGCTTGTTATTTATCTTTGCTATTGATAGCTTAATAAATGTTGGCAGTTTAACTCTTTAGGGTGTATTAGTATCAATTTCTTTTTTGTTTTTTTCTTTTGGAGTATATATGGTTTTGATTATACCCCCCGCTATATAGTCGGTGAGAATTACCTTATTAAATGAAGACAAGACTCCCTAGGTGCTTTTGTTTGGTAGTCAAGGAACATGCCAAAGATCAATAACGAATGGTAGTGGAGATAAGGACAGCTGCAGGTACACAAAGGTGCAAGATATCGGCTGGAGAGAGCACAATAATCTAGCAAATAGGAAGTGCTGTCTTAAATAGGAGGTTCATGGGAGGAGCAAAGAGTTCAAGGTTCACCAGAAACAAGAGACAAGGACAGATTGTTTTAAGAGATCAGGCAGGAAGCTCTCCAGCATCTCAGGTGGCACAACGAGAAGAGCTACTGCCAGCCACAGCAGAGGTCGTGGGGGTAAGATCCCTGTTCTGACACCAGTGCATTATCATAAGCACCATTTAAAATCTCACAAAAGTTGTAATAACAACAGTATGGATATACTGTACCTTCTTCTTCAAAGCTCTCTTGCATTAGCTAATGAATTTTAAGCAAGATAGCACTAAAGAAGAGTATTGAAATGCGTTAGCAATCTTGCAATGGTTTGTGTGATGTTGCTAAGTTCTCCTAGCTCACAGAGGTCCAAGATACTGTTGTTATTGGATTTATCAGAAGCTTGTGTATTTACATCCTTTTAATCTTTTTTTTTTTATATACTAAAACGGTGCTTATGGTAATGCACTAGACTGGTGCACCTTACATTTTTTGCTTTTCTTTACAAATAAAGCTTGGTCTAAGCCATTGTACACACGATCGGAGATGTGTGTGCGATCGGAGCGTTTTGTCGGATATTCCAACTGTGTGTGGTCTGCATCGGACTGTTTCCGTTGGACCTAATTTTCCAACTTGCCGGAAATATTTTCCGACAAAATGCTCCGATCGGACATACTCCAATCATGTGTAGAGAATTCCGATCTGACAAAGTGCCACGCATGCTCAGATCAAATTCCTACATCAAAGCTATTGGCTACTAGCCTGAACGTAGTCCCGTCTTAACGAAATAACGTCATCACGTTCTGAACGATCGGATTTTCCGACAACTTCGTCCGACCGTGTGTATGCAACAGTTTCGGACAAAATCCATCGGACAAAATCCGACGGATTTGGTTGTCGGAATCTCCGACCGTGTGTACAAGGGCTAAGACATTTTGTATAGCGTCAGTGTTGCTTTGATTCAAGGATGGGCAGAACTTCCATCTCCCTAATGCATCCTATTTCCAGTCCATCCCTACCCTTTTCACTTTATTGCTGCTTTGAAAAAAGGATGTGCCTTACAGTGTTTGTCGAAGTGGAAAGTTGCACCCCCCCCCCCCCCCCCCAGTCTAAAGGTTTTGGGATTTAACAAAAGTTAACAAATTGACCTTTAATAGAAGGAAACAGACTGTCATGGTAGATTAGGAAATATATTATTACCGCCCAAAAATTCTGTCTGTCAGGATATTACAGGTCACCAAGCACTAGTATACCATTAGAACGCGGCGACGTTACAGAAAATTTAGGATGAAGACAAAATATTGTTTTTAGGGATCACAGTTTGCATTCCATTGCTGCTTAACAGCTTCAAAACCCAAGGTGGTGTCCTCGGGTTCTTTGCACTGGAGAATAAGCTCTGCACTTTTAGCCGCCTATCCTGCTGCAGCAAATCAGATGTTTACTTTGACAGTTTTCACGAAAACAACAACCATTTGCTGAGACACTAGAAGAACCCGAGCTGAGACTGCACTAAGCAGGATGTGTTGAGTGATGTTTATGAGTCTCTTATGTGACAGCTAAACAACCTAAAGGAAAAAAAAACGGAAGGGCAGAAAGGTAACCTCATGGAGCTTTTGTAACCTATTACAAAAGGAAAAGACGTATACAATGTAGAAAACAGGTAAAGTATAAACATTGAACAATAACAAAGAAAACAGAACAGAAGAGCAACAGAAGAATATAAAAGAAAGAATTACATTATCTCCATAAAAAAATACATTTGCCTTTGACACTCCAACCACTTCCATCTATCCTTTACCTTTTTAAAAAATAAATTTAAAAAAAGCCCCTGTTATGTAACAAAGTCCCAATTATTTTCTCTTTGTTTATTTCTTTATTACGATCAAGATTAGTCAAGTACAGTACTTATGAAATATTGAATATGTCAATTAATGTAGCTTGGGCTTTTTTGGTTAGAGAATAGGTGCCAAGGCTCACTTCTTCTGAGCAGTCCTGCCCAGATTATGTCAACTTTCCATCCATAATTATGCAGGAACTTCCGACCTATTGCTATGAACCCCTCAGTAATACCTTTTTCTGAGTTACCAAGCATGCTCAATGGGGCAGATTTACTAAAACTGGAGAGTGCAAAATCTGGCGCATGGTAGCCAATCAAATACTAACCTAAAACGGCGGACCAAGCGGAGGACCAAAAGTGGAACTTCCGCTTTAACCACTTGCCGACCGCTGCACGCCGATATACTTCGGTACAATGGCAGCGGTGGGCAAATGGGCCATAACTGTACCTCCCCTTTAATTGATGGGGCTAGCAGGCACGCACGTGCCGCATACAGCGTCACCATGCCCGCAGGGCTGGCGGACTCGATGTCCACTGGTCTCCCGGCAATCGTGTCACGGAGCCGCCGAACGGGGAGATGCCTTTGTAAACAAGGCATTTCACCATTCTGCCTTGTGACATGACAGAGATCACTGCTCCCTGTTATCGGGAGCAGTGATCGCTGTCATGTGAGTTGTAGCCCATCCCCCCCACAGTTAGAATCACTCCCTAGGACACACTTAACCTCTTCATCACCCCCTAGTGTTTAACCCCTTCCCCGCCAGTGTAATTTACACCGTAATCAGTGCATTTTTATAGCACTGATTGCTGTATAAATGAGAATGGTGCCAAAATAGCGTTAAAAGTGTCTGATGTATCTGCCATAATGTCGCAGTCAGGATAAAAATTGCAGATCGCCGCCATTATTAATAAAAAAAAAATTATAATAAAAATGCCATAAAACTATCCCTTATTTTGTAGACGCTATAACTTTTGCGCAAACCAATCAATAAACCCTTATTGCGAAAAATATGTAGAAGAATACGTATCGGCCTAAACTGAGGAAAATTTATTTTTTTATATATATTTTTGGGGGATATTTATTATAGCAAAATGTAAAAAATATTGTGTTTTTTTTAAAAAATTTCGCTCTTTTTTTGTTTATAGCGCAAAAAATAAGAACCGCAGGGGTGACCAAATACCACCAAAAGAAAGCTCTATTTCTGCTAAAAAAAAAGGGCGTCAATTTTGTTTGGGAGCTACGTTGCACGACGGCGCAATTGTCAGTTAAAGCGACGCAGTGCCGAATCGCAAAAAGTGCTCTGGTCAGGAAGGGGCTTGAGTGGTTAAGCTTTCACAATAAAACCTGGAAGCTGATTGGTTTCTATGCAGAGCTGCATCAGATTTGTGCACTCCACCCTTATGCCTAGTACACACGGTCGGACATTCTGACCATAAATCCGTCAGATTTTTTCCGACGGATTTTGTCCGAATCTTGTGTTGCATACACACGGTCAGACAAAGTTGTCAGAAAATCCGATCGCTTGGAACGTGATGACGTTCGTTCGTTACAACGGGACTATGTTGAGGCTAGTAGCCAATAGCTTTGGTCTCGTAACTTGATCTGAGCATGCGTGGCACTTTGTCCGATCGGAATTCTCTACAAACGATTGGAAAAAGTCTGATCTGATTTTTTGTCAGAAAATTTGAGATCCTGCTCTCAAATTTTTTCCATCGGTATTTCCGGAAAAAGTCCGATAGAGCCCACACACGATCGGATTATCCGACAATATAATCCGATCGGACCTTTTCCGTCGGAATTTCCAACCGTGTGTACAAGGCATTAGAGCCCTTTCACACTGGGGCGGTGCGGGCGCTAGTGGTAAAACACCACTAGTTTTAGCGGCGCTTTACAGCTGTTATAGCAGCGCTATTCGGACACTAGCAGGGTGCTTTTAACCCCTGCTAGCGGCCGAGGAAAGAGTTAAAAGCACCCATGTTGCGGCACTGCCACAGCGCTTTGCAGGTGCTTCAGCAGCACTGCCCTTTCATTTCAATGGGCAGGGGCAGTGGCGGAGCGGTGTATACAGCACTCCCGCATCGCTCCAAAGATGCTGCTTGCAGGATGTTTTTTCCCGTCCTACAACCGCATCACCCCAGCGTGAAAGGGGTGTCCATTGATTTGCTTCAATAAATCTAACTGACTTTTATAGTGAGCAGCTGTTGACATCTATGTACATAGCATAATAAATATTATCATGGTGCTAACCAGAAGAGGAATGGCTAAAGAAATGGCAAAACATGCCAATGGCCAACATGGCCACGTTCATCTGTATAGGAATGCATGAAGATGTATTGGAAACGCTCCGGGGCGCACTTGTGTACACTGACGCAAGCCACACATGCTCTCGGTAGTTACTGCCACCAAATGACCTTTATAAGGACTGCAGATACGCTCAGAGATTGCTGGTTGATCATCAGCTTCCCGCATTCCTTGTTACTGTGTATTCTGAATCCTTGGATCTCCTGTTACTGACCCAGCTTGCCTCTGGACCTGTCTTTTGCTTTTCTCCTGGCTCTGACCTCAGCTTGCCCCCACGGTCTCTGCTCTTGATGGCTTCCTGTGCATGACCCCAGCTTGTTCCTGACTACGCTTCTGCCTAAGCTCCTGTCTGATTGACTTTGACTTAAGTTCCTGATTACATCTCCTGTCCAGTCCTGCCAGTCAGACCTGTCTTTTCCTTTGGAGTTCCACCCTGGCCCAGCTGCCATCCTGGCCCCTGCCCTCTCTTCAGCAGGCTCTGCATTACAGCTGACTCTTCTGACAACAACACAGTTGGCAACCCTTGCTTCTTTGGGCTCAGGACCTCCTGTTACCCTCTCCAGGGGATCTCTGCACTTAGCGACAAGGGAAGCCTCTCGTTACTTCGGCCTCTGACCAGGTACATGACAAATTTACCTGATAGGTCCATTTTAACATTTCTGTATTACTTGCCAAGGTGCTATTGAAATATCAAAGCTTATCTTCCTACCAAACATTTCCACAATTTTACTGAGGTTATGGGTTCACCATACATACTGTATAGACCACGGCATCAGTTTCCAACTACTTAAACTTCCCTCAAAAAAGAACTCAGACAGAGAGCAGCTACAGAGTGATATCATCAGAGAAGCATGTGACAACCAAACAATAATACAGGTATAGGCTGTGTATGAAGATAATACACTGTATTTTATAATTATAGCCTCTGAAGAATTAAAAAAGCCTAGACATGCACACCGTAAGATGTTGTAGTCTGTTTACATGTACGTCATGTTCGCCTACAGCTTTCTATCCATAACAACAGGATGACATTCATCTTGCCGCTTCTACTGTTTGGGGGGGGGTGGGGGGAGGTTGGTTGGCAGTAAAAAGCAGCAAGGCCTACAGGCCTGTCAGAATCATTAAAGGAGTAAAGATAATTTCTTTCCTTTATCTTTAAGTACGTCAGACATTACAGTCAGGGGAAATAATGGCGTCTACAGATGGGCAAATCGTATTATGTCATTACCAGAAGTGCCCATCCTCTGGAGGACTGCCAAGTGCCGAAGCCCTTGGGAATCTTTTTTCTCAAACAAGAAAAGTAGAACGACTGGTTCCTTTTCTTAATAAAAATGGTACAAGCACTTGAAACATCTAAAACACTGGAAAATATCTTGGGCCGTTGTCAAAGCTCAGTATAGCATACTGCCTGGGATTTCTTCATGATAACGTTGGACCCAAAATATATCCATATTGCAATTGCAAAAGAATATCTTCCACACACACCAAGATGTGCTTATACGTGATTCTCTTGCTAATGCAATATTGATCTAATTCGGGTCCACCAATCATCACAAAGAGCAGAATAGGAGATGATCTGAAATTATCTATTGTACATGTTGGGAACTCCGGAAAGCCTTCTCCTTCTTTTCATAAATCTCTACACCTCCTCCCTTCCCCCAACTGGGGTTCCCTATTTTATCTTAAAGTGGAATTCCAAGCTCTAACTAAGCTTAAAACGGATCCCCCAACCACCTTCCCCTCTAAGACGCCTTTCACACCAGGGCGTTTTGCAGGTGCTAGAGCGTTAGAAATAGCGCCTGCAATCCGCCCTAAAAAAGCTGCACCATTGTCTGTAGTGTGAAAGCCCCCGAGGGCTTTCACACTACAGCGGTGCGCTGGCAGGACGTCAGGGAAAATCCTGCCAGCAGCTGCTTTGGAGCGGTGAAGGAGCGGTGTGTTTACCACTCCTCCACCGCTGCTCCCCATTGAAATCAATGGGGCAGCGCTGTAACACTGCCGGAAAAACGCTGCTATTGCGGCGTATTGCCGGCAGTTTTAACCCTTTCTCGGCCACTAGCGGGGGAAAAATCGCCCCGCTAGCGGCCGAAATGCGCCGCAAATCCGGCGATAAAACATCGATAAAGATAGCAGCATTTTACCACCCACGCTATGGGCGGTGTGGTGTGAAAGGGGTCTAACACCTATACTAACTACCCTGTAGAAGGTGTGGAGAGGCAAGCCCGTGACACTCTTTATTTTGGCAGTTTGGGTCAGGTTTTGCAGGAAACAAGCACACTAATGATACAGGTGTGCACTGGGCTTAAGTTAGAGCAGTGGTTCTCAACTCCTGTCCTCAGGACCCACTAACAGGCCAGGTTTGCAAGATAACTGAAATACATCACAGGTGATATCATTTGCTGCTCAGTGATTTTTCTCATAGTCTGCATCTCCCCAAGGTAATACTTAAAATCTGGCCTGTTAGTGGGTCCTGAAGACAGGAGTTGAGAACCACTGTGTTAGAGCCAGAATAAGAGGTGATTGGCCCCACCCTTCCAAGGGGGTGAGTCTGTGCAAGGGAGCTGTGTGGAGCACGTTGCTCCATACTGTCCACACCGGGACAGTGAAAGACCGAGCCTGTAAGGATGTAGCAGCAGGGAGCTGCAGGAGAAACAGTCAGAGCTGACAGAAGTACAGTGTTTTGTGCATGGGGACTGTGTGTTTTATGGTCTGGAGAACCAAGGCAGGAGGCCTAAGCAGAGATACTGCAAAGATGAGCCACGAGGTTGAGTGCTGTTTGGTTATCACACTGATGGTGAGAACCCATGCAAGGGAAACTATTTTAATGTGAACTTGTGCCTTGTTTTCAATGCAAAAAAAGCCCTAAAACAGTCTTTTGGAGTGGACTAAACTCACTGTTTGGCGCTACCAATGAGCTAAAATACCCCAAATCATCACAAAGGAAGATGCATATATTGTACTTACCTATTCTCAGGGTGGACACGTGATCCCCCCAGCACCCGGCTTCAGGGGAGAGGAGGGAGCACCAACAATGGCTGGAACATCTGAGTGGTTACGTCACCCATAGACTCCCTGGGCCTATGGGTGACGTAACCGCTCAGGCATTCCAGCCATTGTCGGCGCTTGCTCCTCTCCCCTGAATACGGCTGCTGGGGCGATCATGTGACCAGACCAGAGTGACCTGAGAATAGGTAAGTATATGTATCGTCCTCCTTCTACGGGATAGTTAGTACAGGAGTTAGAAGGAGGGTGGGAGTAGTTTTAGACTTTGTTATAGTCTGGAATTCCCCTTTTACCCATATTACCGCTTGATATCCTTGTTCATCCCCCTTTCTTCATCCATTGCGCACACTGGAAATTCTGGAGCCCTCTCATTCTTTCCATACATTTCTGCTAACTCCTCCCTACTCCCAAAGGGATTTCTCTTTTGGCTTAATCCATATCTCCCTCTTATATTCTTTTTCACCCCGCACTCCAGAAGAGGACACCACAGCCCCGCCACATGGGCGGGTAAGTGACAGACTGCCCACGGAGGGGTGGGGGGGTTGTTTGTTTGCCGCCCCTCAAAAAAAAAGAACCCACCAGTCGCCACTGTATTTAATAAATACTATTGAAACTGAAATAATAATGTGAGCCAACAAGAAGCTCAGTATTCCCCTGCTCTCTATCTTTTTTCAAACTACTTTGTATCCTCCTACATTGGCTCCTGCTGCTGTCAATTAAATCCTGTGAAGAGGGAGCAGGGCTGAGCCGTGCTGTGATCTTAAAAAAAAAAAAAAGCACACAGCCTGGGTCAGGATTGAGCCCCCCACCCCCAGTGTGCCACCATAGCAAGCAACGTCCCATGGTGGTACACCATGAAGAGCAGGAGCCAAGCACTACTATTGCACAGAGCAGGTAAGCATAACATGTTTGACCATTTAGTATAAAAAATCTATTTTACAAATGCTTTAAACATGCTGAGGGCAAAGTTAGATCTATGCTCCGACATGTAAGATTGTAAACAAACAAAAACAACAGGAAAACAAACAGAAAATGGACAGACACGATGGACCATGTGGACTTTTCTTCTATGTTTCTATGACACACTCGAAAATCTTGTAGAAGGCCTTTCCTGAAGAGCGGGGTCTGTTAAGGCAAACAAGAGGGTCCTTGTTCCATAATAATGTCAATGGTTCTGGAATGGGATGTCCAATATGTTCCTATAGGGGAGAGCTTGAGTGCCAACAAGTGTTTGGCCATGTGGCCATTGTACCATTAGACTGGAATACCATCTACAAAGAGTTTACAATGAAACGATAAAAACCCAGGTATTACAATACTGAGTTAAGTGTACAGAAAAATACAGGAAATTACAGAATAAAATATAGAAAAACAGAAAATGGACAAGCAGGATGGATCATTTGTTTTTGTTTCTGTGAAACTCCAAAATCATATGGAAAGCCTTCCGAGAAGATTGGAGGCTGCTATAGCTACAAAGAAGGCACCAGACCCAAATTAATGTCAATGGTTCTGGAATGGAATGTCCAACAAGCTCACATAAATGTGAGATCGTTAAGTGTCCAAAAACGTTACCATTAGGCTGGAATACCATCTATGAAGAGTTTACCTGCAATGCATTGTAATTACTTTAACTGCTTGCCGACCATAAAACATGGTGGCAAGGCAGCCATGCTGCACCAGATCGTACGTGAAGCTGACACTTCCGGGTAGGGGGCGTGCTTGCTCGTCCACCGGTAGCTCACTTCTGCTGACAATTACACACAGGGGAAGCTGATTGGTGGGTGTCGGGTACTCGAATACTGGACTACCACCTATAAAGTGATTACCTTATCTGCAATGTACTGTAATTACTTACATTATATTTATGAAGTGCAATACAATGAAAAGATAAAAATGTGGGTATACAATATAGAGGAAATGCACGGTACAAAACTACTGCATAACATGAAGTATATACACTACACAACTTTAATTCTATTCTCAAGAGAAGTAGAGAAATATAAGAAATATCTAACTGAAATCGGTCTAAAAGGAAGACCTCTTCTGTCTGTCACCCTCCAAGTAGACCTAAAGATGTCTTTATCTTTATCTGTACCATATGCGGCATGAAGGGACGGTCCTGGCCTATAGCACAGACTGGATGCCATGTCCATCCTGCTGATGCAGAATTTTCAGGACAGCAAAAAAACTAAATTCTTCAAAGCTTTTGTTCTCTTATAATCATGTAACAAGCGGACAAAAGAAAGAGGCTAGAGCCCTGTTGAGATTGCTTCTTAAGTAGGCGCCTGGTGCTGAATTTCAGGGCAGAGGAGCTGCACCCTGCGGAGTGATAGCCTGTGGAGCTATAGAGAACTCCTGAACCGAGTATAAATATGTCACACAGCCTGAACGGAGAGGAAGCCATGCATTACGGAGAGGTGACATACCTTACCAGCCCCTCCATAGTTGTGCACAATGCATGTGTGTCAAATGGCCACACGTTACAAAGGACCTATAACTAGGCTACTTCCAGCGCATAATATGCCTTTAAATATTTGACTGGAGAAGTAACATTAAAGTCAAACTGGTTCATGATTTAGGACTTTTATAGATGGAGGATTGGCGCTTCTGGTGGCTACTGAGCCTCCTCTAGATCAGGGGTCTCCAAGCTTTTCAGTAGGAGGGCCCCATTGTAAATTTTACAAATAATGGACCGAGAATTTTTTTTTTTAAATCAATGACTAAGAAATTCATGGATACGTTTTAGTTGGATCTTTTTTTTTTGCAATCAGCATGATGATTCAGAACAACAGTGCCCATTAGAGTCCCCCCTTACATCAGGGTCTCCCATCTGAGACCACTTACATCAGGGTCCTCATAATAGCCCCATTACTTCAAAATCCACCTTGCGAGTCCCCCCCCATACATCAGAGCCCCTCTTAAATTAGGGTCTCCCATCAGAGTCCTCCCTTATATCAGGGTCCCCTTCAAAGCCCCCTTACATTAGGGTCCCCATAGCAGCCCCCGTTACATCAAAATCCGCCTTGGGAGTCACCCTGTACATCAGAGCCCGCCTTAGATTAGGGTCCCCTATGACAGTACCCCCCTTACATCAGGGTCCCCCATCAGAGCCCCCCTTATATCAGGGTCTTCACCAAAGCCCCCTTACATTAGGGTCCTCATAGCAGCCCCCGTTGCATCAAAATCCACCTTGGGAGTCTCCCTGTATACCAGAGCCCCCCTTACATTAGGGTCTCCCATCAGAGTCCTCTTATATCAGGGTCCCCATTATAGCCCTGTTACATCAAAATCCACCTTGGGAGTCCCCTCATACAACAGAGCCCCACTTAAATTAGGGTCTCCCATCAGAGTCCCCCCTTACATAAGGGTCCCCATTAAAGCCTAGAGGTCGACCGATATGGGTTTTTCTCTGGCCGATGCCGATGCCGATATTTAGAAATCATGGTGGCCGATAGCCGATATATAATGCCGATTTTTTTGGGGCCGATATGTTAGGCCGATTTTATTTTATTTTATTTATTTTTAATCCCCCTTGATCTAACACACCTTTCCCACTGGGGCGTTTTTTAAGGCGCTTTTGGGCTTAAAATAGCGCCTGTAAAGTGCCTGCAAAATGGCTCCCCTGCAGTCTGTGTGAAAGACAGAGTGCTTTCACACTGAGGCGATGCGCTGGCAGGATCTTAAAAAAAAAAGTCCTCCAAGCAGCACGTTTGGAGTGGTGTATACCGCTCCTCCACCACTCCTGCCCATTGATATGAATGGGCACCACTGCCGAAGCGGTGCTTCATGGGCGCATTTAACCTCTTCCTTGGCCGCTAGCTGGGTTATATGTGCCCCACTAGCAGCCAAATAGCACCGCTAAAATGATGGTAAAGCGCCGCTAAAACTTGCGTTTTACCATCAACGCCTGCCCGCTCCAGTGTGAAAGCAGCCTTCATAAGGGCCGGTTCACACAGCGAGGCGATGCGAGGCGACACGGCTCGCCTCGCCTCACTCCTGCAAGTCGCCCCCCTTCTGTACAATGGAACCGTTCTGAGAGGAGCGACTTGAGTCGCTCCGACTCAGAAAAAAGGTTCCTGTACTACTTCTGGGCGACTTCGGGGGCGACTTGCATTGACTTCTATACAGAAGTCCTCTGCAAGTCGCCGCTGAGGTCCCCGCAGGTCGCGGCGAGGCAAGTCGGAGACGCCTCGCCGCGCCTCGCTGTGTGAACCGGCCCTTAGTGATACAGAAAATTTCTTACACTTAAACATTTATTAAACAAAACAAACCTCCAATCAGTTTACTTGTATGTATGATCTAGATTAAAAAAAAAAAAAAAACCTATATATTAAATAAAAACGGGTAGTCAAAACTTTTGTACAAAAAAAAAAAAAAAATGGACTAACTTTACTGTTTTTATTTTATTTTTATTTTTTAAATGGTGTATTTTTTTCCCAAAAAAATGCATTTGAAAGACCTCTGTGCAAATGCCGTGTGACATAAAATATTGCAACAACCGCTATTTTATTCCCTAGGATCTCTGCTAAAAAAAAATATATATAATTTTTGGGGGTCTAAGTGATTTTCTGGCAGAAAATACAGGATTTTTACTTGTAAGCAACAAGTGTCAGAAAAGTATTTAAATGGTTAAACTGAGAACTTCTACACAGAGATGACTTCATTCATTCAGTGTAAACATTGTAACATTTAGTTCTTTTCTTGGCAGTCTGCCCAGAGAGGAGGAAAGTGTTGCTATGGCAACTCAGGCAACTCACACTGACTTCTTACAGAAGTCATTTCAAAGTCCCGCTGTAGAATCGGCTTTTTATCAGCAGAATCGGCCGATGCCGATTATTTAAAAAACGGCAAATATCGGCTGATATATCGGTCGACCTCTATTAAAGCCCCCTTACATTAGGGTCCCCATAGCAGCCCCGTTACATAAAAATCCACCTTGGGAGTCTCCCTGTACATCAGAGGCCCCCTTACATTAGGGTCCCCTTTCAGAGTACCCCCCCCTTACATCAGGGTCCCCCATCAGAGCCCCCCCCTTATATCAAGGTCCTCATCAAAGCCCCCTTACAGAGTCCCCATAATAGCCTCATTAAATCAAAATCCACCTTGGATGTCCCCCTGTACATCAGAGCCCCCTTACATTAGAGGCCCCCCTTACATCAGAGTGCCCATAATAGCCTCCATTACATCAAATTCCACCTTGGGAGTCCCCCCATACATCAGAGCCCCCTTACATTAGGGTCCCCCATCAGAGTCCCCATCAAAGCCCCCTTACACCAGGGTCCCCATAATAGCCCCCGTTACATCAAAATCCACCTTTGGGGTCCCAACTTACATCAGAGCCCCCCTTACATTAGGGTCTCCCATCGGAGTCCTTTCTTACATCAGGGTCCCCATCAAAGCCCCCTTACATCAGGGTCCCCATAACATCAAAATCCACCTTGGGTGTCCCCACATACATCAGAGCCCCCCTTACATTAGGGTCTCCCATCGGAGTCCTTTCTTACATTAGGGTCCCCATCAGAGCTCCCCTTACATCAGGGTCCCCATCAAAGCCTTCTTTACATCAGAGTCTGCCTTAGGAGTTCTTCCTTACATCAGAGTACCCAGCAGAGCCTCCCTTACATCAGATTCCCTGTTAGGGCCTGCCTATACCTTGCTTACATCTTGACTGTTGTAGCAGCAGGGTGAGAGCCAGGAGGCGGAGCAGGTGTGCACAGGTGTGGACAGAAGAGGCAAGCGAGTTATCTATTAGTAGGATGTATGTACAAGTAAATGCGCAGAAAGGTAGATCAAAAAGGATTTTATCACACAGTGCTAGATGACATGAGTCTGTGTGAAATAAAACTATTAGTCCAAACAAGGTCCATGCCATAAGTGGCCCATACAGAATCTATATAAAGATCAAATTAAAAGGGGCCTCTTCTCTTGTAATCTATTAGTAGGACCCTGGTGGTTCTAGCAACTAACTGCCTTGGAGAAATACAGCGCAGTGGAGGGTACCTGACTTTAGCTGCGAGCTGGATGGAATCTTGTAATGGGCCATAGTTTGGAGGCCCCTGCTCTAGATCTGTCTGTCTGCCTTCAACCTTTTTAAAATGGAGAAATCCTTAAAATAAATTCCAGCCTCAGGGAACCCCCGGCTAATAATTATTATAGCTAGAGCTCCTGATAATATATTAACATGATGGTTAGTAGGAAGGTTGCTCCTTATATGTGTGGTCAGTAGGAAGAATACCACCAAAAAGATCATGGCTATCCGTTTTTACTTATCTGAGGGGCACAAATCACTCCTTGCTCAAGGAACCTCCGACAACCTCTGGAGGAACCATACTTGGGAAAGGCTGAGCTTGGTACACGGGACCATGCTGGACTTTATGTTGTGTTTTATGTTGCTTTTGGATAACCTCATGGACCAATAGTGGTCCTAACACTCATGGACGTCCGCAGGTAGGGGCAAGCGGGGTCAAGTGCCCCCCCCTGAAATGAGGGCTCGGATCTTAAATTCAGCACAGTTGCGTCACTATCGGGGTACAGGCTCCGTTCCTTCCCTATTGGCCATAGCTGAGGGCCAATCAAAGGAAACTAGGAGAGGAGAGTATCATGGGACATGGGGATTACTTATCCTAGGGACTGTACTACGTCTGTAGTCTCTGACCATAATAATGTGATAATGACATTGTCAAAAAGGGATGGTGCATGGGTGACCCTAAAATGATGCCCCCCCCCCCCCCCCCCCATGAAAAAAGTTCTGCGGACGCCCATGCTAACACTGCAGGACTTTAGGTGTGCTTTTAGAAAACATGCCAAAACTGCCCAATGCAATAGAAATCTATAGCAAAGCACAGCACAGGTAACCTGCTGCACCTGCGGCGTGGGAAAACTGTACCACATCAAGTGAAACAATCAATAACTTTTACAAACATTTATTTTTAATTAACAGGTTTGACAGACCCTGTGCCTCAATCCCTCTATTTTTAGAACCCTGGGCAATCGGTGACAATGCTACAGCCGGGCAATTGCACACTTACTAAAAATAGCACTAATTGCACAGTACCTGTAAGTAAACAATTAGCATATTAGACTACAAAGAGTAGTTTAAATGGGAAAATCCAAAGTGGGATCGCTTACAGCCATTTGAGCAAAGAATGTTCCAAAACGCTGAATGGCCGTGCAACTAATTACAATATTTAGCTTGGAATTTCAATGCCAAACAATTGTAATTTTCGGTGTAAAAAACAATTTAGGCTTCTAAACCGAATTTTTACTTAAAACCAGAGAGTACAGTTGTCAGTCTGCATTCATGTACATGAGCTTCCGACATGAGAAAAATTTTTTAGACAGCAATTATGCCTGGACACTGTAATTAGTCTAGCCATATGTAAAAGCTCCTAGCAACAGTTCTAGTGGAATCTGGCTGATCACAGACAAAAAAAAAAACGCTGACAGTTCTAATTGTTCCACAATAGGAGCCAGCTATTAACTAGCTATTGCCTCCTCTGAAATGCTAACCAGCCAAATTATGGTTAATTAATACAATTACATTCACATAATAGTGATGGATAACACTAAAGTGACTTTATGTTCTGATGTGGTCAATAGCTTTAAACACCAGTGACTGACTTTTTCCAACTGTCAACAAAGCTTGCTGTGGGGAAAACCCATCACCATCGAGAAATTTCCCTCCTTACTAAAGTCCCGGAAAAGTGAATGAAATGAGAACTTCAGCCCAACAACGGTGAAGTGCAGACACACGTGTGTACCTGTGCTGGCCTCCAGCTTAGCATGGTCCTAGAATGAGCCACTTGGATATCCAAAGAGTCATAACGTCAACCCAAGTCAATAGACTGCCAAATGATAAAATCTAAAGGGCTACCTACCGTTACCCCCAAGATATACACTCACCAGCCACTTTATTAGGTACACCTTGCTAGTTTTGGGGTTGGACCCCCTTTTTCTTTCAAAACTGCCTTCGTTCTTTGTGGTAAAGTTTCAGCAAGGTGTTGGAAACATTCACCAGAGATTTTGGTCCACAGTGACTTGATAGCATCACGCAGTTGCTGCAGATTTGTCGGCTGCACATCCATGATGCCAATCCCCCCGTCCACCACATCCAAAAGGTGCTCTACTGGATGAGATTTGGTGAGTGTGGAGCTCTATTGGATTGAGATCTGGTTAGTGTGGTGCTCTATTGGATGAGATGTGGTGAGTGTGGAGGCCATTGGAGGACAGGGACCTCATTATCCAGTGGTGAGATGATTGGAGCTTTGTGACATGGGGCATTATCCTGCTGGAAGGAGCCATCAGAAGATGGGGACACTGTAGACACAAAGGGATGGACATGGTCAGCAACAATACTCAGGTAGGCCGTGGTGTTTAAACGATGCTCAGTTGGTACTAGGGGCCCAACCTGCATTGCATTTTTGCATCATTTGAATTAACTATAATCTGTTAAAAAAAGGGGGGGGGGGCGCAAAGTGTGCCAGGAAAATATCCCCTACACCATTACACCAACAACACCAGCCTGAACCGGTGATACAAGGCAGGATGGATCCAATTCTGACCCCACCATCTGAATGTTGCAGCTGAAATCCAGACTCATTAGACCAGGCAACATTTTTCTAATCTTCTATTGTCCAATTTTGGTGAGCCTATGTGAATTGTAGCCTCAGTTTCCACCCGGCATGGTCTTCTGCTGCTGAAAGCCATCTGCTTCAAGGTTGGATGTGTTGTGTGTTCAGAGATGGTATTCTGCATACCTTGGTTGTAACAAGTGGTTATTTGTGTTACTATTGTCTTTCTATCATCTGGAACCAGTCTGCCCATTCTCCTCTGAACTCTGACATCAACAGGGCCTTTTCCTGCACACAACTGCCACTCACTGGATATTTTCTCTCTTTTTTTATCCATTCTCTGTAAACCCGAGAGATGGTTGTGTGTGAAAATCCCAGTAGATCAGCAGTTTTTGAAATACGCAGACCAGCCCGTCTGGCACCAACCACCATGCCACATTCAAAGTCACTAAAATCCCATTTCTTCCCCATTTTGATGCTCGGTTTGAATTTCAGAAAGTTGTATTCACCACTCCTAGTTGCCGCCATGTGATTGGCTAATTAACAGTTTGTGTTACCAAACAATTGAACAGGTGTACCTAATAAAGTGGCTGGTGAGTGTATATTGTTTCTAATGGAAGAGATGCGTTTCATCCCATGAGCACGCCCACACTTGTAGAGAGGAAATAGCAAGGCAAGCACTGGATGCTGCATGATACAGAGCAAGAAGGTGCCTGTCCCTAGGGACAAGCTGGGTGGATTATTACATGGACATAAAGGCAGAGCCGGTACGGGGGGGGGGGGGGGGGGTGGGAGGGGAGGATGCCCCCTGGGTTGTACAATTTATTGGGGGTGGGGGGGTGCAGTGAAGTGTGACAGGCCGAACTGGTCTACTGGGATACCAGAACATTTCCCGGTAGGCCGTCTGTCCTGGGACCGCTTTAATCTGTGGCTGGCTGCAGCGCTCCCCTCCCGCCTCCTCCTCTTCTTTGTCACACAGCTGGGTCTGTGTGTTGTTGGCGGCACGGTGTAACAAGGTCCCGCCCAACTAGACCGGCTTGGATATTACGTGTATGGGCTCCAGCGGATTTTTTTTCCCCAAAAGTCAGACGGACCTAGACATAAAACTCGAGTCCGGTCGAAAAATCCGTCTGTATGCTAGTCCGACAGACGAAAACCAACGCTAGTCCGACAGACGAAAACCGACGCTAGTCCGACGGACGAAAACCGACGCTAGGGCAGCTATTGGCTACTGGCTATGAACTTCCTTATTCTAGTCCGGTCCTACATCATCACCGTCGGACTTTGGTGTGCTTGTGTGTGGCCAAGTCCGTTTGTTCGGAAAGTCGGTCGGAACTCCGTCAAAAGTCAGTCGGGAAGACCGTTGGACCTAGTCCGTCGAAAAATCCGTGTACACAGCATTATTCTCAAAACCTTTGGCCCAGTTGTACACTGGCAATAAAAACAAGCAGTGCGGCCAATATTGATCGTCTTTTGTGATTACCGGGTATCTGAGGTGAAAAGGGTGATTACAAGTGCCTTGGGCACCACCTTCACACATTCCCCTTTAAAAAACCTGTGTACACTTGTATCCACACAATATGCACAGCGCATCCAGAAACCATTCACTGCAAGCCCAGTCTATGTCAGATATAATGACAGAGATACAGATGGAAGGAAATAGAAAAATCACAATTATATTAACTGCATTACAGACCATAATTAGGAAATAGGATTATAACTTTTATATAATTTGATCTCCAGGTTTGTCTGGGGATAGCCAGTCCTGATAATTGTTGGACACGAGGAGCAGATGAACTAAAAAAGGAAGGAAATATATTTTGGCTCAAATATATTATTATTTTGTAAAAAGAAAACATAATACATCAGTTAGGTTCATGTGAGTTGAAGGCACTGTGCACCATAGATAAGCTTGTCTATATTGGAAAGACCCATAGAACTATAGGCCAAACTTTTGAGTCCCATTGGGGAGATTTCCCTTCGCTTCCTGTCCCATAGCCAAACAGAAAGTGAAAAGAATTCCCTGCAAATTAAGGGGACCCCGAGGTCACCAGAACTGGTGTCCCTATTGGAAAATTTCTCCTCTTTTAGATTCATGAAATCTTTATTTAACCGTTTGAGATCCGCGCTATAGCCGAATGACGGCTACAGCGCGGACCTGCTTTGCCGGGACTACATCTATTGACGTCGTCCCGTGCACGAGCTGCCGGCGCGCTCTGTGATCAGCGAGTCTATGAGACTCGCCTGATCACAGATTGGAGCAAGGGGTCGATCCCGACCCCTTACCACGTGATCAGCTGTCAGCCAATGACAGCTGATCATGTGATCACAGCAGAGCCGGTAATCGGCTATTTTTCCTCCTCACGCTGATAGCGTGAGGAGAAAAAAAAAAGCCGATCACCGGCGGCCATGAGAGGGACATCAGTCCCGATCACGGCGAGCTGGGCCAGCGCAGTAGGTGCCCACCTGCCCCCTGCCAGTGCCACCTAAAATATGGCAAAAAGTGACACCAATTAGTGCCCATAGTGCCACCCATCAGTGCCCACAGTGCCACCTATCAGTGCCCACAATCTGCCTCGCACACACAGTGCTGCACCTCAGTGCCACATATCCGTGCCCATCAGTGTCATGTACCAGTGCCCATCAGTACCCATCAGTGACGCCCATCAGTGCCCAGCAGTGCCACCTATCAGAGCCACCTATCAGTGCCACCTATCAGTGCCCATCAGTCCCATCTATCAGTGGTACCTATCAGTGCCCATCCGTGCCACCCATCCGTGCCACCCATCCGTGCCACCCATCCGTGCCATCTTATCTGTGCCCATCTTTGCCCATCAGTGCCGCCTTATCTGTGTCCATCAGTACTGCCTTATTTGTGCCTATCGGTGCCACCTTATCTGTGCCTATTAGTGCCACCTTAACTGTGCCTATCAGTGCCCATCAGCGCCGCCTATTAGTGCCCACCAGCGTTGCCTCATCAGCGCATTTCAATGAAGGAGAAAAATTACCTGTTTGCAAAATTTTATAACAAACTATTAAACATGATTTTTTATTTTATTTTTTTGCATCTTTTTTTGTTTGTTTAGCAAAAAATAAAACTCCCAGCTGTAATTAAATACCACCAAAAGAAAGCTCTATTTGTGGGAAAAAAATGATAAAATTTAATTTGGGCACAGTGTTGTATGGCCGCGTAATTGTCATTCAAAGTGCATCAGCACTGAAAGCTGAAAATTGGTCTGGGCAGGAGGGGGGTTTAAGTGCCCAGTAAGCAAGTGGTTAAAGAAATGTTTCCTTTATTACAAACACATCCTTTCAATCCATTTGTCTTAAAAATATATTCATATTACACTACTTCCCATAACATTGTATGTATATCTTCACATTGCGGTTACTCTAGAAAAGGAAAAGCTTTATTATCTGTTACACTTTTAACAGTTCTACTGTATCATTTATAATTCTATTTACGATTCGGAGAGAGCTTATACATTTTCAATACTTCTTTCTATTTTTTTTTACTGCTTTCCTCACATTTATTTTGTCAGTCCATCTTAATTATTATTTTCTTGATTGAATCATAATTCCTATATTTTCTTAAATGTCTTAACATTTCCTCTTTTAATATATACAGATCTTTATTTTCCGGATTGTATAATCTACTTATTTGATCCATTCCCTGTGTGTAGGTGGGTTTATTGCTAGCCATTTCCCTGCTATTAAAGGGGTTGTTAAAGGTTAGTTTTTTATTTTCTACATAGGTTCCTCTAAGCTAGTGCATTGTTGGTTCACTTACCTTTTCCTTCGATTTCTCTTCTAAATGTTTTTTTTCTTTGTCTGAATATCTCACTTCCTGTTTCTCCTCAGTAAACTTCTCACCATCATCTGAGCTGGTGGTTAGTCAGCCAGAACAGCTTACTGAACAGCTTACTGAGGAGGAACAGGAAGTGAGAAATTCAGACAAAGAAAACAAAGAAAAAAAACATTTATAAGGGAAATCGAAGGAAAAGGTAAGTGAACCAACAATGCACTAGCTTATAGGAACCTATTTAGAAAATAAAAAACGAACCTTTACAACCCCTTTAAGTTTCGTGCTAAGAACAAACACCTAATTATTGCCATATGTTTATTATTTACAATGTTCTCATCTTTTAAACATCCCCAGATACATATCGCTGGGTTCAGCTCAAAGTTGACACCAAAAACAAATTCCATGGTGTCAATAACCTCCCTCCAGTATCTATGTAGCTTTGGACATCTCCACATCATATGGATGAGATCTCTCCTCAGATCTTCACACCTTGGACATTTAGCATTGGGTCTCCACCCAAGTAAAAATAGCTTCCGGGGTGGTGTAGTATGGGAACAAACGGGAAGTTCTTTGCGATGGGGATAAGGACACCAGCATTCTAGTATCTAATATATATCTCCATTGTTCCTCTGTTTTATCTCCCAAATCTTCTACCCATCAACGTTTACAAGGGAGTTCTTCTTTCCCATTTATCGCCACTTCACATAGGTTTTCATATATTGCCGATATCAATTTTCTAGTGAAGTCTGCATCGGCTACTTTATGAAGAACAGTGATCCCACTCCACTCCAGCAGCTTTAATTGTTTATCCAAAGCCTGCCTGATAAATTTCTCCTCTGTACTTTTCTGGGGACAATCCAGAATTCAGGATATTCTTTTACCTTCACCTTCAATGAAAATGGTAAACAGGACAAATAGGAAGGGTGAATCTCCCTCAAGCCTCGTACACACCATCTGATTTTCCGCAGACAAAACCTCTGACTCTTGTCTGAAGGCGTGTGCCTAGATTTTGTCTTGCATACAAACGGTACACAATTGTCGGCCAACAAACACGAACGTAGTAACGTACTAGATGTACTACGAGCCGCAAAAGAGCAAGTTCAGTTATCAGACGTCACCCTTTGTGCTCCTTCTGCTAATTTTGTTTTAGTTTGGTGAGTGATGATTCACACTTTTCATTTCCCACTTTTAATTTTGCGCTTTTCATTTCACGCTTTTCAGTTCGTTTCTGAATGGCCGTTCGCCAACCAGCCATGTTGCGGAATCGGAGGAGATAACGTGTTATTTATTATTGGCCTTGGAGCTATTTCTTTGACCCAAGTCCAGTCCAGGAACAGGAGGAGGAGGATTTCTTGGACCAAATATTGGTTGCTTTATTAATCGTGACCAATCATGTCATATGCCTTTGCTGCGGGAGCTCCAGGAGAATAATCCATATGTTTTTCGGAATTATCTCCGGATGAGGGAACCCTGCTTTCACCAACTCTTGGCATTGTTGGCCCCCTATATTAAGAAGTAGGACACATGCCTGAGACTTTTATTTTATTTTTTGGTTGAATAATAATGATTTGATTAGTTATATATTTCTATATTTTTGGATGCATAAAATGCACTTTTTGGTTAAGTTCTATTGGCAGATAGCATGTCTAATTTTATTTGTTTTCTTTTTTTAATACACAATAAAAAAATGGCTGTAAAGGATAGATAGGGGGCTTAGTTCCTCTTTAAAGTAACATTCAAGCTAGCATCTAACCAATCTTAAAACTGTCCCCTCCCCCCTCCTAACACCTATGCTAACCTGTGTAAGAAAGTATGTATGTACTTACCTATTTGCAGCCCGGTTCGGTCACCTGATCCCCTGTGTCGGCCAGCAGCAGCTGTATGGGAGAGAAGAGAGTGTGTGATTGGCTCACTGATTTTCCCAGAAGTCTGCACTAAGATACAAGTCAGGTTTTTGGCATCCCCTGCAACAAAAATTAAATTTTTGTTAAGATATACCCAATAGGAAATCACATCTAAAGGGATGCAGACCCTGCCACTTTCCTCATTAGAGCCCTAGAGCTGCAGCAGCTGGTTGATAAATATGAAACCACTCCCATTAGACTCACTTAGAACATGGGCACAGAGAAACACACAGGGATATCTTCAGAATAACAAAAGGTAGGGATCTGCAACAAAGTTTGGTAAAATCCCTGCAATGTACATAGGTCACCCAGAGGGGATTTTTTTTTTTCTCAACAAAAGTAGAGTTACTCTTTAGGAGCAAATCTCTTTGGAAGGTTTAATGTTCCTAACATAAAACGTCCACATGAACATGGGCTCACACCAAATAAACATGGCTAACACGGCAGATTTCCCTGGCCTCGTATAGCCATTGTGGTCAATTCTCCTGCCTAAGCCACAGCTGCCTGCAATTTTGGAATATTTCATACCACCGCTGAATCAGCCGTAGGAGGTTAAAGGACCAAAGAAAAGTCTAATTGTGAAGACTTTGGCACAATTTCCTGGACGGCACTGATACCCGTATAGTTTTCATGTCCTCGTCTACACTTAACATTACATGGAGAGGGGCCAACCAGGATTTTACAAGGTTTAAGTGAAAACTGCTGGCTTAATGCAAAGACCGTTATTGTTTGGCTTATGGAAATGTGCGGCCTGACTTTAGTAATACCAAATACAATGTCGGATGTTTTGCAGCTGATTTATAAAGATGAAACAAAGGTGCGTATTTATGAATTAAAAAAAAAAGAGAAAATCTGGAATAAACTGGAAGCGATAGATAATCCAGTGACTCGGCTTAACCTACTTACCTTTCTTACTACAGCAGAATGAGTATGGCCTCGTATAACCACTTGCCTACCGGGCACTTTCACCCCCTTCCTGCCCAGGCCAATTTTCAGTTTTTAGCGCTGTCACACTTTAATTTAAAATTGCACGGTCATGCATCATGCAACAATCTAATACAATTTCTTACCATTTTTTTTTTCACAAATAGAGCTTTCTTTGGGGGTTTTTTTTTTTTTTTGCTAAACAAAAAAAAAATCTCATAGTTTGTTATGAAATTTTGCAAACAGGTAATTTTTCTTCTTTACTGATGTGCGCTAATGAGGCTGCACTGATGAGGCGGTACTGATGGGCACTGATAGGTGGCACTGATGAGGAGGTGGCACTGATGAGGCTGCACTGCAAGACAGCATTGAAGGGCACTGATAAGTGGCACTGATGGGCAGCACTGGCAGACAGCACTGATGAGCACTGATAGGTGGCACCGGTGGGCACTGATGAGGAGGCACACTGATGAGGCTGCACTGATAGGCGGCATTGAAGGGCACTGATAAGTGGCACTGATGGGCAGCACTGGCAGGCAGCACTGATGAGCACTGATAGGTGACACTGATGACGTGGCACCGGTGGGCACTGATGAGGAGGCGCACTGATAGGCGGCATTGAAGGGTACTGAGCGGTGGCACTGATGGGCAGCACTGGCAGACAGCACTGATAGGTGACACTGATGAGGAGGCACTAATTTGCAGCACTGATTGGCAGCACTGATGAGCACTGATTGGCAGCACTGATGACCACTGTTTGGGAGCATTGGTGGGGACTGATTGGTAGCACTGGTGGGCACTTTAGGGACTGTACTGATGATCAGGGCTCCCTTTATCTCTCCTCGTGCTGTGAGGAAAGAAAGGCCGATGACCGGCTTGTGTTTACTTCATGATTAGCTGTCATTGGAGATAGCTAATCGTGTAGTAAGGGCCACTGTGATTGGCCTTTTACCCCGATTTGTGATCAGCTGAGTCCGAGGGACTCATTGAGCACAGAACGTGTGCACTGCATACTAGCACATTGTGAAAGACTTACCTTGAAACCAAGCCCTCCAGCAATGCCCTTTCATCGATGCAGAGGCTTCCATCTTCATCATTCCGGCTGCACTTGCATGAATGGCCGAGCTGCGATAATGTCATGACCACAACACAAAGCTCTAAAGCAGGGGTCTCAAACTGGCAGCGCTCCAGCTGTTGCGAAACTACAAGTCCCATGAGGCATTGCAAGGCTGATCGTTACAAGCATGGCTCCCACAGGCAGAGGCATGATGGGACTTGTAGTTTTGCAAAAGCTGGAGGGCCGTCCAGTTTGAGACCCCTGATCTAAAGGAATGGCATGGGTATGCCGTTCCTTCAGAGCGCATGCACCGGTGATGTCACTAGAATATCTCCTAAACAGTGTACATTTAGGAGATATTTGTTTAGTCTACAGGAAAGCTTTATAATAGGCAAAAATACAAATTGAGAGTTTACTACCACTTTAACATCATTATGTGTGCATTAATTCTGATATGTATACGTTAATTCTGATATGTCATGATTGGGGGTTGCCACCTGTCCGGGATTCACCCGGACAGTTCAGATTTTGGATCATGTGTCCAAGTTTCAGACCACTTGAAACCTGGACACATTATTTAGATTGGACTGTGGCTTCAAGTAACCGAGTACCACAACCACCGAGTGCATAGGCATGCTCATGGGCCAGGTGTGCCTGGGCTTACCCTATTCAGCCAGGTTGGCAACTGTCTGGAGGGCTAACTGCAGTTGTCTAAACTGAGTGTCTATGACACTCTCGCACACTGCCCAGAGCCAATACAATTCTGCCCCTCACCCCACATGGGCAGGAAAGGAGAGAGGGCTCGATCTGCGCCTCCTTCTCCCACCCCTACCTCTCGGTGTCTGCGTGGGTAGGAAATTTACTAATACAGTACATGGTGGATGAAAGGTGCCAATGCCTGATCCTCCATCCTCCGGTGAATGAGGTCACTGTCTTTGATCTAAGTCTCCCCCTTCTCTCCCTTCTCTCTCCTACCTGAGTGAGTACACTAAGGTGAGGGGGGCTGCATTGCTGCGTACACACGACCGGACTTTCCAGCAGACTAGGTCCGACGGTCTTCCCGACAGACTTTTGGCGGAGTTCCGATGGACTTTCCGAGCGAACGGACTTGGCGACAGGAACGAAGTCCGTTCGAAAGTCTGTTCATTTTGAGCGTGATGATGTAAGACAGGACTAAAAAAGGAAGTTCAATAGCCAGTAGCCAATAGCTGCCCTTGTGTCGTATTTGGTCCGTCGGACCAGCATACAGGCGAATGGTTTTCCCGATTTATAGTCCGTCGGAATTGAGTCCATTGGATAGATTTAAAACATTTATATTTCTAGGTCCGTCTGATTTTTTTTTTTTTGAAAAATGATCGCACTAGCCCATACGCGATCGGTTTGTCTGACGGACTGATCCCGTCGGACCTTGTCTGCCGGAAAATCTGGTCACGTGTACGCATCATTAAGGCCTGTACACACGATCTGACTTTTTGACAACAAACATGCAAATTAGCTGTTTTAAGGGAACATCCGACTGTGTGTACGCTCCATCGATCAAACTTTTTCGGTTTTCATCGGACTTTTGTTGGCTGTGCGAACGGACAAACTTTTTGACAACATAAGTCTGATGGAGCAAAGTCCGATCGTGTGCACACAAAACCATCGGACTTTTGTACAAAGTACAAACACGCATGCTCAGAACCAATGCAAAAGATCAGACAACAATACAGAAGTTCACCAAAGGTGGCGCTGGAGTAATTGAACTGTAATTGTCGTCAGTATGTTGAAACGTCACTACCTTCGTGTTTGTTGCCTAAAAAGTCTGATTGTGTGTATGCAATACAAACTTACAGCCAACGCCCTTTGTACAAAAATCCAAGGGAAAGTTTGTACAAAGTCTGATCGTGTGTATGGGATTATAGTGATGTTCTGCAGACTCTGAGGTAAGGGGGGTTTGGGAACCCTGAATTAAGGGGGAATGCTGGGAACTCTGATGTAAGTGGTCGGGCTTTTGTGAGCAGAAACCCCCCTTACATCAGAGTTCCTCTCTACAACAGAGTCCAGAACGTTCCCCCTTAAAAATTTTTTATAAAAATGCTGTGCGCCGCTGAAGTTTTCGGGTTTGGCTTGAAGAAAAGGTGGCAACCCTAGTCATGATATGTAACTATGCAAGTATAGATGTCTGTATGACTGCAAATATTAAAAACAAAGAACTACGAAAAAAGTAAATCTTTCCAAACTGGAATATACGTATATCCAGAAGAAATGTCCCTATGGAAGATTTCCCCTCATGCTTCAATGAAGAATGAAGCGAGCTGCAGGAAGGAGTGTTCAAATTTTTACATTTATCTTACTTCCAGTTCCAGTGACACTGTCACCAGGACAAGAAGAGAGAGGGAATCTCCCTAGCGGGGACACAGATGGCCATAAAAACATAACAGGGGACTCAAAACTTAACAGAGGACTCTCCACTCCCCCCTTCTCCTATCTTCTCCCCCCTTCTCCTATCTTCTCCCCCCTTCTCCTCTCCTTTCCCTTCGATAACTGTATCTTGCATGTTCATGACTAATAATAGGTTAAGTTACTTTACCTTTATCTATAGTGCAAATGACAATACTTTTCTCCGATTACTTTGTTGTTATGTTAACATTGGATACCAACTGATAGCTTGAACCTGTTTCAGTTTCTATCATTGTACCACTTTATTTTGATACAATAAAGAAATATTGACATTAAAAAAAAAAAAAAAAAAAAAAAAAACTTAACAGGGGTTCTAATCTTTTCTAATCTAAAATGTTAAGCCGCGTACACACGGGCGGACTGTCTGGCCAACTTAGTCCGCCGAAACACATTTCAGCGGACAGTCCGCTCGTGTGTGGGCTTCAGCGGACTTTTTCAGCGTGCAGTCTGGCGGACTAAGTATTTCGGAATTTCCGTAATATTGTCCGTCAGACTTTGGTTTCAGCGGACAGTCCGCTCGTGAGTAGGCTAGTTGGACGGACTAAGTATGGCGCATGCTCAGAAAGGATTTACACGGCGGAAGGGTGCATTGCAGTTTATTGGACTTCCTATTTCTAGTCCCGTCGTACGTGCTGTACACGTCATCGCGCAAACTTTCGGCGGACTGTTTTGCATCCGTGTGTGGTCAAGTCCGTTCATTCCAAAGTAGGACGGACTGTCCGTCGGATTGTCTGACGGACTTAGTTGGCCAGACAGTCCGCCCGTGTGTACGCGGCTTTAGTTATACTTTAACCTGTTTGCTGCCGCCCATGTAAGGGTTACATCAGCAGCAGCACCGGCATGTAAACAAACTCCCTGCTGCTGTAGCAGTCAGGCTCGGTTCACACAGGGGCGACCCGTCAGGCGACTTAGCCGCCTGACAAGTCGTGTCCTGCTCTATGCAATGGAACCGTTCTAATCGGAGCGACTCAAGTCGCTCCGACTTAGAAAAAGGTTCCTGTACGACTTTTGGGGCGACTTGCGTTGACTTCTATACAGAAGTAATTTCACAAGCCGCCGCTAAAGTCGGATCCCGGTCGCCTGAGGCAGTCACGCTGCAAGTCGTGCTGCCTCAGTGTGAACGGGCTCTCAGGAGTGTGTTTACCTTTTTATTCCCAGCTGCAGACTTCCTTGTAGAAATGTTTCAGGTGTTGATCAGCTTCAATGGAAAGCATATGATATGCAAACATTTATTTTGCTCAACAACTACCTGTAGAATATTTCCCAGAAAAAAGGCATGGTGTGCCACTCAGGCTCTCTAGGCGGGGGGTACTAGTACTGAGTAGGGATGAGCTTCGTGTTCGAGTCGAACATACGTTCGACTCAAACATCGGCTGTTCGCCCGTTCGGCAAATTCCGAACATTATGGGCCGTTCGCGCCAAATTCGCGTGGCGCTCACGGCCCACAATGCACTGCGTCATCGCAGTGCATTTCTGGCTCATGATTGCCCCGCATGCTTGGCCAATCACAGCGCCAGCAGCGAGGAGAGCCATGATTGGCCACAGGCAGGATGCCTGTGGCCAATCATAGCTCAGGCTGTATAGTACACGCCCCACACTATATACGGCCGCCAGCGCGGCGGCCTTGTGTAGTGTGTTGACGTCTGAAGCAGTTAGTGGGTGTTCTGTGTACCTTCAACACAGTATACACCGATCATTATCGGCCGATTTTCGATCTTGTTTTTCTGTAGTGGTTGTTGTCTGCGTGCCCTGACCGCAATATACACCGCTATATTCACCTCACCTATATAGCTAGTGATCTATCTTTTATAATAGAGCTTGCAGTCAGTAGTGTTAGGAGCTTGTGCGTGCTGTCTGCATGCTCTGTACCCAGTACACACCGCTATATCCACCTACATAGCTCTTCTCTATTTGAGCCCACTTGCCATCTGCAGGAGTTATTGGAAGTTGTGTGTGCCTCCAGCACAGCACAGTATACATCTGTATATACCCCTTTATCTCTGGTGTTCTATAATAAAGGCATCTGCAGGAGTTAGTGGGTGTTTTGTGCCTCCAGCACAATATACACCTGTATCTACCGTTTATTGCTGTTCTCTAATAGAGCCATCTGCAGGGCTTAGTGGGTGTTGTGTGACTCCATTACAGTATACCCCTTTATCTCTGGTGTTCTATAATAAAGGCATCTGCAGGAGTTAGTGGGTGCTGTGTGCCTCCAGCACAATATACACTACCCAACTGCTGTTTTACCCAACTCCCTTCAGGCCATTACCATGTCTGGAAGGCCAGCAAGGAGAGGCAGACAGGCGCGAGCCGATAAAAGAGGGCAAGCAGGCTCTGTGTCTAGAGACAACAGTGCTGGTCGTGGACGCGGTGCATTGTCATCAGCACGTGGCCATGGGACACGCTTGTCCTTCTTTTCGGCAGCTGGACATGTTGAACAGCAACATGCCAACGACTTGGTAGAGTGGATGACCAAGCCCTGTTCATCCTCCTCATCCTCTCTCACCCAGTCTCAGGGTACTAGCAAAGCAGCTGCCAACGCATCGTCTTCCCTCCTCTCAATGTCATCATCAGTGACTCCTTCCCTAGACCCACCACGCCCTTCTGAGGAGTCTCCTGAACTCTTTGAGCACAGTGTTGGGTACATGCTCCAGGAGGATGCCCAGTGTTTTGTAGGCTCTGATGATGACACTCAGCTAGAGGAAGGCAGTAGCGTGAATGCAGAGAGAGGGGATGCTCAAGAAGGACAGCAATCTGCCAGTCATGTTCCACAAGCTGCAGCATATTGCCAGGTTTGCTACAGCGATGAAGAGGGAGGGGATGATGAGGGCACTGACTCCACGTGGGTGCCTGGTAGGAGAGAGGAGGAGGAGGAGGAGGAGGCACATGTCCAACGAAGCAGGATGCCCTCCGGGGGCCAGCTTAGGGGCAGCACACCGACTGAATCACACCGCAGAGCTCCGCCTGTGCAGGGCGCTGCCTCTGCGCGTTATTCTAAAAGTTCTTTGGTGTGGGCCTTTTTTGAGATGAGTGCATCAGATCGCACCGCTGCTATTTGCAACATATGTCTCAAGCGTATCTCGTGTGGCCAAAACATCAGCCGCTTGGGCACCACATGCTTGACCAGACATATGTTGACCCGCCATGCAGCTCGTTGGCAAGCGTACCTCAAAGACCCACACCAAAAAACAAAGCGGACCTCTCCTTGCTTCTCATCAGCTGGCATCTCCAACCCCACTAGACCTTCAGTCCTCTCTGAAACATGCTCTGAGAGGAATGAAGGTGTAGAATTAGGTGTGTCACAGCCAAGTGCTTCCGGGCACTCTGCTAGCAGTACACCCACGTCCGATTATAGCAGGCAAATGTCCCTGCCCCAGCTGCTGGACCGGCGAAAGAAGTTCACTCCCAGCCATCCACATGCCCAGCGGTTGAATGCTAGCTTGGCTAAAATGCTAGCACTTCAACTGCTGCCTTTTCAGTTGGTAGACTCGGCCCCCTTCCGTGAGTTTGTACAATGTGCGGTTCCTCAGTGGCAGGTCCCCAAACGCCACTTTTTCTCACGGAAGGCGATTTCGGCTCTCTACCGGCATGTGGAAAGCAATGTCCTTGCCTCACTGGACAGGGCGGTCAGCGATAAGGTGCATATTACCGCTGACTTATGGTCCAGCAGGCATGGACAGGGACGTTACCTGTCTTTCACGGCCCACTGGGTCACTCTTCTGGCAGCTGGGAAGGATGCAGGACAAGATGCAGTAGTGTTGGAGGTTGTTCCGCCACCACACCTCCAAAATGCTACTATTGGTTGTGACACACCTCTCTCCTCCACCCCCTCCTCCTCTTCTTCCTCCATGGCCTCTTCCAGTGCTCTGTCATCAGAACCAGCGGTGCTCCGTAGGCGTTCCAGGGGCTACGCAAGTACGCAAGCAAAACGATGCCATGCCGTGCTTGCGCTGGTTTGTTTGGGGGACAGGAGCCACACTGGGGCGGATGTTTTGTCAGCTCTGCAGGGGCAGGCCGAGAGGTGGTTGACGCCATGCCAGCGTAAGCCAGGAATGGTGGTTTGTGACAATGGCACCAACCTCCTCTTCGCCCTCCGACAGGGACAACTGACCCATGTGCCCTGTGTAGCTCACGTCCTTAACCTGGTGGTGCAGCGGTTCTTGGGCAGGTACCCCAGCTTACAGGATGTCCTGAAGCAGGCCAGGAAAGTCTGTGTGCATTTCCGCTGATCATTTAATGCCTGTGCTCGGCTGGCTGAGCTCCAAAAGGAGTTGAACCTGCCCAAGAACCGCCTTATATGTGACATGCCCATCAGGTGGAACTCAACGTTGGCCATGCTGCAGCGGCTGCACACGCAGCAGAGGGCCATCAATGAGTACCTGTGCGACTACGGCACCAGGACAGGGTCAGGGGAGCTCGGTTTTTTTCTCACCACGCCAGTGGGGCATGATCAGGGATGCATGCACTGTCCTGTCACCGTTTGAGGAGGCCACAAGGATGGTGAGCAGTGACAGTGCATGCATCAGTGACACTGTACCTCTTGTCCGCCTCTTGGAGCATACGCTGCGTGGAATAATGGACAGGGCACTTGAGGCAGAACAGAGGCAGGAAGAGGAGGACTTCCTTGCCTCTCAAGGCCCCCTTTATCCAGACAGTGTTCCTGCTGTGCCACCCATCACACAGGAAGAGGATGAGGAGGAGGAAGAGGAGGAGGAGGATGATTGTGTCAGCATGGAGGTGGAGGCTGGCACTCAGCATCAGCAGCAGCAGTCTTGTAGGGATGATTTACAGTCCCAAGAAACACGTGGACTTGTATGTGGCTGGGAGGAGGTAGCTGCGGATCATGTTGCCCTTAGTGACCCAGAGGACTCCGGACCGAATGCCTCAGCTAACCTACGCTGCATGGCCTCCCTGATCCTGCAAAGCCTGCGGAAGGATCCTCGTATTCTTCGGATCAAGGAGAGGGACCATTACTGGCTGGCCACTCTCCTTGATCCACGGTACAAGGGTAAGGTTGCCGACCTTATCTTGCCATCGCAGAGGGAGCAGAGGATGAGACATCTCCGGGATGCCTTGCAGAAAGGTCTGTGCAACGCGTTCCCAGAGACTGGGAGGTTACAAACTCCTGGTCCTGGACAACGTGTTGCTGAGGCATCGGTCAGAAGGAGCGGTGGAGAAGGTGGCCGTCTGACTGATGCTTTCAGACAATTTTTTAGTCCGCAGCCCCAAGGTATGATCGGTTCCAGCAACCATCGCCAGCGTCTGATTTACATGGTGCAGGAATACCTAGGGGCAAGGTCAGACTTGGACACCTTTCCCACCGAAAATCCTCTGGCTTACTGGGTCTTGAGGATAGATCACTGGCCAGAGCTTGCACAGTATGCAATTGAGCTACTGGCCTGTCCTGCATCCAGCGTTCTTTCGGAACGCACCTTCAGTGCTGCTGGTGCCTTGGTTACCGATCACAGGGTGCGCCTGTCCACCGAATCAGTTGATCGACTGACCTTCATCAAGATGAATCAGTCTTGGATCACCCACAGCTACCAAGCACCTATAGCTGATGTAACCAAATAATTTTTTTTGAAATATCACATCCCTTCAAGACTATGCTGATGCTGAGTGACTGTCCTGTTATGTTGATTGTCTATCCTCTTCCTCCTCCGCTGATATGTTGGAAGAACATTTCTGGTTCTGGGTGATGCCATCAGCCCAATTTTTCTGCCCCTGTTTAACAGGGGCGTTTAATTACTATTTTTGATGCAATGCTTTGCAGCAGGGCTAATTCCTGCAATAAAACTAGAGTATATGGGAGAGGTTGCAGTGTGGTGGCACCAGCACCAGTGCCTAAGGCCCAATTTTTCTGCCCCTGTTTAACAGGGGCATTTAATTACAATTTTTAATGCAATGCTTTGCAGCAGGGCTAATTCCTGCAATAAAACAAGAGTATATGGGAGAGGTTGCAGTGTGGTGGCACCAGCACCAGTGCCTAAGGCCCAATTTTTCTGCCCCTATTTAACAGGGGCGTTTAAGTACAATTTTTGATGCAATGCTTTGCAGCAGGGCTAATTACTGCAATAAAACTAGAGTATATGGGAGAGGTTGCAGTGTGGTGGCACCAGCACCAGTGCCTAAGGCCCAATTTTTCTGCCCCTGTTTAACAGGGACATGTAATTACAATTCTTGATATAATATTTCACAGGAGGGCCCGTTCCTGTGCCCACCCAGAGTAACTGTGAGGACTTATAGTGTTGTGGCACCAGCACCACAACCACCAAAGGTCAATTTTTCTACCATTGTTCAACAATGGCATGTAATTACAATTCTTGATATAATCGTTCACAGCAGGGCGCTACAGCACCCACCAAGAGTCACTTTCAGGGCTTACAATGTTGTGGCAAAACCAACACCTTGTTCCGCCATTTCTGCAGAGCATATAGGGCAGGCCCCTACTTTCAAACATCCAACTTACAAACATCTCCTACTTGCAAACGGAAGGAGACAACAGCAAGTGAGTTGAAAAAAGATGGACGACAAAACAAATTATACAGGGGTGATAACCCTTCCCTATGTTTTCCAAAAAGCTTAAAAATAGTTTTTTTGACTAGAGCTACACTTTAAAAATGTACCAGTTGAAAATTACAAACAGATTCAACTTAACACAACAAACCTACACAGTCCCTGTCTTGTTTGCACCGCCTGTATACTGCTGTTCTGAATATATAGGGCCTGGGGGCCACACGCATTTCCTTTTTTTAATATGGGTACGGGGTTCCTCTTAATATGCGTACAAGACCCAAAGGGGCTGGTAATGGGCAGGGAGGGCTACCCATGCCATTTTTCTCAATGATTTTCAACCATATTGCAGGAACCAGATATAACATTAAAACCGCAAGCAGTTTTAAATGATGTTATTTCCGTTTAATGTCATTTTGTACATGGACTGTTCTAAACACGGGAAACACGTGACACTTCACAGGCATACTACAGACACCCCCCAGGCACCATATTTAAAGGAATATTTCACTTTTTTTTTCACTTTAATCGTCATTAAAATCAGTGCTCCCGCCAAAACGGCCATTTTTAAAAACATTTTAGGCATTGACCCATGTCCCCTGGGGCAGGAGCCAGGTCCCTAAACCCTTTTTAGGACAGTATCTTGCATATTAGCCGTTAAAATTAGCACTTTTAATTTCGAACGTTCGAGTCCCATAGACTTCAATGGGGTTCTAAAGTTCGTACGAATTTGGGGTCCGTTCGAAAGTTCTGGTGCGAACCGAACCGCGGGGTGTTCGGCTCATCCCTAGTCCTGAGCATCCGCTGCTGACAGTGCTTACATGGGAGGGAGCTTGTCCCGCCTCCTGCTGAAGATTAGAGGTAAGGAAGCTCTCCCAATGGCTGCACATCTATGTGATCCCTGAGGTGACCGTGTAAGTGGCAACAGCAGCCTGGACTCCAACCAGGCCACACCTCCAACGCCAGGCCAACGCATTTCAAATTGCTGTTTGGCTCAATACACTCTTGCAGCTAGAATCAGGAACGCACACAGAGTGACTGATACTGACAGGATCTCTGCTGCTATTTTCCTATCTAAAAAAATAGCACTCACCAAAAAAAAACATTATTTTGTTCTGTGTTCACAAATTCATATACATACTGCTGCCTGCAGAATTGGACACTAAGTAAAAACGAAAAGGGGCCAGCTTCCTATCATAGCTAGACCCCTCTACCTGCTGTACAAAGGGAAAGTAGCAGAAGGAAAAGCCTTCCTAAAACTGACAAAAAAGTCATAATTGCAACAAACTAACTAAGCAAGAACCAAATAGAAGAGAACATTCCTCAATGAACATAGGAGAAAATGATTTTACACTGAGTATGAAAAATACTATTTTCACTGTTGTTAATTAAAGGACACAACACCATAGATGTGTTTAAATTTGGGACCTCTAAAACCAGTCTCGAAATTTAGGGGTGGACCAAGGACACCTAAAAAGAACCAAAGTAGAAAACTCTTAAGCCCAGAGGAAGTCACATTCACCCTGCAGAATTTGAGAAACGTGTGGACAGAAGGAAAGACCAGGTTGCATCTTTACAAATTTGAGAAACCAAAGCCTGACGATGAATGGCCCAAAAGGCACTGAACTCTGGTACAGAGGTTGCTCTGGTCTGGTACAGCAGTTGAAGCCTTTATGATTAAACCCAACCTTATGGGTAAAACATCTCAGTGAAGAAAGTCCAAGGCAGGAACTCTTTGTTCATGTTGCATGAACGATTACATTTACCAGTGCTGGAAGTTTTTTCACACTGCAGCCAGTCTTTTCCTTTTGGATTTGTGTAGCTTAAAAACTGGTCTTTGGAATTCACCATGAGATGGCTATCCCCCACACAAGAAGTTCTGATCCAACAGAGTTGGAAGGATATATTCTGCCATTCTCAACCAGGGTTTAGTGGAACCCTGGAGTTCCTGCAGAGGTTGCTAGGGGTTCCTTGGGTTGTGGCTGGTAAACCACCTATTTTACGGTGTGGGAGGCTTCAGTGTTAGTGAGTCCCTGTAAAAAGCCAACTCAGGGTTTCCCAGGGTGCAGAGTCTAAGCCCCAGCCTGCTTCTTAACCAGGGCCCTTGATAGTGAGGATGGACTTGCAGCAAACTGGAACCAGGTTACAGCCCCCAGGTACTCCTACTGAAGAAACAGAAGATTAGTTGCACACCATGGAAAGAAGAACTTCTGTAGAATAGTTACTTTATTGTCAAGGTGCCAAAAGACATAGACAGGACGTTACAGGAACATTGGTTGACTGGTTTCACGCGGATAACTCGTGTGAACAAGCAAGAGTTATCCATGTGAAACCGTTCTACCAATGTTCCTGTAACGTCCTGTCTTGACAATAAAGTAACTATTCTACAGTTCTTCCTTCCATGGTGTGCAACCAATCTTCTTTTTCTTCAATTACTATTGACGGTGGTGAGCCAGAGCCAGCACCCATGAGGAAATCTTTATCCACAGTCTGAGCGGTGTTACACGCTTTCTGCCCCAGGTATGCCCAGCTGAAGATTCAGAGACCACTTGCGTATGCAGAGCACAAATGACAGGAGATAGAAGAAGATCCAAGAAACAAGCAGAGGTCAGGGTGGATGGCAGGCAAGCACAAACGGTAGATGAAGTCAGGGTCAGTACATTGAAAGTCAGACACTAAATACAGGTAATACTAGGCAAACAGGAGCACAGAGAACTAGGAAGTTGCTCAGGCAACACAGGCTGTACTGAGCATGTCTTATATAGGGAGGCAGGTCAGGAATTGATAGAAGGGAAAGGAATATAGACCCACAGTATAGCAAGCAATGCCAATAGATGAACAGAGAAGCCAAACAACATATGTGAATGGAATCAATCACAGGTCTAGCAGAACCACCGCAGGAAAGAGGTACAAATTTCACAGGCAGGAAACTGCAGGCTAAACCATGACATGGTGCCTACAGAGTTTAAGGACCAGCACCACTTAGCAAAGCCAGCAGCATGATACCCAAATATCTCTTTAGCAGTCTTTAAGGGTAGCATTCTGAGCACCAATTTAAGAGAGGCATTGTTCCTATTGACCACCAACATAAGGGGCATTGTTCCTATTGACCGCTGATGAATTGGTTTTAATAAGGGCTCATTGAGACCTGAAAATTATATTAGGGGTTCCTCTATCGGTAAAAAGTTGAGGAAGGCTGTTCTACCTCCTCCGGGCACTGCAATTGCATGGGGTAGAGCCACTAGAGGGAGCTGAACAAATTTTAATATTCTCATTCCCATAGTCCCATTCTCCCGTAGGCGGCAAGATACCCAACAGCATATACAGTACATCTATGATGCTGTGTCGCTTCAATGACGGAGAAAATACTTTCTGGATAAAGTCCTAAACAAATAAACCTGATGCACTTAGTTAGCAGCAGTAAAGTATAAATCGGGTGACAATAACAAGAATAATAATCTGTTTAGTAAACCAACACAATGCAAAGTGTACAGAATGTTTTATGATTCCTCCTCCCGGGCTCTTTTCACCAAGCTGCATAACATCACTTTGTTATGTCAATGGGTCTCCCAAGACAATTTGGGTACATGGAGTCTCGTGACACAGCCCTGTATATAACAGTGTGGGAGATCAGACAGTACAAAAGGATTATACAATAAAGTAAGGTTTAACCAAATACAGGAAACACCCTTATTTTTATAGGCCTTGTCGTATATTTACCATTACTCACGGCCACATTGGATTTCACAATGTGTTGATTCTGAACAGGGGCAAGTTACTTCCAAGTTCTGTATGTCTTTTAAATGCTTTTTTCCCCTGACATTAAGTTCAACATAAACTGCCATTTATTTTAGAGAAATTAATAATTAGCTAGCATGTGTGAGGTGAATGAGCCTTAGGTATGGAACACACTGTGACAGGACTACCATGACCTACTGAAAAAACCCATCAACAAAACAGTTTTGAATTCAAGGAGGTTTACTGTGTATCAGAATTATGAAAAATATTCTGACATGGGGGGTATAGGAAAACTTCACAAGCTGTGCTTTCCCAGGACGTTTAACTATTGATTATGTATTTGGTGCACGGAAAATTGATTTATGTAATGACTTTGTGTGATCTGCTCCAAAAAAAAAACATTGTTCAGAAAATGAGTTTGGGTTCTACCAATATTTTGCGAAAAATAAAGGTGTGGAGTGGTGTGCCAACCAGATGATAGCACAAGACAGTCAAGATCCTGCTTTATAAATACATTGGAATGTGTTTTTAATTTTAATTTAAGGCTGATCTTCAGGTTTCATTTAAAAAGGTTCATCAGTTGTTGTTTTTTGGGGGGAGAAAATATGCAGCCCATTCATAAAGAAGACCACAAAATCTAGGAAACCCCCCAGAGTATGTGACACAAATGTAGCCTTCTAAAAACTCATACACATAAAAGGCCACAAATCCTAGGGGACAATCAGAGTGTGTTGCGAAGTAAACTGTAGGTGAAATAGTAATCCTTCACCGACAACGTAGCACACCAAGCCTCTTACCATTAGATGTGGATCACTAAATTATAGGTGATCTACTAGCGCTTCAACATTCTTCAGGCTCACCCTTGTTCAACAAAGATAGCATCAGACTAGATCCTGTTGGCTTCTCTGAGAACATCAACTGCAATAAACAGGTGGTCTGGAGAATGCTGGCCACCATGCTATCATTGATGAACAAGGGTGAGCGCTGGTAGACCACCTATAATTTAGTAGTCCACAGCTAAGGGTAAGAGGCCCGGTGTGCTACGTTGTTGTGCTACGTTGTTGGTGGGGAATTACTATTTCACCTACAGTTTACTTCGCAAAACACACTGGGTGTCACCTAGAATTTGTGCACTTTTATATGTATGAGTTTTTTTTGAAGGCTACATTTGTGTCACATACTCTGGGAGCTTCCTAGGATTTGTGGTCTTCTTTATGCATGGACCTTTAAAGCGCCGCTGCATTTTTTCTTCATATGTTTTAATTGTCACCTACAATTTATGCTAGCTGCAGTCCCCAACCCAAACGCAGTAGAAATTCTTTTGTTAGGTTTTTTTTTTTTTTTTTTTTCTGTTTCAATGGTGTCTATTAAAGATTTTCAGTACAGAGCAATATAATCTTTATACATTTTGTACAGTATGTATAGCCACAAGGGAATCATTTTTTGGTCTCTTAACATAACAAAAAATGCCAAGTCTTTGGGAGGTGTGACACCTAGTTATTGTAACAAAATAATCTGTGTATATGACTCCATTAGTTGTGTTTTTAAATTAAAGGTCAGCAGCTACAAATACTGCAGCTGATGACTTTTAATAAACAGGCACTTACTAGTCCAAGGATCCAGCGTTGTCCTTACCTGGGCCGGGTCTTCACCACTTTTTGGGTCCCCAATGCCGCCCTGCTAACTGCCGGCTCCCCTCTGTGCATAAACAGGCAGTGCTGTTCTTTGTGAATGGTCCTGCAGTCTCCTGGGACCTGTTATATATCCCAGGAGGATGTTGGCATAGCTCCCAACTGTCCCTGGTTTCGAGGGACTGTCCTTAATTTGGAACAATGTCCCTCTTTCTTCCTCATTTGTCTCTCATTTTGGTCTCCTTTATATAGTTGTATATAAATTGCATTTTATCTTTCAAAAAGCCTGTGACACAAATGTAGCCTTCTAAAAATTCATACACATAAAAGGCCACAAATTCTAGGGGACAATCAGAGTGTGTTGCGAAGTAAACTGTCGATAAAATAGTAATCCTCCGACAACATAGCACACCAAGCCTCTTACCCTTAGATGTGGACCATTAAATTATCGGTAATCTACTAGCACTTCAACATTCCTCAGGCTCACCCTTGTTCAACAAAGATAGCATCATACTAGATTCTGTCGGCTTCTCTGAGAACATCAACTGCAATAAATAGGTGGTCTGGAGCATGCTGGCTACCTGCTGATTGCAGTTGATGTTCTCAGAGAGGCTGACAGGATCTAGTATGATGCAATCATTGATGAACAAGGGTGAGCCTGAGGAGTTTTAGAGCGCTGGTAGACCACCTATAATTTAGTAGTCCACAGCTAAGGGTAAGAGGCCCGGTGTGCTACGTTGTTGGTGGAGAATTACTATTTCACCTACAGTTTACATTCGCAAAACACTCTGATTGTTCCCTAGGATTTGTGGCCTTTTATGTATATGAATTTTTAGAAGGCTACATTTGTGTCACATACTCTGGGAGCTTCCTAGGATTTGTGGTCTTCTTTATGTATGGACCTTTAAAGCACCGCTGCATTTTTTCTCCATATGTTTTAATTGTCATCTACAATTTATGCTAGCTGCAGTCCCCAACCAAAACACAGTAGAAATTCTTTTGTTAGTTGTTTTTTTTTTTTTTATTAAAGGTCAGCAGCTACAAATACTGTAGCTGATGACTTTTAATAAACAGGCACTTACTAGTCCAGGGATCCAGCATTGTCCTTACCTGGGCCGGTTCTTCACCACTTGCCGCCCTGTAAACTGCCGGCTCCCCACTGTACATACACAGGCAGTGTTGTTCTTTGTTTACGGTCCTACAGCCTCCTGGGACCTGTTACATCTCCCGGGAGGTTGTAGGCATAGCTCCCAACTGTCCCTGGTTTTGAGGGACTGTCCTTGATTTGGAACAATGTCCCTCTTTCCTCCTCATTTGTCCCTCATTTTGGTCTGCTCTATAGTGTTGTATATAAATTGTACTTTTTCTCTTTCAAAAAGTGTTTCCCAGTGCTAAACCTTTCATCCAATTTCTAAATTGCTGCATCTGGAAATTTCAAATGCCAGTATAAAGGAATAGTAGTGGTAAAAAAAGCACTTGCGGGTTTAAATAATCTTTTTTTTGTAATTCTCTATTAAGGGGGCATGGCAAAGGGGCGTGTCCCATGCCTACATACTTTTACTAATAGATGTGCCCTGTTCCCTTCTAAATAAGTTGGGAGGTATGGGAGTGGGTACCTGCCAGGAATAGTTACTCACTCCCTGAAAATAAAACAACTGCCAAAAGCGGAAGAGGAGATGGATCAGCATGTAGGCAGGTTCAGGGTGGGTCTTCCATGTGGCTCTTTTAAATCCTTCCAGGAAGGGGGATGATTTCACTTCCTTCCTGGCAGGATCCCTTAAATATGACGGGATGAGCTTTGTATAGAGGAGAGAGCCCTGACCATGGGAAGGGTTGCCATGTGAGAGATGAGCACCTAGGGGCAGTGACTTAATTACCTTTACACCCTTGGTGGGGATTCCTCGAGGAGATGGGTACAGTGATGCATCACCTGCCTTAAAGAGTCCTATGACAGTATTTGGAGGTAGAATATCATGTTGAACTGTGTTGGGGTCCAAGACACATATTGGCTGTATCACCACTTAATATTCGGCAGTAAAGAAGTTCCTTTGCATGCAGCCTCAGTGTTCAATTCTTTGAGTATCGCAATAGAAGTAGTGAGAAGGAGAATTAACAGTAATGTCACCTACCCGTACCTTGATGTTGAGCCCTGGAAGGATGAGGGCCAATGCCTGGATACCTCTGGGAGTGAGGAGGTCAGGTCGTGCAACCATGAGGGTGGAAAGGGGTTCCATTCTTTAGCCACCACCCACACATCGAGAGATTGAGAAATACAGGGCAAGGTCTGGCATGTTCAGAAGGTTAGTCTTTGTTAGGGGTGACCCGGCTGCTCGCTGTGGCCACATGTGCGGCAGACCATCACCTGCTAACAAGCAGAACTTCCATTTTTAGATGAAGTTCTGCATTAAATAGTTCATTTGGATGGACCTGGTCCAAATGAACTATTTACCATAGATTTACTAACAGTTGCAGCAGCTGTAAGCCCTGTATAAAGTTTTATGTCGACTTGGCTACATACAGTACACAATGTTGTGTTCTGGCATCGGGACGAGAACTTCCCGGACCACACCTGAAACAAAACTGAGTCGGGCTGAGCACTGCTCGGCCAATTACGGGAGTTAATACAAAGCTTACGCCAATCAGAGGAAGCTTTTACTGAATAACCAACAAAACAACCAAAAATCAAAGTGGCGCATATTCTGGGGTTACAGTATGCTTCACATATTCCTGGGTCACCCTTGATATAAATACACCATTGACATTGCACATTCTCTCTCCGTATAGTGCTTGTTATATTTAATCATGCTATCTGTTCCTACTTGATTACTCAGTAGATGTTCCAAGTTTAGCATTAATGCACTAATTCACATACAAAGGAAAGAAAATCAGTCTTGACTGTATTGTAATCTTGTGGTATCAGAAAAGCATGTACTCGGTAAATACGCCTTCCTATTGTATTGTGTAGTGGGCTAGGTGATAACATTGACACATACCTTTCTATCACATCGGAGCCAACTGACTAATTGTCAATGTTAATTATTTGAGTTTGGCAAACGATCTGAGTTTAGAGAATGGGGCATAATGCCACGCGGAATTGTAGATCATGAACAAGCTTCCAAGGCTTTGTTTGAAGCCACGTAAAAGAAATGCTCCATTGTCTAAAAACTGCAAGACTGACCAAAGATTGTCTTAGAGCCGGCCATAGATAGATCGAAATACGCCCGCCTCCGATTTCAATTCATCTATAGGCAGGCTGGTCTATTGACTTCAGTACAACCAGCCTGTTGTTGTTTTTTTTTTACGATTACTGTCGTGGGCTATAATTGCTTTGCTCACAAAAGTAGAGACTCCCAATCAACTGAAGATCAGGTGAACAGAATACATTTAGGGCTCGTTTACACTTACTTCGACTTCAACATACATTAATGCCGTGTACAAAGTCAGACGGAATAATTTCATTGGATATTCCGATCGTGCGTGGGCTTCAGCTGACTTTTTTTTTCCCGAATATTCTGATGGACCTAGAAATAGAACATGTTTTAAATCTTTTCGACGGAATCAATTCCTATCAGGAAAACCGTTCGTCTGCATGCTGTTCCGACGGACCAAAAACAACGCAAGGGCATCTATTGACTACTGGCGATTCAACTTCCCTTTTCTAGTCCCTTCGTACGTGTTGTACGTCACCGCGTTCTAAACGATCGGACTTTGGTGTGATCGTGTGTAGGCAAGTCAGTTTCAGCGGAACTCCGTCGGAGAAACCGGCAGAGTTTATTCTGATGGAAAAACCGGTTGTGTGTACATGGCATTAGGGCTAGTTTACACTTGCTTCAAAACAAGGCTTTGGACAGGCTTTGTTAAAGCTCTCTGAACACCAGTCAAAGCCTCTGTCACTAAATAAAATGGTTAGATTACAGTCCTGTTTACACCCTGCTTTTGCTTTGCTTCGGCCTTGCTTCAAAAATGATACCCCATGTCGTTTTAGTTGTGCTTCAGAGCGTCTTCAAAGCCCCCATAGAAGTCTATGGCAAAGCTCGCTTGAAGCCTCACCGAAGCCTCATCGAAGCCCCACAAAGGCTCACCAAACCCCATCAAACCCCCACCAAAAGCTCAATAAAGCCCCATCGAAGCTCCACCAAAGCCCCATTGAAGTCCAACCGAAGCCTCATTGAAGCGCCAAGCAAAAGAAAGGTGTAAACAGAACTGTAAGCTAAGCTTTTATTTTAGTGGCAGGAGCTTTGACTGGCGTTCAGAGAGCTTTAACAAAGCATGTCCGAAGCCATGTTTTGAAGCAAGTATAAACTAGCCCTAAATGGGATCCCCAACAAATTGCCATGTTGCATAGCTTTTGATTGATCAGACTTTATGTCATCCAACATTCAGCTAGACACTTTGAATATAGAAGATGCCTTTAAAATGTCAAAGAATTTCAGCACCAACTCTGTTTAAAAAAAAGCCTCCTGACTTACTAGGTTGCTACTTTATTGCTTAATACTTTTGAGAAAATGAATTACTCAGTATACGCTATATAACCTAAGGTTTCTGTACCTTTGTGAGCTTGATGGGCATCTCATTCCAAGATCACGGACTTAAAGTAGGGGTTGACCCTGTTGCAGCATTAACATCCTCCACTTTTCTGGGAAGGCTTTCCACAAGCTTTTGGAGTGTACGGTATCTGTGGGTAGGGATGAGCTTGGGTATTTTTGTATTCTAGTCCGAATCCATGTGGGCGAGCCCGCCAGCAACCATCATCTGCTGCTGGGGCATTCCCCGCCCTGCAGCCTCACGTATACAAGGGAAGTGTATATGTGCGGTCGTAGGAAGGGGAATGTCTCAGGAAACTCCTCAAACCATGCTTTTATTGAGCTGGCTTTGTGTGCAGGAGCATAGTCATACTGGAACAAAAAATGGACCTTTATCTGAACTGTTGTCACAATGATGAAGGAGCACAACTGCCTAAAATGTCTGTGTATGCCATCGAACTATGAGTTCACTAGAAACATCTGAACGCCATCATGTGGAGAGGAGTCCACATACCTTTGGCCATATAGTGTAGCAACATTCCTGCACTGTACAAGCAAGATCGTCAACAAAATGATGATGCTCTTCTATGAAATGTTTAATTTGAACAACCATGACAAGATACATGTCTAGTACACACACTCATCACTTCAAATTCATCATTATGAGGACATATTTAGGACACTGAGTGGCTTTAGATTTTTAACAGTGTACTGTATTTGTCAGTTCTTCCAGTGCCTTCTTTTAACGGGACTCACTCAGCACCATATCTGCCAACAGATAAATATTTAGCAATTAAGGGGCTCCTAAAGCTGCCTAGACTCTAGAAGAATTTTGTTCAAAATTCTTATTTTTAAGAATGTTCTTTTGCCTGGTAAAGGCAATTTATTTAAAATTTTTAATTTTTAATTTTTAATTTTTATTTTTTTATTGAGGAATGAAATATTGGATGGAAGGTTTGAATATCACTACAG
Source organism: Lithobates pipiens (assembly GCF_037356315.1). Taxonomy (NCBI): domain Eukaryota; kingdom Metazoa; phylum Chordata; class Amphibia; order Anura; family Ranidae; genus Lithobates; species Lithobates pipiens. Next base: position 10,217,830 of record NW_027507786.1, read on the forward strand.
GAATAATTTATTGATATGGAACATATATTTGTTGGGAAGCACGTGATTAAAACACTAAGATATCAATATATAGATACTTTGTGGATATGAAGAGTGGAACAATCAATTAAAAAGAGAATAAATACTTTGTTGAAAGCACTTAGAATAAAACACGTAAATATAGGGGTCGATTAAGAGATTAAAATATCAAAACTTTTGGGAATTTTTTTATTTTTTTGGTAAACTCACAGTGATGCAAAGTTGGTAATGGATTTATTCACTTGACAGGGTACCGAGAGACCCCCTTCTTTATTATTAAAGTGTTTCATAATATAGTGTTCATAAAGTTTTTCGAATATAGTGTTGAATATGATTTTTAATAGAATGGCACTTTTTACATTTTTTAAAACCAAAAGATGGATGAATAGGATTGTAAGACTCTCTGTATATTTCCTCATAATATATATGTATATATATATATATATATATATTGTAATATTTGGGGGTTATTTTAGCTTAAAGGTAGAGCTTACCAGTGAGCTGGATCCACACCAGATGTCGTTTAAGGGCTCGTAGGCCCACTTTTATTAAAGAAAGAAAAGTCAGATAACAAAATAGTTGCCCACACAGGGGTTTCAGCTTTCCACAGCAGTAATGTATGTAGAACCAAAAATACCAAGCCACCTGGCTCTCTTTAGCAGCACTGCTGCTCAGACTTCTGCTGCAGCCCTCTTGGCTCTTTAACAGAGTTCCTGTACACCCAGTACCTCAGCACTCTTTAACAGCTTCTCTTTCAGCCCACAAGCTTGGACCCTCTGTCTGCTCTGACAGACCGACCTGTGCAGACATGCACACTTCTTCTCCCTTACACGCCTGGACTCCTCGGGAGGGTGGAGCCCAGAACCATGGTGTTGGCTTTGTTTTAAGCCCAAGACCCACCTGTGCAATCATCCAGCCAGACTGCTGGCTGTTCCCAAAACCCGGTCCCAGGATTGGAGATTCACCACAATATATATATATATATATATATATATATATATATATATATATATATATATATTTGGTTTTGTGTCTTAGGATTTGTGTTGTATATACCAGAAAGTGAAAAGACCTACATATACATATGCTTTAGTAATATGTATGTGGTTACATGGGTGAGAGATAGCTAAAACGATATGTTATAATTATTATTGCTGTATTGTATGATGGAGTTTGTCTTAATAAAATAAAATTGATTATTTAAAAACAAATTTAAAAAAAAGAACGTTCTTTTGATTTTCCAATAATTTGTGGGGTCAAATCTGCCTTTGTTTTCAACCGCAGTGACTTACACAGTGATCTTGAAGGAGAAGCATGGAAATATTTTCTCAAATTAATGAATTTGTAACAGTGTAAGTGGATTTCAGTTGGGAAGTTACATTAATTATAAAATCGAGTGTTAAAAGCAAATAGAATTATGAATTTGGATATTTGTCCAGTCATTAAATGTACAAAATGAACCATAAGTGGGAAAAAAAAGTGCTGTGCCGTAGCAAAATCATACAAGTCCAGCCATGGGTAAAAAAAAAAAAAAGCAAGAATGTTTATTCCATAGAAAATAAAAATGAAAGAATATGGCATACAGCAGTCATGGAGCGGCCAACTAGATAGTATTGCAGAACACAACTATGTGATGGAAGAACCTAGAAGCTGGAGCCACATGAATGACAGGGGGTCTCTTGGGTGATGGAGGAAGCCAACCGTACTGCCGGGCAAGATGTAGAGGAATTGGCCACGATCAGGGGATCCCCCAAATGGGACAGTTTTGTAGGCGGGTAAATCGGGAGACCTACCTCTGGATCTCCTGACCCACCGGGCTATGATACTGTCCCTTTTGGGGACCCCCTGATCGTAGCCATTCCTCTACATCTTCCCCCGGGAGTATGGTTGGCTTTCTTCATCTTCCAGGAGATCCCCTGTCATTCAGGCTGTTAATCACCTGCCGTGTGTGTGTGTGAAAGGGAGGGCAGGGTTGACATAGACCAGGGATATGCAATTAGCGGACCTCCAGCTGTTGCAAAACTACATGTCCCATCATGCCTCTGCCTCTGGCTATCATGCTTCTGTCTGTCAGAGTCTTGCTATGCCTCATGGGACTTGTAGTTCTGCAACAGCTGGAGGTCCGCTAATTGCATATCCCTGACATAGTCAGAAGTGACCCATGCAGATAGCAGAGGAATTAGACAGCACACTGAAATAAAATTAGGTGCTTTGAACTAAGTCAAGTAGACACTATAGAAGGATAGGCTTTGTTCATTTTTCCTTTTTCAGAGGTTCACAACCACTTTAAATTTGTAGAAACTGATCTGATACAGTACTTGCTTATGTTATCATAGGTTTAAAGTGGTTGTAAACTCTTTACAACTACTTTTTGCTACAGGTAAGCCTATAATTAGGCTTACCTGTAGCTACACTGGATATCTCCTAAACCTGCACGGTTTAGGACATATCCCCTGTATTTGCATGTGCCGACATCATCGGCACATGCGCACTGAAGCAAACTGTTAACAGTTAGACTGTGCCGTTATCGGCGGTTCCCACGCGTATGCGCGGGAGTGACGTCATCGCGGCTCCGCCCAATCACAGCGACAGAGCCCGCGATACCCGGGAAGTAACTGCGGGAGCGATGTCGGCTGCCGGATCGGTGAATGAGGACCGCTGCAGGGGCTTCGAACTCAGGTAAGTAATTCATAATGAGCTAATATGCTATGCATACTAACTCATTGTCATGGTTATGCATTAGAGTTGTTCTCCTTACCTGTCTGCATGTGTTCATTTCTAGAGACCAGCCGAGCTTCACCTGACTGCTTTTATTTCCTTCCTCTGGAATGGCTCCACCCTAGCCCCTATCAGACTACACTATATTAACCTTTGCACTGCTAGCCTATCCTGCTGATCAACCTTTGTGTATTAGCTTCCTGTTTCCTGTCGTGTGCTCTGCTTCTGATTTCCGTTACCGACCTTGGCGTGTTCTGACCATCCCCGCTTGCCTGTGACCCTGACCTATTGGCGTGTACCCGACTACTCTGTTCTGCTTGTGGCCCCGACCTTGGCTTTGTCCCTCACCATCCCTATCCTCCTGTTACCTACTGTGGGTGTGAGCTGGGGGACCCTGGGGGTCGCGACCTGGAGCCAGTTGCAGCCAAGACCATCTTCACCACTCGAAGCTCTGGTGAACACCAGCTGGCTCTTAGACTCCGCGCCCCGGGGAATCTTACGCTCTTACCCCAGTGGGATCTGTCCCCCGTCTGCAGCCGTCAGCCGTAGGGTCCACAGCCTTGCGGTGCATCCCCAACCCTACGGTGTGCACCTGTCACCTGGGCTCTAGGTGACCTGACAGTTTGATCAGCCATGGACCCGGCTGACGTGCCGCTCCCTGCAGTCGATCCATTGCAGGGCATAGTGCGGAGACTCGAGACCCAGGAATCTAATCAGACTCAGGTGATGCGATTCCTCCAGGATCTGGCTTCTCGCTTCGAGCAGCTACAGGCTTCCTTGGGAACCCCGAACCCGCAGCCTCAAGTACAGTCTGCGACTGCACCTATCGCACCAGTCGCATCCACGCATTCATTAGTACTGCCTGCTCCGTCCCGTTTCTCTGGGGACTCCAAGGCCTGCAGGGGCTTCCTCAGCCAATGCACCATTCATTTTGAGCTCCAGCCTCAAAACTTTCTATCCGATCGGGCAAAGGTAGCCTATATCATTTCCCTCCTCTCCGGTGAAGCTTTAGCCTGGGCTGCCCCCCTGTGGGAGAAAAATGATCCAGTGGTTTCCAGCCTGTCCGACTTCTTGAAGCTCTTTCGTAACATCTTTGAGGAGCCAGCTCGGGTTTCTTCTGCGGCTAGTGCCCTTTTACGCCTTCGCCAAGAATCTGGTTCAGTGGGCCAATATGCACTTCAGTTCCGTATCCTTACAGCGGAATTGAGCTGGAACAATGAGGCCCTGGTCGCAACCTTTTTACATGGCCTCTCAGACCGAGTGAAGGACGAATTAGCAGGAAGAGCTATCCCCGCCGGTCTAGACGAAGTCATTTCCTTATGTAATCAAATTGACATTCGCTTCCAGGAGAGGTCCTTAGAAAAAAGACGCCAGCACCCCCCAGGTTCTAGTCAGCCTGAGCTTTTTCCCCGTCGCCCTGTGGAGCATCCTCCGTCTGCTGAGGAGCCCATGCAGCTGGGCCGGACCAGACTAACCCCCGAAGAACGTGCTAGACGCAGAACTCTGGGCTTGTGTCTTTATTGTGGGGGAAAGGGTCATTTTCGTGACTCCTGCTCGCTCCGTCCGGGAAACGCTCGGGTCTAATACATTTGGAAGGTGGAGTATTGGACCCAGAAACATCACCTTCTCGTCTCCTTCTTCCTCCTTCTTCCTCCATGTAGGCACTTCTCCCCAATCAGTCCTAGCATATCTGGACTCCGGGGCTGCCGGCAATTTTATGGACTGGAGAACTGCCTCTTCTATGAAGCTTACCCTTTCTCCCCTCGCTACTCCACTAGTAGTCTCGGCAATTGATGGCACTGTGCTCCCAGGGGGTCCTATCCGTTTCCAGACGCTACCTATTAGGATGTCGGTAGGGATACTCCACCAGGAGTGGATCTCCTTCCTCATCCTACCCAAGGCCTCTACCCCCATTGTATTGGGTCTTCCTTGGCTGCAGCTCCACTCGCCACATGTGGACTGGGTATCTGGGCAGATCCTGGCCTGGGGTCCTTCGTGTTTCTCGTCTTGTCTTTCCAAGGTGACCCCCAAGAGGAAACTTCCCATTGCTACCACATCTGTCTCGTCCGATCTTCCTGCGGCTTATAGCGATTTCCGGGATGTGTTCTGTAAGAAGTCTGCTGAGGTACTTCCTCCTCACAGATCTTTTGACTGTGCTATTGACCTTGTCCCTGGAGCAACCCTGCCCAGGGGTCGTACCTACCCTTTATCCATTCCAGAGACCCAAGCCATGTCTGAGTATGTCGCTGAGAATTTGGAGAGAGGTTTCATCCGGAAATCCTCATCGCCTGCAGGAGCAGGGTTCTTTTTCGTTGCCAAAAAGGATGGCACCCTCAGGCCCTGCATTGACTATAGAGGTTTAAACGCTGTGACTATTAAAAACCGTTACCCCTTACCTCTAATATCTGAGCTATTTGACAGGTTGAAGGGGGCTTCCATTTTCACTAAATTGGATCTCAGAGGTGCATACAATCTCATTCGAATACGAGAAGGTGACGAATGGAAGACCGCATTTAACACTAGGGACGGGCATTACGAGTACTTGGTTATGCCTTTTGGTTTGTGTAATGCTCCAGCTGTGTTCCAGAACTTTGTCAACGAAATATTCAGGGATCTACTGTACCAGTTTGTTGTCATCTATCTGGATGACATTCTCATCTTTTCCCAAAATCTGCCTGCTCACAGAAACCATGTACGCACCGTACTTCAGCGCCTTAGAGAGAACAATCTCTATGCCAAGATGGAGAAATGTTCCTTTGAATGTTCCGAGGTCCTGTTTCTGGGATGTTTTGTTTCTAGTGAGGGTCTTCGCATGGATCCCGGAAAGGTCTCTGCCATTACCAACTGGCCCCTTCCTGCTAGCCTCAAGGCCACACAGCGCTTCCTTGGCTTCACAAATTATTATAGGCAGTTCATAAGGAATTACTCTTCCATTGCTGCGCCTATTATCGCTTTGACCAAGAAGGGTGCTAATGCCAAAGACTGGTCTTCCGAGGCTGTCTCTGCGTTTCACGATCTGAAACAGGCCTTTGTCTCTGGACCCCTCTTGAGGAGACCAAATCCTGAAGACCCATTTTTTATTGAAGTAGACGCTTCTTCAATGGGGGTGGGAGCTGTGCTTCTTCAGGACTTTGAGAAGAAACGTCAACCATGTGCATTCTTCTCCAAAAAAAATTCTCAGGCAGAGAGAAATTATGCCATTGGTGATCGGGAACTTCTCGCAATTAAATTGGCGTTGGAGGAGTGGCGTCATCTCTTGGAAGGTTCCCCTCACTCCATAACGATCTTTATTGATCATAAGAATCTACAGTACCTACAGAATGCTAAACGTCTGAACCCCAGACAGGCCAGGTGGAGTCTCTTCTTTTCTCGTTTTAAATTCACGATTACGTACAAACCTGGTTCCTGCAACGGTCGAGCTGATGCGCTCTCTAGGTCATTTGACACCTTGGACGAGGAGTCCAACCCTGATCCTGAGCCGATCATTCCTACCTCTTGCATTGTTGCCCATTCTACCACCCTGGAATCAAAGATTCCTCCTGGTAAGACCTTTGTTCCCACGGAGCTAAGAACCAAGATCCTTCGTTGGGGACATGATTCCAAGATGGCAGGTCATGCTGGGTTCCTCCGATCCTTCCTGCTTATCAGTCGTCACTACTGGTGGCCTAATCTCCGCTCGGATGTTAAAGACTATGTTAAGGCTTGTCACGTCTGTGCTCAGTCTAAATCTTCCACTCAAGCCCCTGCTGGTCTTCTCATGCCCTTGCCCATTCCTAAGGAGCCCTGGTCTCATATCGCCATGGATTTTATCACTGATCTTCCACTATCGGAGAATAATACGGCCATTTGGGTAGTAATCGATCGGTTCTCCAAGATGGCTCATTTTGTTCCTCTTCCTGGTCTCCCTTCTGCCCCTGCCTTGGTTCCCATTTTTGTACGAGAGATTTTCCGCCTTCATGGTGTTCCTTCGCATGTCGTCTCGGACAGGGGTGTGCAATTTACTTCTCGTTTTTGGGGAGCCTTTTGCAAATCCCTCGACATTACCTTGGATTTGACCTCTTCTTATCATCCCCAATCCAATGGCCAGACTGAGAGAGTTAATCAGGAGTTAGAGGTCTTTCTCCGTACCTTGGGCTCTGCCCATCATGATGATTGGGCATCACTATTACCGTGGGCTGAGTTCTCCCACAATAATCATGTTAACGTCAGTTCTCAGAAAACACCCTTCCTCACTGTTTATGGAAGACATCCTCAGCTTCCCCTTCCTATGATTTGTTCTTCTGACATTCCAGCTTTGGCTACTGTTCAGGAATCATTCAATTCCATGTGGGCTGACGTTCATGATTCCCTCCAGAAAGCTGCCAACAAATTCAAGAGTTTTGCTGACCGTCGCAGGCGTAAGCCACCCTCTTTTCAGCCAGGAGACAAAGTCTGGCTCTCCACCAGGAACATCAAACTCCGGGTTCCTTCCCTCAAATTTGCCCCAAGATTCATTGGTCCATACACCATAATTTCTAAACTGAATCCGGTTTGTTTCAAGCTCCAGATTCCCAAAAGCCTCAAAATCTCTAACTCCTTCCATGTTTCCCTTCTAAAGCCGTTAGTCCTCAATAAATTCTCTCGTCCCTCCCCTACCATAGCACCGGTCTCTGAGGATGATCAGGAGTACGAGGTTAGCCAAATTTTGGATTCCCGACTCTGTAGAGGCATTCTCCAGTACCTCGTGCACTGGAAAGGTTTTGGTCCTGAGGAGAGGTCGTGGATTTCGGCTTCCGGGGTCTTTGCACCTCGTCTGTTGAGGAAGTTTCATTTGAAGTTCCCCTCTAAACCTGGTCCCAGGCGGGGGAGGGGGAGGCCTCGTAAGAGGGGGGGTACTGTCATGGTTATGCATTAGAGTTGTTCTCCTTACCTGTCTGCATGTGTTCATTTCTAGAGACCAGCCGAGCTTCACCTGACTGCTTTTATTTCCTTCCTCTGGAATGGCTCCACCCTAGCCCCTATTAGACTACACTATATTAACCTTTGCACTGCTAGCCTATCCTGCTGATCAACCTTTGTGTATTAGCTTCCTGTTTCCTGTCGTGTGCTCTGCTTCTGATTTCCGTTACCGACCTTGGCGTGTTCTGACCATCCCTGCTTGCCTGTGACCCTGACCTATTGGCGTGTACCCGACTACTCTGTTCTGCTTGTGGCCCCGACCTTGGCTTTGTCCCTCACCATCCCTATCCTCCTGTTACCTACTGTGGGTGTGAGCTGGGGGACCCTGGGGGTCGCAACCTGGAGCCAGTTGCAGCCAAGACCATCTTCACCACTCGAAGCTCTGGTGAACACCAGCTGGCTCTTAGACTCCACGCCCCGGGGAATCTTACGCTCTTACCCCAGTGGGATCTGTCCCCCGTCTGCAGCCGTCAGCCGTAGGGTCCATAGCCTTGCGGTGCATCCCCAACCCTACGGTGTGCACCTGTCACCTGGGCTCTAGGTGACCTGACACTCATTATGCCTTTGTCTTGCAGGTTTTTTTTTTTGTTTTTGTTTTTTGTTTCTTAGGGTTTACAACCACTTTAAAGTGGTTGTAAACCCTTACAAACCACTTTGACCTACAGGTAAGCCTAGATTAAGGCTTACCTGTAGGTCCAAGAAATATCTCCCAAACCTATACGGTTTAGGAGATATTTGCCCGAAGACGGGCACCGCTGTCTACGGCGCATGCGCCGTAGACAGCGGCGCGCAGGCGCACTGAGTGTGGCATCGTCGATGACGACATCAGGGTTTACTTCCTCTTTAAGGATCAGTGCCATTGGGCATATTTTTAACTTACCTATATCAGATTCATATGCTCTGGAGATTCTGTGTATGCTTCTGGATTGTTGTTTGTATTATGATTTATTATGTTGTTATATTATGTTGTTTGTATTATGATTTATGCTTTTTCGTGACATATATCCATTTTTGTATATTATGTATTTTATATACGTTAATAAATAGTTTGTAAACAAAAAAAATAATAATAATAATTTATAGAAACATTTACATTTGTGTTTCTTTTTTTGTGGCTGCAAAATGTTTTTGTTGTAGAAGTAGTTAGAAGTAGAAGGCTAGTTTAAACTTGGCAAGCTTCAAGGCTATGACACAGACAATATCCTTATCTTCTGAAATACTAAACAAATTGTCTCCATGATTAGAGAAAATATGGTATATATTATACCGAGTAATGCTCCAGGGCTGTATTCAATGTAAAGAAGAAAAAAAAAAAAAGAGGCAATAATCCCGTGATAATAAGCGATGGGAGGATTGTTTTGATCGAGGTGTTTCTGTGTGCTTCCTACAGAAAGACCTGGATTTAGAAGATGCTATTTATTCCCCTAATACATTGCATAATTTTTTTTTTTTCGACTGGTAAATCCACCAGAGCGTGACAGGCAAAACATGAAATGAAACAAGATTACGAGCCAGAAACAAAGCATTGTGTTGATGGATTGAAAGCGTATTTCAAAACAAGAGCCATACAGTTACAGATTAAGTGCGGCTTTGACTCTTCATTGGGTTCCCAACAATGCTGATTCATTTTCCTCATCAAAGAAAGATTATATATTAAAGGGTCAGCCCACACATTTCTAATAATTCATTGGCAGTAAACACCGACGGGTTGACCCATCTGGAAAAATGTACAAACTTTTGCCTTTGGCAACAAGATCTCTGCACCCCACCCCCAAATTACCAGGGATGCCAACCTTGTTTTAAATATTGCCTTGATGAATTTTTAATTTATCTTATAAATACAGAAAATGTAACACAGTGGTTCTCAAGCTTTCTAGTGCCGTGGCCCCTTGATAAATAAAAGTATTTTCCTTGGTGCTTCGTTGCTGTCATTTTGCGACTGCTTTGAATCGAAATACAAATATCTGATATGCGGGATGTATGTATTTTCATTCTTACAAATTAAAGCGTAGTGATTAATCATAAAAACAATCTGTAATATATAGTGTGCAATATTTATCATTTTGATGGCACAGTGGTGGCAATTGATGGACACAGTGGCAGCAATTGATGGGCACAGTGGCAGCGTTTGAAGGCACAGTGACGACATTTGATGGACACAGTGGCTGTGTTTGATGGCACAGTGGCGGCAATAGATGGACACAGTGGCTACGTTTGATGGCACAGTGGTGACAATTGATGGACACAGTGGCTGCAATTGATGGGCACAGTGGCTGCGTTTGATGGCACAGTGGCGACCATTGATGGACACAGTGGCTACGTTTAATGGCACAGTGGCTATGTTTGATGGCACAGTGGCAATTGATGTGCACAGTGGCTGCGTTTGATGGCACAGTGGCGACAATTGATGGACACAGAGGCTGCGTTTGATGGCACAGTGACGGAAATTGATGGGCACAGTGGCTGCATTTGATGGCACAGTGGTGACAATTGATGGGCACAGTGGTGACAATTGATGGACACAGTGCCTGCATTTGATGGCACAGTGGCAGCAATTGATGGGCACAGTGGCTGCATTTGATGGCACAGTGAGGCTGCAATTGATGTGTTTTTTCAATTTTTTTCAGTGTTTGAACCCACCCCCCCCTCCAAAAATTTTGAGCACCAGCAACCACTGATTTATATATAAACGTCCTGCTTGGTTCCTCAAAAGTGGTTATTCTGTGCCAGTGCTAGATATACAAAGTATATAGCACCCAAACGTGTATCTAGCACAGAATAACCACTTTTGAGGAACCAACTGGGATGTTTATATATAAGTGATATGTATTGTTCCATAATAAAAAGAATTTGGTCACGTCAGACTTATTTATTAACAATCTATGTATTGATTGTGCCGGTGACACACAGTACAAAAATGCTTTTATTAATGTCTCTGGCTTACCAAAGTCACTCAGGTGTTCCTTCAGATTCAGCAACCCGTCTGTGTTAACCGGAAATAACATTTCGTTGCCGCCATCTTGATACACCTGTCCACAGCAAGCGGATTCAGTGGGTGTAAAAAGATATATGATTTCTGACTTTTAACTGTAGCCTTACTGCGGACGAGAGTACCAAGATGGCGGCGACGGAACATCACTTCCAATGCGGTCTCTCCTCTCCTGAAAGTGACATCTTGCTGGCCGCGATGGACAGACTCCAGCGTATCACAATAACTTCAGGTCCGTCTCGGCCAGCATTCGCGACCCCCTGGCAAATTGGCAATCGACCCCCAGGTTGAGAACCATTGGTGTAGCAGAATTAAGGAGACTCTAGGGCAGGGGTAGGCAACCAGTAGCCCTCCAGCTGTTTTGGAACTACATTTCCCATGAGGCATTGCAAGCCTTGCTTTTGCAATTACTCCCAGAGGCATGATGGGAGTTCTGCAACAGCTGGAGGGCCCCCCAGGTTGCCTACCCCTGTTCTAGGGAATGCAACAGGAAGAATGACATATAGCAGGGAAGGGAGGAGCTTTAAGACCTACAGCCAAAATAGCCGGTGCAGATGTAGCACCCTCCTAGATAGACTAGGGAAATGTAGTGTTTCTTTTAGGCTCCCCTATAATCAGTAAAGCAGATTGTGATTGCTTAGGGCTGTTCTGGGCTTTGTGGGATGCAGGTTTGATTGCTTCCCTGGTTATCTGGAGGATTCCAGAATATAGTGGGAGGAAACAGATCTGCAGCCTTAATATTTATATACACTATATTGTCAAAAGTATAGGGAGCCTAGCTCTGAGGAAGGGGGTGCACCCCCAAAACGCGTTAGCTGTACCCCGTGTTTTGTACATGTCCATGCATTGTTTTTATGGCCTTTTGTCAGTTGCATTTTGCACCCACATTTATATAAAATATTTTTATTATTAAATTATCTTTGGTAATGCATTAGGTGTGCGCACCTTCCATTTCTGTTTTTCTAAAAGTATTGGGACGCCTGCCTTTACACACACATGAACTTTAATGGCATGCCAGTCTTAGTCCGTAGGGTTTAATATTGAGTTGGCCCACCCTTTGCAGCTATAACAGCTTCAACTCTTCTGGGAAGGCCGTCCACAAGGTTTAGGAGTGTGTCTATGGGAATGTTTGACCATTCTTCCAGAAGTGCATTTGTGAGGTCAGGCACTGATGTGGACAAGAAGGCCTGGCTGCCAGTCTTCTCTCTAATTCCTCCCAAAGGTGTTCTATTGGGTTAAGGTCAGGACTCTGTGCCGGCCAGTCAAGTTCCTCCACCCAAAACTCGCTCATCCATGTCTTTATGGACCTTGCTTTGTATATTGGTGCACAGTCATGTTGGAACAGGAAGAGGCCATCCCCAAACTGTTCCCACAAAGTTGAGAGCATGAAATTGTCCAAAATGTCTTGGTATGCTGATGCCTTAAGACAGTGCTCTGCAAACTGCGGCCTGGGGGCTAGATGTGGCCCTTTGCTTGTTTTGGGGCACTATTTCATCCACTGATACCAACAATGGGGAAAATTACCCTCACTGACACCAATGAATGGGGAACATTTTCACCCAATGACACCAATGATGAGGCACAATTAAACCCACTGACACCAACAAAAGGGGGCACAATTTATTCCAGTGACACAAACAATGGAGCCCAATAACATCAATGATGGGGCACAATTCCTCTCAATGACACCAATAATGGGGCGTAATTTCTCCCACTGAAACAAACGATGGGATATTATTTGTTCCCACTGACGTCGACACCTTTTCTATTCTCACTGACCAAAGTCCGGCCCTCTTGAAGTCGGAAGGACAGTAAACTGGCCCTTTGTTTAGAAAGTTTGAAGACCCCCGCCTTAAGAGTTCCGTTCAATGGAACTAAGGGGCCGAACCCAACCCCACAGTATAATCCCCCCTCCACCAAATGATTTGGACCAGTGCACAGAGCAAGGTCCATGAAGACATGGATGAACGAGTTTGGGGTGGAGGAACTGGATTGGCCTGCACAGAGTCTTGACCTCAACCCAATAGAACACCGTTGGGATGAATCAGAGCGGAGACTGTGAGCCAAGCCTTCTAATCCAGCATCAGTGCCTGACCTCACAAATGTGCTTCTGGAAGAATGGTCAAACATTCCCATAGACACACTCTTAAACCTTGTGGACAGCCTTCCCAGAAGAGTTGAAGCTGTTATAGTTGCAAAGGGTGGGCCAACTCAATATTGAGCCCTGAGGAATAAGGCATTTACGCGCACATGAACTTTAATGGCATCCCGGCCTTATTCCTCAGGGCTCAATATTGAGTTGGCCCACCCTTTGCAACTATAACAGCTTCAACTCTTCTGGGAAGGCTTCTCTGAACTTTCGACCATCAACCATGCTGAATTCCAGGTACAGAAATGTATTTCTATGTCTGGATACTTTTGGTAATACAGAGTATATCCAGACATAGAAATTTTTTTCTGTACCTGGAATTCAGCATGGTTGATGGTCGAAAGTTCAGAGAACTTTTGTGTGACCGTGAAGCCAAGCTTGAGCGGCATTCCATCGGAAAAACCATCATAGATTTTTCCGACAGAAAATCTGCTCGTGTGTACGGGGCATAAGAGTACTTCCGATCCAGCCGGGCCACGGCCGAGGACCTCACATCCTCTTCTGCGACGAGCCCCCCGTTGTCCTCTGGGACCCGTGTGTGTCCCAGAAGACAAGCTGGCCATTCATAAAGCGCAGCGCGACTCGCACATGCGCAGTCGGAAACCAGCAGTGAAGCTGCAAGGCTCCATTGCCGGTTTCCCTTGGTTGGAATGGCGGCACCTGCACCCGATCCTATGGATGGATTGGCCTTGGGGGGGCGGGCGACATTGCGGAGCTCTCTGGATAGGTAAATGTCCTTATTAAAAGTCAACAGCTGCAGTGTTTTAAAAAAAAAAAAAATTTCGGCTGGAACACCTCTTTAACGGCTTCCCGACTGCCGATATACATCAGCAGAAGGGCACGTACAGGCAGAATCACGTGCCTGTATGTTGCGCTTTAAGAGGCGGCGGGGGCCCATGCGCGCCGCCGGCGGGAAGCTCTGTGATTCGGGTCACTACCTGCGATCGCCTCACAGAGAGGAGGAATGGGGAGATGCTAAAATAAACAAGCATCTCCCCGTTCTGCCTAGCAACAGTGTCACTGATCTCTGCTCCCTGTCATTGGAGCAGAGATCAGTGATGTGTTAAACACAGCCACACCCCCCACAGTTAGCAACACACCCCGAGGACACACTTAACCCCTACACTGCCACCTAACGGTTAACCCCTTCACTGCCAGTGTCATTTACACAGGAATCAGTGCATTTGTATAGCACTGATTGTTGTATAAATGACAATGGCCCCAAAAATGTGTCAAAAATGTCCGATGTGTCCGCCATAATGTCACAGTCACAATAAAAATCACTGATCGCCGCCATTTAAAACAAAAATTATTAATAAAAATGCCATAAAAATATCCCCTATTTTGTTTTTACCAAAAATATGCAGAAGAATATGTATCGGCCTAAACTTTGGGAAATTTTTATTTTTTATTTTTGGGGGATATTTATTATAACAAAAATGAAAAAATAATGCGTTTTTTTCAAAATTGTCGCTATTTTTGTTTATAGTGCAAAAAATAAAAACCGCAGAGGTGATCAAATACCACCAAAAGAAAGCTCTATTTGTGGGGAAAAAAGGACGTCGATTTTGTTTGGGAACCACGTCGCACGACCGCGCAATTGTCAGTTAAAGCGACGCAGTGCCGAACTGCAAAAAGTTGTCTGGTCGGGAAGGGGGTAAAATCTTCCGGGGCTGAAGTGGTTAATCTTATGCTGTAACTATGGAGAGAGGTAAATGTCTATGCAAGAGCGTGCAAATACTGAATGTGTTTATCTTACGCATAAAACGGGCCGGCTGACCCCTTCCCTACACCTGCATGCCAAGACTCTGAAAGTAAATGACGGCACTTTTCACAGGCAAAAGCAAACAGTGATTTTCAAATCCACATTTCTTTTAAGGTTGAACGAATGACATCTATGGAAAGAATAAACAGTTTAACTCCCTGAATAGTCCTATCATCACAGTAATGCCTTTATTAACATAACTGAACTGTTACGTTTCACATTCTTAGACGACATCTTCCACCTGTGCGTTATACCGCAAAATACACACCACTTCAGGAAAATAAAATAAAAAAATTTGCAGGTATTCGTCTGCACGGAGGAAAGGTAAACGAACGATTCAGAAGCTGGCGAGCGAGAAACTTTAGTTGGGCACAAAGAAATCTGATATGTAGCACTCCAGAGAGGCCTTGATAAGGTCTTTGTTTTGTTTTTTATTCGTAATTGCTTTTGTCTACAGCCAGAGAGGTGAAAAGGGGAAGGCTATTAATAGAACAGGTCGGCGTTTCTCATGTGAAAGAGATGTTGGGGAATAACAATATACACATTACTGGTGCAGCTTGGGACAATGTAAGTTTAGATATGCCATAGCAGTGGGACCGCTAATGGAAGTAGAGGATCACTGTACCGGTCAGCGCTACTACAGTGATCACCGCTCTCTTCCTGGTCCTGTGCCAAGCAGATGTCCTGCTGCATAATAATTACTAGCGGTTCACTCACTTGGCACAGGCACCATTCACCCGGGTGGATTTGATTTAAATCATAATTTTGAAAGAACAACTGTCATATCTGTCCCACAGCGGCTCCTCCTCTGACCCCTTGTTGGCTCCTCCTCTGACCCCGTTGGCTCCTCCTCTGACCCCCTGTTGGCTCCTCCTCTGACCTCCTGTTGGCTCCTCCTCTGACCTCCTGTTGGTTCCTCCTCTGACCCCGTTGGCTCCTCTTCTGACCCTCTGTTGGCTCCTCCTCTGACCCCCTGTTGGCTCCTCTTCTGACCCTCTGTTGGCTCCTCCTCTGACCCCCTGTTGGCTCCTCCTCCGACCCGCTGTTGGCGTCTCCTCTGACCCGCTGTTGGCGTCTCCTCTGACTCGCTGCTGGCTCCTCCTCTGACCCTCTGTTGGCTCCTCCTCTGACCCACTGTTGGCTCCTCCTTCTGGCCCTTTGTTGGCTCCTCCTCTGACCCATGGTGACACTGAAGAAATGATGCTTTGCTACAATGTAAAGTAGTGAGGGTACAGCTTGTATAACAGTGTAAATTTCTACCTTCCGTTTGAGGATGCCCCACAGATGCTCAATAGGTTTTGAGCGGTGAAGCTTCAAGCAATCAAGATGTAATATCCCCCCCCCAACAAAAAGAGATGTAATATCCCACCCCCATTATGTATAGCTGGTTAGTGGGAATGGAGGAAGAGGGAAGAAGTTGGCTGTAATTTGCCATGGTGTATACGCCCACACGTGTGACACTATAATGTATGGGTCTTCAAACTATGGAACCTCCAGTTGTTCAGGAACTACAATTCCCATCATACCTAGTCCTGTCTATGAATGTCAGAGTTTTACAATGCCTCATGGGATGTGTAGTTTCACAACAGCTGGAGGGCCGTAGTTTGAGGATCCCTGCTATAAGGGGTCAAGAAATGAAGATAAAGAACCGCAGGATCAACCAGGTTTATTGTAGAATACAGAAAACGAATTCCATATTGAATGAGTATGAAAAGCATGTAATACACAATTTATTAATAGTTTTTTTATGGTGTGTTTTTAATGACATTTTAAATAGAGACCAGATACTTGAACTTTTGATCATATGGCCACCATTTGATAGAACTAGGAGCAGTGATTTCTTGAAAAGGGTGTTTCTGCCATTTTACTCTTTATTTATCCTTTGCAGAAAGTCTGTTATCATAGCCGTATGTTAACATCTTAGTACAGGTCTATTTTGAGTCTTTGCAATATATTTAGTATACCCATGATTAGTGACTGTGTTCAAGTTAAACTGAAACCCATACATTTTCATAGCATAACAGTTCCTTGGCATTTGTTTCCTATGAATACATTCTTTTTTAATTGGAGTGCCCGTCGTGGCACCACACTACATGCTAACAGGCCGAGGTGATGCTTAAAACAGTAAAAACTCCCTACAAAATTATACATGACGATAACTGGAAGCAATTCTTGGTTTGATTCCTAACAATTAAACCAAAGCTAAAACATCAACATGTAATTCTACTACCATTATAATATCCACAGAACATGTTGCAATGACACATCCAAATCACGTTCAACAATAACTCTTCATTCAATGATCCCAGAGAAGTGTACGCAAGTTAACTTTCTAAGCAGGATTTCAGGAAAAATGCCTTCTTTAACGTATATGTAAAGCTAAAAATGTTCTTTTAGTTTAGTATAGAGCAGGGCTCGACAAACCCCAGGCGCCAGGTCGCCAATGCGACCAGAAATCGCGACCTGGCGCCTACGCTGCCACCAGCCCACTCACTATCGATGCCCCAGACATGCAGCAGCATTAACACTGACTGCCGTCCTCCTCCCTCCTTCACACTCTGCAGCACCGCGCTGTGTGTGAAACTGACACCCAATGGAGAGAGGAGGATCTGTCAGCCTGATGTCGGGGTGGGCGGAACCCGGCCGGGTGGGGGCGGGACCCAGCAAGCTATCAAACACCAGCCAATGGGATCTGGGCGGGCCGCTACGTGTATGTGGCCCGCCCCTTTTCTTAAGCAGCCCAATGGTTGGCTGGTGTTTGATAGCTGCTGAGTCCCGCCCACCCCGGCCGGGTCCCGCCCACCCCGACATCAGGCTGAAATCTGACATATCCACCTCTCTGTTACTTGTCAGTTTCACACCCGGCAGGGTCCCGCCAGCTCCTCTGTTACATTTCAGTAACAGAGTGCTCCGTGTGAAACCTGCCAGTGCCAATCAGTGCCACCGCCAATCAGTGCCACCTCCAATCAATACCACCTGCAACCAACCAGTGCCATCTGCCACCGCCAATCAGTGATAGCGCCAACCAGTGCCACCTGCCAGCGCCAACCAGTGTCGCCTGCCAGTGCCAGTGCCACCGCCAATCAGTGCCACCTGCTAGTGCCAACCAGTGCCACCTCCAATCAATACCACCTGCAACCAACCAGTGCCATCTGCCACCACCAATCAGTGCCAGCGCCAACCAGTGCCACCTGCCAGCGCCAACCAGTGCCGCCTGCCAGCGCCAGTGCCACCACCAATCAGTGCCACCTGCTAGTGCCAACCAGTGCCACCGCCAATCAATACCACCTGCCACCACCAACCAGTGCCACCTGCCGCCAACCAGTGCCACCGCCAATCAGTGCCACCTGCCACCGCCAATCAGTGCCACCTGCCACCGCCAATCAGTGCCAGTGCCAACCAGTTCCACCTGCCAGTGCCAACCAGTGCCACCTGCCAGTGCCACCACCAATCAGTGCCACCTGCCAGCGGCAACCAGTGCCATCTGCCACCGCCAATCAGTGCCACCTGCCACCACAAATCAGTGCCACCTGCTAGTGCCAACCAGTGCCACTGCCAATCAATACCACCTGCAACCACCACCCAGTGCCACCTGCCACCACCCAGTGCCAGTGCCAATTAGTGCCACCTGCCAGTGCCACCGTCAGTCAGTGCCACCTGCCAGTGCCGAGTGCCACTGCCAATCAGTGCCACCTGCCAGTGCCACCTGCCACCGCCAACCAGTGCCACCTGCCAGTGCCAACCAGTGCCACCTGCCACCACCTACCAATGCCACCACCAACCAGTGCCATCTGCCAATGCCAACCAGTGCCACTGCCAATCAGTGCCACCTGCCACTACCAATCAGTGCCACCTGCCAGTGCCACCGCCAATCAGTGCCACCGCCAACTAATGCCACCTGCCAACACCAACCAGTGCCACCGCCAATCAGTGCCATCTGCCAGTGACAACTAGTGCCATCGCCAACCAGGGCCACCTGCCATCACCAACCAGGGCCACCTGCCAGTGCCAATAGTGCCACCTGCCAGTGCCAATAGTGCCACTTGCCAGTTTCAAACCAGTGTCACCTGCCAGTTCCAACTAGTGTCACCTGCCAGTTCCAACTAGTGTCACCTGCCAATGCCAACTAGTGTCACCTGCCAATGCCAACTAGTGTCACCTGCCAATGCCAACCAGTGTCACCTGCCGATGCCATCTGGCAGTTCCACGTGCCTTCCAGTGGCAACCAGTGCCACCTGCCAGTGCCAGCCAGTTCCATCTGTTGCCAGCCTTACTCTTTCTGGTCAGCCCATACCCCTGATGTAACAGCGTTTCAATGGAGTTATTGACTGGGTGCTCCATTGTGAGTTAGGGATAGGGGGTGAAAATGAGTGGCCTTACCCCGGGAGCTGAAAAAAAAACTGGCTCCTAACTTTTTTAACTGGCTCCTAAATTCAAAGCAAATTTGTCAACCCCTGGTATAGAGGATGGAATAGTTGACACGTTTTGTACTTCTTGAATCAAATGCTAAAGCCTACTTTCTCCCATATACTCATATTCTGTTTTCTAACCTTTCCAATGGAAGGGGGTCCATTAGAACAATGGTTCTCAACCTCAGTCCTCAAGTACCCCCAACAGGCCAAGTTTTGAGAATTTCTCTTAAATAAAATTGCTGTCCAAAATACCAAGCCATTGACAAGATAAAGGGAAACCTGCAAACATGGTCTGTTGGCGGTACTTGAGGACTGAGGTTGAGAACCACTGCATTAGAACACCCAAAACTCATTGCATTGTATCTTTCAGGTATAATATAATTCAATCATTCAGATTCTTAGCCATTGGTCTGGTGTTTCTTCTCTTCTTATGCCCCGTACACACGAGAGGAATTTCCTTCGGAAAAATCTTGAATGGTTTTTCCACCAGAATTCCGCTCAAGCTTGGCTTACATACACACGGTCACACAAAAGTTCTCTGAACTTTCGACAGTCAAGAACGTGGTGACGAGCCGAGAAAATGAAGCTCAATGCTTCAGAGCATGCGGCGAATTGTTTCCGAGCCTGTGTAGGAATTTTGCGCCCCGAAATTGGTACAGACAATCGGAATTTCCGATCTGAACTTTTTCCGAAAGAAAAATTGAGAACCTGCTCTCAATCTTTTGCTGGCAGGAATTCCACCAGCAAAATTCCGATGGAGCGTACACACGGAATTTCCCACCAAAAGCTCACATCGGACTTTTACTGGCGGAATTTGCGATCGTGTGTATGGGGAACAAGTATCTTAGTAATTAAAACCTGACATGGTGTTAAAATATTCACAGGATCCCTACCAGGTCTTCCAGGATTCCTCAAAGGATCCCTGCCAGTATTTCCAGGATTGGTAGGACCTCCACTACCTCCAGGACTTTCAGATTTCCCCGTAACAACACTGGGTGTGTCCTCTGACCAGAAGCATATTAAAATTTCAGCTGTTGAAGGACCTGGTGCTGTGTCTTATCACCAGCTACCTGAAAGTTAAAGAGCTCTAAAACTTAACTGCCATTTGCCTGTCTACTGCCAACCCAGAATGATCTCACTACTCTCTTGCCTGGATTAGTTGACACGTTTTGTACTTCTCGAATCAACTGCTAAAGCCTACTTTCTCCCAGATACTCATATTCTGTTTTCTAACCTTTCCAATGCAAGGGGGTCCATTAGAACAGTGATTCTCAACCCCAGTCCTCAAGTACCCCCAACAGCTCCCCTGCCTGGATCTGACTACTCTCTTGTCTGCTGCATGCCCTGGCCCTTTTGCCTGGAACTGACTACTGTCTTGCATGCCACCTGCCAGGACCCCTGCCTAGACCCAAATACTCTCTTACCAACTACATCATGCTCCGCAAGGTAGCCTTTTTGACCCAGCAACCCCCTGGTGGGGAGATACTGAGAGCCACAACCTGGTACAAATTAGCAGCAAAGATAATCAGGAGCAACTTGGGTTACCTCTCAGTCTTATAAAAAAATATAAAGAATTTGGTTTAGATTTATTATTATTATACAGGTTTTATATAGCGCCAACAGTTTGCGCAGCTCTTAACAAAATAAAGGCAGACATTACAGTTACATTACAATTTGGTACAAGAGGAATCACTTTAACCACTTAAGGACCGCCGCATGTAAATATACGTCGGCAGAATGGCTCGGACAGGCACAATCACGTACCCGTACGTGCCTGCCTTCCAGCGGGTGGGGGGTCCGATCGGACCCCCTCCCGCTGGCTGCGGTGGTCCGTTTCGCTTCAGGAGCGATCCGGAATGAGGGGATGGCCGTTGGTTTCTGGCCATCCCCTCTCGATCGCTCCTGGCGAATGAGAAGCTTCCCCCGCCTGTGTAGTGTAAACACAGGCAGGAGGAAGTGATGTCAATCTCCTCGGGGCGGTCTTTTTTTTTTTTCAAATTAATTTTTATTAACCACTTTCAGACCGGACCAATTTGCTGGTCAAAGACCAGACCACTTTTTGCGATTCGGCACTGCGTCGCTTTAACTGACAATTGCGCGGTCGTGCGACGTGGCTCCCAAACAAAATTGACGTCCTTTTTTTCCCACAAATAGAGCTTTCTTTTGGTGGTATTTGATCACCCCTGCGGTTTTTATTTTTTGCGCTATAAACAAAAATAGAGCGACAGTTTTGAAAAAAACGCATTATTTTTGTTATAATAAATATCCCCCAAAAATATATAAAAAAAAAAAAATTTTCCCTCAGTTTAGGCCGATAAGTATTCTTCTACATATTTTTGGTTAAAAAAAATCGCAATAAGCGATTATTGATTGGTTTGCGCAAAAGTTATAGCGTTTACAAAATAGGGATAGTTTTATAGCATTTTTATTAATCATTTTTTATTTTTATTTTTTTACTAGTAATGGCGGCGATCAGCGATTTTTATTGTGACTGCGACATTGTGGGGGACCCATCGGACATTTTTGACACATTTTTGGGACCATTGTCATTTATACAGTAATCACTGCTATATAAATGCAGTGATTCCTGTGTAAATGACACTGTCAGTGAAGGGGTTAACCAGTGGGTGGCAGTGTAGGGGTTAAGTGTTCCTAGGGGTGTGTTACTAACTGTGGGGGGCTGGGCTTTCATTTAGTGAACACTGATCTCTGCTCCAATCACATGGAGCAGAGATCAGCGTCACTAGTTGCTAGACAGAATGGAGAAATGTTGTTTACAACGGCACTTCTCCATTCGGCCGCTCCGTGAGACGATCGCGGGGATGCCCGCGGCGATCGAGTCCGCGGGTCCCGCGACCGGACTCACGGAGGTCCCAACCAGCGCGGGAGCGCGCCGCCGGCGGCGCGCTCCCGATGGCAGGGCGGCAAATTTAAAGGGACGTAAATATACGCCCATTTGCCTGCCCGTGCCATTCTGTCGACGTACATCGTCGTGCGCTGGTCGGCAAGTGGTTAAATTTCACAAAGTACAATAGTAGAAGTACAATTCCATCTGTTACAATCCTAGTATAGCATAACAGAGATTATCAGTAGTAACAATAACATCGGCACATAAACGCATAGATAACAGAAAACAGGTATCAGCAGTATATGATCTATGAGTGTGCCACTTAACAAATTCAGTAGGGGTATTGGGGTAGAGATTAGGGTAGGGGGAGGGGGGTAAAAAAAGGGGGGGAAAGGGAGGGGGTAGGGACTTGAGAGCAATATTATAGAATGAGGAAACCATCAATCACAGGTATATCAGCAAGAAAAGTTAATCATCAGGAATAAGATCAGTTTATCTTGGATGTGTACCATCTGTGCCATGGAAGCCATTTGGCCTGGATTTTATTATATGAAGTTAGGCCTCTGGATCCTAAGAGTTCGTAGGTGTAGTGTGAATGGACTAAGGTGGTGACGTCAAGGATACTAGGTATGTTTGGGGATTTCCAATTTCTAGTTAAAAGTAGTCTAGTTGCTAAAAGGATATGAGTAAGGACGGTGTGGAATGTGTAAGGGACAGTTTCCGGAATTATGTTAAGTATAGCGAGTTGCGGTGACACGGATATGGTGACATTGCTAACTTCACAAATAAGTTGTGTGACGTCCGACCAGAGGGGTCCTATGCTTGGACATTGCCATAGAATGTGGAATAGAGTACCCGTATGATTACAGTTGCGCCAGCATAATGGAGCGGTGTTGGGTTGAAATTTAGCTAGTCTATGAGGAGTCAGGTACCAGCGAAGTGTGATTTTTGTCGTCAGTTCCCATAAACCTGTGCACCGTGTAGCTTTATAAATAGAGTTTAACGCTTGTTGCCATTGGGCATCAGAAAATTGTAGTTGTATGTCTGATTCCCAGTCCACGAAGGGTTTGGATTTGTAGAAGATATTTTTCTCCTGCAATAAGGGGTAGATAAGTGAGATACCTTTAACTGTGGAATCATGAGTGAAATAGAAATTCCATAATTTCAAGGCAGTGCTCCTTCTATGCAGGTGTGTGTGGTCAAACAGGAACGTAGCCTGTGGTACGTGAGAAAGTCCGAAGTGGGTGCCCCATATGTGGACTGGATCTCAGGGAAAGTTTTGCAGTCTGTGAGAATTCTAAGATCATTCGTGGTGGAGGCCTGTGATGTGAGCCATGTAGGGAGGGTCAGATCAGGAAATAAGATTTGGAGGGTCTGTAAGGGTACCTGTAGGTCTTTCATAGGGGAGTATGGCCACTTACTGTTATGTAGTATCTTCCATGCAGAAATCAATGCCTGTATGGTTGGTGAATACAGGTGAAAATTCGGTACTGATGCCAGGGAGCTATATAGCCAGCTTTTGAGGTCAGATCCTGGTGTGGCATGATTTTCTATGTCCCCCCATAGTGTAGTATGGGGGGATTAGTCCATTCTCGCAATTGGGAAAGGACGGTGGCCAAGTAATAATCCCGGATGTCAGTATAACCCATACCCCCCGCATGTTTATGTTTAATGAGCTTAGAATGGTTGCTTCTAGGTTTCTTACCTTGCCATATGTAGTTAGTAAGAATAGATTGTAAAGAATTGAGATAGGATTTGGTCAAGGGGATGGGAAGGGTGCGAAATGTGTACAGAATTTTGGGCAGTATGAGCATTTTAAAGGCTGCTAGCATACCTGACCATGAAAGTTCGAATTTGGTTAGGTTGGACAATTCTTTGATTAGCATTTGTTTGGTTTTGACATAATTAGATAATAATACGGATACCGAGTTGGTGAGTACGATGCCTAAATATGATATACTGTGGTCGGCCCAGGGAGATGCATATTGGTTTTGTAAAATATTGCTAGTGATAGCATCAAGACCTCGGGGCGGTCTTTTTGACCGGGCGGCGAGGAGAGAAGACATAGTAAGTGCACCAACACTACACTGACATGTAGGTACACATAGGCACACTGTCACCCCCTGATCACCCCCCCCCCCCCGATCACCCCCATCCCAGTCACAGTGTCACTGATTGCAGTGATCATTTATTTACTGATCACTGCATTTAGTGTCAGTTGTGACTGTAAAAAGTGTCAGGGCAGTTAGTGTTAGGTCCAGGGTAGCCCCCTACCCCCTAATAAAGGTTTTAACTCCCTGATTGCCCCTAGAGTTAACCCTTTCACCGCCTTTTGCCAGTGTCACTAAGCAATCGTTTTTCTGATCGCTGCATTAGTGTCACTGGTGCCGCTAGGTAGCTAGTTATTTTTTAGGTTCACCGCCAGGTTTTTATACCGTTAGGTACCCCCATATACTACCTAATAAAGGTTTTAACCCCTGATTGCCCCTAGAGTTAACCCTTTCACCAGTGATCACCGTATAAGTGTTACGGGTGACGCTGGTTAGCCAGTTAGTTACTTAGTTATTTAGGTTCCCCGTCAGAAACCCCCATATACTACGTAATAAAGGTTTTAACCCCCTGATTGCCCCTAGAGTTAACCCTTTCACCCGCTTTTGCCAGTGTCACTAAGCAATCGTTTTTCTGATCGCTGCATTAGTGTCACTGGTGCCGCTAGGTAGCTAGTTATTTTTTAGGTTCACCGCCAGGTTTTTATAGCCTTAGGTACCCCCATATACTACCTAATAAAGATTTTAACCCCCTGATTGCCCCTAGAATTAACCCTTTCACCAGCGATCACCGTATAAGTGTCACTGGTGACGCTGGATAGCCAGTTAGTTATTTAGGTTCCCCGTCAGGTTTTTATATAGCGTCAGGGACCCCCATATACTACTGAATAAAGGTTTTAACCCCCTGATTGCCCCTAGTTAACCCTTTCACCAGTGATCACCGTATAAGTGTTACGGGTGACTCTGGTTAGTTAAGTTGCTTTTTATAGCATCAGGGCACCCACCATTTATTACCCAATAAAAGTTTTAACCCCCTGATCACCCGGCAGGTGATATCAATTAGGTTTTAGGGTCAGATAATATCTGCATCGCCTCAAGCAGCGCTAAGTTAGTGCCAGTACCGCTAACACCCATGCGCAAAGCATACACCTCCCGTAGTGGTATAGTATCTGAACAGATCAATATCTGATCTGATCAGATCTATACTAGCATCCCCAGCAGTTTAGGGTTCCAAAAAAACGCATTGTTAGCGGGATCAGCCCAGATACCTGCTAGTACCTGCATTTTGCCCCTCCGCCCAGCCCACCCAAGTGCAGTATCAATCGATCACTGTTACTCAAAACACTAAACACATAACTGCAGCGATCGCAGAGTCAGGCCTGATCCCTACGATCGCTAACAGTTTTTTTGTAGCGTTTTATATTTAAATACTGAAGGCGGTGCTTGGTTTTCGGGGTCCCGTACGCGGCTAGGCTCCTAAAAAGTCCCCCACATGTGGTATCTCCATACTCAGAAGCAGCAGAATGTATTTTTGGGTATAATTTCACATATGCCCATAGCATGTGTGAGCAATATATCATTTAGTGACAACTTTGTGCAAAAAAAAAAGTTTGTAATATTCCCGCAACTTGTGGCAAAATATAAAATATTCCATGGACTCAACATGCCTCTCAGTAAATAAAATTAGGGGGAAAACACTGCGCTAAAATTAAACATGTATAACAAAATGGCCTCAACAGCCAGGAAATAGCAGCTAACACCAAAAACAAACAAAGTTCAGCATGCAAATAGAAAAAATATGTGTAGCGCTTGAAAGTGTAATTAACATGGATTACGAAATAATCATATATCAAAGATCATATAGTGAATAATATAAGAAAAAAGTCCATAAAGTGAGAACCAATTTCACAATAAAGCTGGTATGGAGATGGCTGGACCGTCATGGGCAAAGACAGTTCATTGAACAGATGTATTCATGTAAGCCAGCTTGTCTGTAAACATCAAAAGAGGTAGATAAATACTTCTTACCGGCTGTGTTGGACTCACAAAGTCATATGACAGTTGAGTCTGAAAAAGCTTGAGGTCTCGCTCTGGGACCAAGGGGTATGTGAAGGGAGGTCCAGTAAGCTGGTGGAGGGACTTCAAACGGCTGTATACTCGATGGTGTGTTTCACGAATGGAGCATCCAGGTAGTCCGAAGACCAGCTCAGACACGGCCCGTTATACCGATAATCCAATCACCCCAAGTGGGGAGGGAAAAGTTTGGGGGTTAAGCCACACAGAGAAGAAAAAAGAAGAAAAAGCTCCACATGGTGCGGGTCAGGCAGTATAAAATGCGAATTTATTAAAGTCAAAAAGTAATTAATGACTTAGGTGATCACAAAAATAGAATAAAAAAGGGGGGTTTAAAAAGCAATGTGGGGTACCAACAGCTAGCCCAACGCGTTTCGACTTAAAAGTCTTCGACAGGGGCATGTTGGGACCCACCACATTGCTAACAAATATATAAGGAGTCAGAGACAGTTCCGCCTACAAAGGGGCGGAGACTCCTGTCACGGACCGCCTTTTCCAATTACAATGAACAATAAGATCGGGTCAAGATAAATATGTTCAATCACACTAAACAAATACACATGTCATCTAATATAACTTTTCAAATTACACAGGCAGTTAGTTCAGATTTGATAATAGTAAGGGATAAATCAAATAATCTATGCACTCAGTAGGCCAGTTACATACGTTGATCAGGGCCTCTTCCAAAGAAGTCTAATATAGCCACAGGGTATACAATCCAAATACAAAGATGTCAGACATAAAACATTACCTCAGTGTAGATGTATGTTATACCATCGCCTGGGGGGACTGCTTCATGTTTATGTTATGTCACAAATGTAGCTACAAGACTCAAAGAAGTGGTATCTCACGGTGGTCAGTCGTTATGTAAGTTAGATGTTTCTGGCTTGTTTGTCGGCAATCTACAGCCGAGAATTGTATAATCGTAACCATGGTAACCGGTATTGTGTGCTATTCCATAGGCCAGGGATTCCGATCAGGTGATCGGAAGCGTCATGGCGTATAGTGTAGCGGGGAAGTCTCCACCAATCGCTCGGTGTACAAGTCACATGATAGAATATGGGAGTAACTATGGAAGCTGGCCGTCCGCAAAATAGGGGCGTGTACATGTAAACGTCAGCTGGTACGGCGTTATGCAGGCATGTAGGAGCGGGGAGGGGCAACCAAAATTGGCGCCATTTGCCCGTGGTGTACGTCACACGCCGCAGGGCGTGGCAAACGGCACCGGAACGAATCAAAGCGATCGAATATATGACGATATTACGCATGCGTCATGGCTTGTGACGTAGCTACGTCACGTTATGCGCCATGATATGCAGAGAGCCTACTGCGCTTGGGCCAAGCGAAAAGATATGTAAACAAAAACTATGTTACGTTGGGCCGAACAAAATAACAGGTCAGATGTCACAATGTGCCCATGGCAACCAGGAAGCTATTCTCAGTAAATAGCTTGGGGTGTCTACTTTCCAAAATGGGGTCATTTGGGGGGGTTTTGTGCTATTTTGGCATTTTATGGCCTTCGAAACTGTGATAGGTAGTGAGGAGTGAAATCAAAAATTTGCACCCTTAGAAATCCTGAAGGCAGTGATTGGTTTTCGGGGTGCCGTACGTGGGTAGACTCCCAAAAAGTCCCACATACGTGGTATCCCTGTACTCGGGAGAAGCAGCAGAATATATTTTGGGGTGCAATTCTACATATAACTATGGCATGTGTGAGCAATATATCATTTAGTGACAACTTTTTGTAAACTTTTTTTTTTTTGTCATTATTCAATCACTTGGGACAAAAAAAAATATTCAATGGGCTCAACATGCCCCTCAGCAATTTCCTTGGGGTGTCTACTTTCCAAAATGGGGTAATTTGGGGGGGTTTTGTATTGCCCTTCCATTTTAGCACCTCAAGAAATTAGATAGGCAGTCACAAATTAAAAGCTATGTAAATTCCAGAAAATGTACTCTAGTTTGTAGACGCTATAACTTTTGCGCAAACCAATAAATATATGCTTATTGACATTTTTTTTTATTAAAGACATGTGGCTGAATAAATTTTGGCCTAAATGTATGACAAAAATTTAGTTTATTAGATTTTTCTTATAACAAAAAGTAGAAAATATCATATTTTTTTTAATTTTCAGTCTTTTTCCTTTTATATCGTAAAAAATAAAAATTGCAGAGGCAATCAAATACCATCAAAAGAAAGCTCTATTTGTGGGAAGAAAATGACGCAAATTTCGTTTGGGTACAACATTGCATGACCGCGCAATTACCAGTTAAAGCAGTGCAGTGCGAAATTGTAAAAAGACCTCTGGTCCTTAGGCTGACAATTGGTCCGGGGCTTAAGTGGTTAATGGACTTCCCCCATGACTGGTCCTATGAAGCTTTCCACCATCAGCACATAGAATTCAGGGCCCTCGTTCCTGCATTGTACGTGATGATTAGAGGGCCCACCCCCATACCAGGAGCGGAGGAACAGAATATGAATGTGGTAATTCTTCCTTTACTTTACAACCCACCCAAGACTAAATTATCTTCTAAACCTTGCTATCCCGAAGGAGGGGGAGACATAAAGATATTATACAGGATTTATATAGCGCCACAAGTTTGCACAGAGCTTTACAACATGAGGGCAGACAGTACAGTTACAATACAACCAATACAAGAGGAATCAGAGAGCCCTGCTCGTTAGAACTTACAATTTAAGAGGGAGGGTCAAGTGATAGAAAACATAATAGCTGTGGGGGATGAGCTGATGGAAAAAATAAAAATACAGTTGTTAGGTAAGGGCAGGTTAGGCTTCTCTTGAAGGGAAGGGTTTTCAGGGATTGTCTTAAAGCAGAAAGAGTAGGAGATAGACAGATTGGGGTAGGATGTTCCATAGGGTGGGAGAGGCTCGGGAAAAGTCCTGCAGTCAAGCGGAGAACGATTTGGTTGGTATTTTGAGACTAGGTTAGTGATGTAGCTGGGGGGCTGAGTTTTGGATGGCTTTGTAAGTTGTTGTTAGCATTTTGAATTTAATTTGTTGGGTGAGAGGAAGCCAGAGGAAAGACTGGCAGAGAGGAGTAGCAGAAACTGAGCGGTTGGTAAGGTGACTACATCTGGCAGCAGTAATTATGATGGACTGAAGAGGGGTAAAGGTAAGTCAATGGTAGTAGTCGAGGCCAGAGATAACCAGGGAGTAAATAAGAAGCCTAGTGATGCCATTGGTTAGGAAGGGGCATATTTTGGAGATGTTGCATAAATTGAGGTGACAAGCTTTTAACAGTAATTGGACGTGGAGCTGAAAGGATAGTTCAGAGTCCAGGATAAGGCCTATCACCTTGCCACGTGGGGACGGGTTGATAGTTGAGCCATCGATCTTGACAGAGAAGTCAATGGAAGGGGCACGTGTGGGAGGAGATGTTATGAGCTCGGTTTTGGATCGATATCACTTGATCTCCAAAATGTCTGCATTAATCCATGGCTGAAACGGTATGAGGCACTACCAGCACTGAATAAAAATAGGCAATACAGACAGGCACTAAAAATTACAATGAAATTATTGGAAACTAAAAGCAAAACACTGCGAATATTGACATTACTGAAAAGTAAAACGAAAACACCAGAACAAAACGAGTCATTTAAAACAGCAATGGAGTCAACAAGCCTCTTGCAAAACCGCGGGTAACATTTCCCCTTCCAGGGAAGCCTGCCAAACATATTTTTTCTTTCACGAAGTAACAATGCTAAAAGGAGCCCCTTGCTAAATGATTAACATTTTATGCGTCATATTATTTGCATTTTTTTTTTTTTTTTCATCAGCTCAATTATTTGTGGTTTCTGTCATGAACAGCACACTGTTGTGTTTTAAAGAACGCAACTCTAGTTTCCGTAAGGCTATAATTTATCTTGAATTGTTTGGAGTTTGGTGTTTTTTTTCACTGGGGTGAGTCACTGTACTACTGTTGTGAATAGAAAACAAACTGAGCAATTGTTCCTGTAAGAATGCATTAGTAGGAATTCCTTTTACTTGGGACCTGTGTCGGCGACGTGAGACTATAAGTTCAACGGGTACCTTTGCCGGCAGCTTCTATACACTTGGAATTTTTTTGTTTTCTTTTATTATGCTATTTAACGGTATCGCTTGTTAATACAAATATATTTATTTTAACCACTTCGGCTCCGGAAAGGATTTACCCACTTCCTGACCAGATCATTTTTTTTTTTTGCGATACGGCACTGCGTCGCTTTAACTGACAATTGCGCGGTCATGTAATGCTGTACCCAAATAAAATGTAAGTCCTTTTTTCCCACAAATAGAGCTTTCTTTTGGCGGTATTTTATCACCTCTGGGGTATTTTTGCGCTATAAATAAAAAAAAGAGCGACAATTTTTGAAAAAAAAAACAATATTTTTTACCTTTTGCTATAATAAATATCCCTATTTTTTTTTTTTTTTAAACAATAAATAAATTTGTTCATCAGTTTAGGCCAATGTTGCGCTATAAACAAAAAAAAAAACATAATTTTTGAATAAAAAACAATATTTTTTACTTTCTGCTATAAAACATTCCCAATAATTTTTTTTAATAAAAAAAAAAAAAACTTATTCATCAGTTTAGGCCAATGTGTATTTTGTTTCATATTTTTGGTAAAACAAAATCCCCCAGTCAGTGTATATTGATTCGTTTGCGCAAAAGTTATCACGTCTACAACCTATTGGATAGATTTATGGTACTTTTATTTTTTACTAGTAATTGTGGCAAACAGTGATTTTTATCAGGACTGCGACATTGCGGTGGACAAATTGGACACGAAGTGACTCTATTTGGGGACCAGTGACACTGATACAGTGATCAATGCTAAAAAATGCTCAGAATAAATGACACTGGCAGGGATGGGGGTTATCACCAGGGGCAGTGTCAAATGTGTGTCCCTGGGAGGTGCTTACTAACTGTGTGGGGGACGGATACACTGGAGGAAAAGAGAGATCCATGTTTCAGCTTAGCTGAAACTCAAGATCTCTTTCTCCCTGACAGCTCAGCAGTTTGCCTTGTTTACATAGGCAGACCGCTGCACCGTCTCTCCACTGAACGATCGCTGGGATGCGGTGGCCGCCGTCGACCTGCTGATTGGCTCCTGCTGTGTCCAATCACAGCTGGAGTAGCATTCTGGCGACCCGTGCACGTCCCCTACACCGTGTGCACAAAATAATATTTTTTGTGGAAAAAACTGCCTAAAACCCCATACACACTATTAGATTTTCTGCAGATTTTTTCCTTCAGGTTTACCAAAACCATATAATATGAGGTCAAACCTTAGGCGTTTCAATTTGTATGCAATCAGGCAGGCCCTTCACTACATGGTTTTGGTAAATCTGAAGGAAAAAATCAGCAGAAAATCTGTGTATTTTTTTGTATAGAACAAACATGTTATGTAAGGATGAGCTCAGGCGCATTCGCATAGTCCGCATGCAGAGCCCGCCAGGAAGTGAGCGCAGCGCTGCGCTAATCACAGGCAGTGAGACATTGCCCCCAATGTGCGGCTGCAGAGATCGGCAATGTCACACTGCCTGTGATTAGCGCAGCGCTGCGCCAACTTCCTGGCCGGCTCTGGACGTGGAGTATGCGAACACGCCTGAGCTCATCCTTAATGTTATGTATGTATACAACAAGCATGTTTATATAACAAACATGTTAGACCTGCTCTATGGTTTTACAATGAGCAGCCCTGATCCTCCTCTTCTCGGGTCTTCCGCCGACGCTCTGGGCGCACTCGTGTGTGTTAACTCCTAAGCCGCCTCGGCCTGGACCCACCCCTTCCTCCCTGGCTGTAATTGACAGCATCGGGAACCAATGGCTCCCGCTGCTGTGTCTCAGCCAATAAGGAGGGAGAGATTCTGCTTTCATGCACATCGATAGATCAGGTGAGTATAAGGGGGGCTGAGGGGGGGGGGGGGAGCTGCACACTGAAGTTTTTTTACCTTCATGCATAGAACATTGCAAGATGATTATAATGAACACAGACATTTAGGAATCCGATATGGTGGAACATACAACTTTTTCTTAAAAACAGAAACCGGCAGGTGTCAGGGTCTGAACCTGGGACCTCCCCTGTGTCTGGCAGTAACTCTGCTTGCTGAGCCATCCGAGATGCTGGACAGCTCCCTGGATAATCCTGCCTTTCCCTTGTTTCTCATAAACCTTGAACTCTTTGCTCCTCCCTTGAACTCCCTATATAGGCCATGCCTTTGCACTTCCTCTTTGCCAGATTATTCTGATCTCTCCAGCCAATATCTTTCTCTATTCACTCCTGCTGTCATCCATATCTTGGTTATCACTTATTAGCGACCTTTGGCTTCTTCCTCGACTATGCTTCAGCTTAATCCAAACCTGCAACTATTTGTTACCAACCTTTGGCTTCTTTACTGACTACGCTTTTGTTTTATCTCTACCAGCTATATATGCTACTAAAGCCCCGGCTTGCTCACCTCCTGGTGGGGTGATCCTGAAGAACGTGTCCTGGCACTAACACACAGCAAAACCCATCAGGAGCTCTGGTGAATACCAGTTAGTACTTAGACCCTGCACCTTAGGTGGGACCGCTTCGTCCACCAGGGTGTATACTGTACCAATCCTGCTAGTCGGTGAGAACCTCTCTACTGCTATAGCTACCTTTTAACCAAGCCTGACCCCTGACCATGACAGCAGGGCTCTGCTACAAAGTTTGTTAAATTCCTTGCAATATACATAAATCACTAAGGACATGGATTATTGGAATCATGTCCTGTGGTCTGATGAGACCAAGATAAACGTATTTGGTGTCAGATGGTGTCAGGCGTGTGTGGGGGCAACCAGGCGAGGAGTACAAAGACAAGTGTGTCTTGCTAAGAGTCAAGCATGGTGGTGGGAGGGTCATGGTCTGGGGCTGCATGAGTGCTGCTGGCACTGGGGAGCTACAGTTCATTGAGGGAACCATGAATGCCAACATGTACTGTGACATACTGAAGCAGAGCATGATCCCCTCCCTTCGGAGACTGGGCCGCAGGGCAGTATTCCAACATGATAACGACCCCAAACACACCTCCAAGACGACCACTGCCTTGGTGAAGAAGCTGAAGGTAAAGGTGATGGATATACATAAATCACCCAGCAGGGATTTACTTTTTCTCAGCAAAAGTGGAGCTACTCTTAAGACACGATTATAGATTGTAAGTTCTGTTGACCAAAGTTTCCTTGTTATACTGCTGTGTCTTTAAATGTAGATTTTACAACTAACCTGCAATCTGTATGGTATCTGGGGGCATGCACATTCAACACACTCTGCCAAATATGAATAATTAAAAAAAGGTAAAAGTTTTTGTAATGTATGCTACATGTATACAATATGGCCTCATATCTGGCTGACAATTCCCACAGCTGCTTTTAAACAGATGCTTGAAAGTCTACAAAGAACATTATTAGAGCAAATGTCACATTACAGTAGGCTTTATATTTGCTCTCTGAACACTTGAGAATCACATGTGGGTCAGACATTACGTATATGCTGCCCTGAGACACCCCTGCCAAGCCTAGCTGCTTCTTATTGTGTGAAACTGTTGACATTTGTCTCAAATGACCTCTGACAATCCAGCTTCTGTGTGATGCTCCTGCAACCAAGGTGTACTCTCTCTGTTTTCCACTCACCCCCCCTAGTCTTTGAGTTGTACACTTCTAATGTTCCCATTACACGGCCTAAATGACTAATTCCCTGACCATGCTGAGGGTAATGTGTCATTTCCCACCGCTGTTCAATGCCAGGAAACAAAACAGAGAAATTTACAATTTTATACTAAGGAAACTTTTTTTTTCTTCTCTTATTAAGGCTGATCGAGTCGAATTTTGTCCTACAGTTTATTACCATGAACTATATAGTATGTTCTGAGTTCCCTAGTGGAACTAAACTCTCTCAATCAACACAAACTATTTTAATCCTTATGTTGCTAGCAACAGGAAATAGATAGGAAGGTATATTTATATTTACTTGTTTTACACATTTTTTTTATATTTCTTTAGTTGCTTCCTGGTTTCTGGGCTAGGCCAAAATGATGTCAAACACCCCAAGAATCTTCATGAGAAGAGGGAAAGAGGGGCTCTCTCAGCTAAGTGCAACCTCCTGCCTGCATGCCTCAGCTAAGGGCAGTGTCAGAACCCAGGTCTGATCCTACAACCTCTGCTGTGTCTGGCAGTATCTCTTCTTGTTGAGCCACCTGAGATGCTAGACAGCTACCTGCCTGATTTCTTAGAAAACCATGCCTTGTGCCCTGTTTCTCTTAAACCTTGAACCCTTTGATCCTCCAGTGGACTTCCTATTTAAACCATGCCTATGCACTTCCTGTTTATTGTGTTCTCTCCAGCAAATATCTTATTCTTGTCACCCCTCCTGCTGACCACATCTTCGCTACTACCCGTTACGAAACTTGGCCCATTCCTCGACGACGCATCTGCTTGATCCCAACCTGCGACCACATGTTACCAACCTTTGGCTTGTTTACTGACTATGCTTCTGCTTTAAACCCAACCTGTGACCACGTGTTACCTACCTTTGGCTTGTTTACTGACTATGCTTCTACTTTAAACCCAACCTGTGACCACGTGTTACCAAACTTTGGCTTGTTTACTGACTATGCTTCTGCTTTAAACCCAACCTTTGACCACTTGTTACCAACCTTTAGCATGTCTTGGTAGGTTTGCCATTGTGCCATACTCTTTCCATTTTAGGATGATGGATTGAACGGAGCTCCGTGAGATGTTCAAAGCTTGGGAGATTTTTTTTAATAACCTAACCCTGCTTTATACTTCTCCACAACTTTATCCCTGACCTGTCTGGTGTGTTCCTTGACCTTCATGATGCTGTTTGTTCACTAAGGATCCTCTAACAAACCTCTGGGGGCTTCACAGCTGTATTTATACTGAGATTAAATTACACACACAGGTGGACTCTATTTACTAATTTGGTGACTTCTGAAGGTAACTGGTTCCACTAAATTTTATTGCATAACAAAATTATAACTAATAAATCTAATTTCAAAAACATAACCATAATGCGTTAAATAAAGTCCACATAAAGTTCATATGTATCCACAATCTTCATAGTGCACATTCTCATTGTGCAAAATGAAAGTGCCAAGTGATGAAACATGTTTATTTGTAAAATAAGCATTGTGATTGCGAGAGAGAGAGAAAGAGAGAGAAAACTGTTTTAAAAACACATAAACCTAAATAAAATTGATCGAAGACCATTGCAGGTTCCCTTACACAAATATATAATGTGTCAGGAGCGTGTGCGCTCCAGTTCCGCCATAACTCCTGGTTCCAGCATCCTGGTTTTGGCTGTGTCTGTCCACCTGCAAGGTGATTGATTGTAGATATGTGCACTGCCGAAAAATGTGTTAGTTTTCGTTTCATTCGTTTTTTTTTTGGGGGGGGGGGGGGGGGGTTCGTTTTTCAGTTCATTTGTTATGATCGAAATTTGTAAATTCAAAAATTTGTAAAAATTTTAACATTTTCTAAAATGTGAAAATTCGTTAATTCGAAAATTAGTTAAAATCGAAAATCCACAAATCCGGAAATTCGAAAAATTTGAAAATTCATCAATTCTAAAGTCCTGAAATCCGAAAAATCTAAAATGTGAAAATTCGTAAATTCAAAAATTTGAAAATCCTGAAATTCGAAAATCTGAAAATTTGAAAATAAGACAGAAAATTCGAAAAATCTAAATAATGTAAATCCAAAAACCCCAAAATTCAAAATAACAGCTAACTAATAAAAAACGAACTATTAAATTATAGGTATTGGAATTTCCTTTCAAATTTGGCTGTTAATGAACTTAACAAATACAAATTTATCCTAAGTTTAGAATTATCCGAAATAATGGATGCCCCATCTAAACAAATGGAATGGAACGGATTAATAATAAAACGTTTTTATTATTATTATTTATTATTATTATTATTTGTTACGTTCCATTCGTTTGGATGCGGCATTCGTTATTTCGGTTAATTCGTATCTTCAGATAAATTTGTATTCGTTACGTTCACTAACAGCCAAATTTGAAAGGAAATTTCAATACCTATAATTTAATAGTTAGTAATAGTTAACTTATTATTAGTTAGTTATTATATCAGATTTTAGAATTTTCAGGTTTTTGAATTTTCAGATTTTCGCTCTTATTTTCAGATTTTCACTCTTTTGAATTTTCATTCTTATTTTCGAATTTTCGGATTTGGAATTTCCAAACTTCCGGATTTCCGGATATTCGAAATGAGGAATTCACGAATTATTGAATATTCAAATTTATGAATTATCGAATATTCAAATTTACAAATGATCAAATATTCAAATTGACGAATTATCGAATATTCAAATTTACGAATATTCATAAAAATTCGTTGAATGGGTTTTTGTTAATTCGGATATTTCAGAATTAACAAATTTGTTGAAATTCGTAAAAAAAAAAAACGAATTCGGAATGAAACTAATTGCAAACCTGATATAAGCTAATCAAGCCTGCAGTCTCATGCTTGTGATAGAGTGTGTAAATGCCTGATCAAGCTGCCTGTTTGTCTGCCCTGTTCTGCTAGATTGTATTTCCCTGATTATGACCTCGGATCGGATATCGACTATTCTCCGTACGCTACCTTTTACCTATACTGTCATTGAACCACTCTGCCTGTCTTCCAATCGCAAGTACCTGTTTGCTTTACTCAGTTTGCGCATGCCCTGGCGGAGTAGACAGGCACAACAGCATTGTGTATAAGTCGTGGGGGCAACCAAGTACCAGTAGGCCTGCTTGCCTTATGGAAAAGGAGGCTGCTATAGGTGAAGCTACAGCTATAATGTCTGACCACCTGCATTAGGGGTAAGGGTGACATAATGAAATGTCAAGGGTGGCAGAGACTGGTTAAAACTGAAATTGAGGGTAAATTATAGCATTTATATATGTAATATATTACATATTACATATATAAGAAGAGAAATGATAGATGGCATCACTGGTTACTATAGGCACCATCTCTTTTCTTGTGCATTAGGTTTTCCAAGGCCAAGATATCATTTTATAAAGTGACTGTAATAAAATGAAATAAAAAAATAAAAAATTATCTTCTGTATATTTATTTGTAATTGCTGTTACAGTAAAGCTGTGTAAAATACCCATTTAATTATTAGGCAACAGATTTATTTGATTAAAGCTGGAATAAGCTGAGGCAACTCAGCCAAACTTCTCTGATATCTTTGTTTAGCCTCTCAATTAAGCAATTATGCTGTACAGCAAAATGAGATTACTTTTTTACAAGTACACACCGAGAACAATCTTTCAACGGTAAGCTGCCTGCCACGATGCAACGCGCGTTTACAAAAACTTCATGTTATTTTTTTTTTTCATTTAACTTAAAGTATTTGTAACCCTAAAAAAAAAAAAGAAGAAAATGAACAAAGAAGAAAAAGAAGAAAAGAAAATAAGAAAAGAAGAGAAGTCCTGTTCCCTTATAGCAGGTTAAACAGCACAGTGCTTGTCTTGTCTCACCTGCACCCCCCTGGAAGCTGTAAAAAACTTGGCAGATCCTGACAGTTTCTGCCCTACCCCCACTGTAAACTGACCACGGCTTATCATGGCTGCTGAGCCCTGACACCGTGGTCAGTTTATGTGCATCTGTTATCCGCAGCTCTCCTGTCATCCTCTGTCCACCCTCCCCTCCCTGCCTGTCAGCTCCCATATCTGTGCGAGCTGTCTCCAACCCCCCTTCCACCCTGCCGCCATTAGTATAAACATTTTAAAAATGTCACTGGCAGCCCCTCTCTTGTATACAGCAATACCACACCTTGTGTTTTATTTTTTTAAACTGTGCCTTTAGCTGTGGATCTCTGCAGCTCCTCCAGAGTTTCCATGGGCCTCTTGGCTGCTTCTCTGTTGAATGCTCTCCTTGCCCGGCCTGTCAGTTTAGGTGGACGGCCATGTCTTGGTAGGTTTGCAGTTTTTCGGATGAAGAATTGAGCAGTTCTCCATAAGATGTTCAAAGCTTGGGATATTTTTTTATAACTTAACCCAGCTTTAAACTGTTCTTTGGCCTTCATGATGCTGTTTTTTTTTTTTTACTAAGGTTCTCTCTGAGGGCTTCTCAGAACAGCTGTATTTATACTGAGATTAAATTACACATAGGTTGACTATTTGCTATTTGGGTGACTTCTGAAGGCAATTGGTTCCTGTTCCTTGGCCTTCATGATGCTGTTTTTTACTAAGGTTCTCTTTGAGGGCTTCACAGAACAGCTGTATTTATACTGAGATTAAAGTGGATGTAAACCCAATGTCATCCTTTCTAAACTACTGCCATAGGGGTTATCTATAAGGATCTACATGCCTCCTGCATGTATCCTTACCTGTCAAATGTCTCCCCTCTGTCTGGTATGAGACCCAAAAAACTGCAGATTCTGTGGGTGGGTCTGTTGTCTGGGGCTCGGTGAGAGCACCATACCAGAAGCGCATCTCCACCACATAGAAAACATGCTTATCAGGTGGCAAGCTTGGAAAGTTTGGGGCAATTACCCAGCCAGGGCCTTTATCCTGGGGAGAAAACTGATGCCAGCTCTAGCAGGCATCTCACTCAGTACTGGAAAGGCCAACCAGACGTCTCATCACTCTCACAAGGGCAGAGGAGTACACCTCCACCTCGGCATTCAAAGGACAGTGAGCCAGATTTTTTACCCAAAAAGAAAAACTCGCTATAGTGTAAAACCAACTACACTTTTAATGGTAAAAATAGTATTGCACTTACAGAAAAGAGCAGGTAAAAAAAAAAGCAAGGGAAAAAAAACACAGAATGTTTGCCTAGACCACCCGTCTTTCCGGGATCGTAGTAATGCAGTCACGTCCGTCCTCCAGACATGTTTCGTTACAAGATGACGTCGTCCTAGGGCCACTTTGTGTTGGTCTATCACAGGGATCCTCAAACTACGGCCCTCCAGCTGTTGCGGAACTACGTATCCCATGAGGCATTGTAAAACTCTGACATTCACAGACATGACTAGGCATGATGGGAATTGTTGTTTCTGAACTGGAGGGCCATAGTTTGAAGGCCCCCTGGTCTATCATATAAAATCCCAATAAAATACATTTACGTTTTTGGTGGTAACATGACAAAATGTGGAAAATTTCAAGGGGTATAAATACCTTTTCAAGGTACTGTAAATACTATGTGAATCATTTGCCCTTACTCAGGATGGCCACAGCCAGAAATACCGGGAGGGTAATTTCTCAACAAAATAAAGCATGGAGACATGGATGGATGTGGGAGTTTGCTTTAAATATAAAAAATGAATTAAATTGTGTTTTTGGTTTTATGGTGCCTAGATGCAGGGAAGACCCACTTTAACAGGGTTTCCCCAAGACCAGAAAATTATTTTAGGGGTTCCTCAGGGGGTAAATATGTGGAGAAACGCTAAAATAAGAAATCGTGAAGAAAATGATCTAACTGTAGCAAAGAGCATATTTCTGAAATCACCACACCGGTGCAATAGATTAACATTCCTTTATATGTCCTAAATCTGGTAAGAAAACACAGCTGTGTCAAACTGGTTTATTGGGAGTGAGCCCCGCATATTCAAATGTGTTCTGTGACCATAATTTATCAAGGCATTTACAGTTTTCCTTCTCTGTATTTACCCTTAAGGAAATAAACTTTGGCAGCCGATAGAAACCTAACCTTTCCACCTGTCAGCGAGAAGACAAGATGCTAACACCCATTTCAATTTCCATTTGATGACATGGTTCAGGCCAGACTGCTGGTTGGAAGTTAAACAGTGGGGACCTTGAGTGGAGGAGAGTGTGAACGAGTTTTGCTTTTGACTGCTGGTTTCCATTTTTAGGTTCTTTTTGGGGCTTTTCCGTGTAGCTTTTTAAAGTGGAAGTAAACCCTCTCTTTAAAAAAAAAAACCTGCAGGACAAAGGCACAATGAGCTAGTATGCATAGCATACTAGCTCATTATGAATTACTCACCTGAGATTGAAGCCCCCGAAGCGACCCTTGTTCACCTCCTCCGTCGCCGACATGTTGACTCGGCGTGTCTTCCAGGTATTGCTGCTCCGGCGCTGTGACTGGTCAGAGCAGCAATGACGTCACTCCCGTGCATGCACGCGGGTGCTGCCACTAGCGGCACGATCGCCGCTAGAAACGGCACGCACAGTGCGCCTACGCCCAATGTCTAATGCGTATGCGCCGTAGACATCAGAGCTGCTATTTTTGCAAATATCTCCTAAACCTTTTAGGATTGGGAGATATTTTTTGCACCTACAGGTAAGCCTTAATCTAGGCTTACCTGTAGGTTAAAGTGGTTGTTATCGGTTTACAACCACTTTTAACACCTTTTTTTTTATCTTTGCTTCTTTCAGCCTACTAATTAAGGGGAGTGGTTAATTGGTCACAGGTGCTTGAGGCCTATATAACCTTCTGTAAAACTCATTGTGAGCCTGCTCATCTTTGAGCTTGCAGGAATTTAGACCAAGTGGAACTGGACTAAGGGATGAGTTAAAAAAGCAGAGTTAGCGGGAACTGGACTAAGTGTCTAAGTTCTCATGGACTTATCATTGTTTATTTAATTAGCATTTTGGTTTTATCACTTGCTATTTTAGCCCTGCAATTTTGGGTTATATATATTTTTTATGCACAAATGTTCTGTTTTGTAATTGCCCTCTGCTGTTTTAAATATTTAGTATTTCACCTTTTTATCCACATTTTTACAATACTATTGGCTCATTTCTTTGTCCTCTACTTGCCATTTTGGACACAGATTTTACAGTTGAGGTCTTCTTCAAACAGATCGATTACACTTGTATGTCCTGTACACACGGTCGGACATTCCGACGACAAAATCCGTCGGATTTTTTTCCAATGGAATTTGGCCCAAACTCGTCTTGCATGCACACGGTCGCACAAAGTTGACGGAAAATCCGATCGTTAAGAACGAGGTGACGTAGAACACGTACGACGGGACTTTAAAGAGGCCAGTAGCCGATAGCTTTCGTCTCGTAATTTATTCTGAGCATGCGTGGCACTTTGTGCGTTGGAATTTAAACGATCGGATTTTGTTGTCGGAAAGTTTTAGATCCAGATCTCAAACTTTGTGTGTCGGAAATTCCGACGGAAAAAGTCTGACGGAGCCCACACACGATCAGAATTTCCGGCAACACAATCCGGTCGCACATTTTCCATCGGAAAGTCCGACCGTGTGTACAGGGCATTACAATATATGAGAAACAAAGAAAAAAAACACCAAAAAG
The DNA here is from genome assembly GCF_037356315.1 of Lithobates pipiens. Lineage (NCBI taxonomy): Eukaryota > Metazoa > Chordata > Amphibia > Anura > Ranidae > Lithobates > Lithobates pipiens. The sequence continues at coordinate 10,259,075 of NW_027507786.1, forward strand.
CCTGCAGCTCCCCTTTAAGACAAATTTAATATTGCCAAATCCAGTGCAGCCAGATTACCAAACTTCATACTGGGCTCCTGAACAGGATGGCAGCTTAGAACTTGCATGATTTATTACTATAATAACACCCTGCGAGGCTCTAATGTATGGGTTAGGCTACACATGCTGGCTCTGCATACCGCAAAGCTCTATTAATTTCAGTCACTTTTATCTGGCTTACAATTAAAAAAAATTATCAAACTGAAAAACGTAGCCTAACCCCTACCAATTCTACTAGCGTGTCTTAAAGAGGAAGTAAATCCTGATGGGTTTTACTTCCTCTTTTCTGGAAACGTAAAAGCATAATGCTATGTGCCACTTACCTGCAAACGAAGCCTGTGATGTCCCCGCTGGTGGCCGCATCCATCTTCACCCCTCTTCCTTCCGGGGCCACGGACTCCGGCTCTGTGACTGGCCAAGTCGCGTGATGTCACGGCACTGGGTCCTTTAGAAATGGCACAATCGTGCCCGTTCTTCAGTGGACATCTGCCGATGACATCGGTGCAAGAGTATATGCAGATTTAGGAGATATTTCCCGTACCTACAGGTAAGCCTTATTATAGACTTACCTGTAGGTAAAAGTGGTGTAATTAGGTTTACAACCCTCACCTTGTAAAACAACCCATCCAGTTTAACCACCTCCAGCCCACCATATAGTAAAATTATGGGTGCAAGGTGGCTCTCTCGTTCTGATGATGTCCCTGGGACACGGCGCATCGCTGATCTCGGTAAAGAGCCGATGATGAGGCTCTTTACCCATATGATCACCAATGTCCAATCAGAGCTATGTCCAATCACAGCTGATCACATGTAAACAAGGAAATGCCCCTTATCGGGTCTCTTCTCCTCACACTGACAGCGTGTGAGGAGAGGAGAGCCGATCAGCGGCATTTCCTCACAGGGGAGATCCACACAGATAATAATAGGCATAATAATAATAATCAGTGCCTTGATTATTAGTGCAGCCCCAACAGTGCCCAGCAGTAATGCCAATCAGTGCCGCCTATCCATGCTGCCTATAAGTGCCCATAAGTGCTGCATATCAGTGCCACCAATCAGTGTCCATCAGTGCGGCATATTAGTGCCTCCTCAGTGCCACCTCTTCAGTGCCCACTCATGAGAGCACATCAGTGCAGAAAAATTACTTATTTACAAAATTTTATAAAAGAAACTAAGAAAAACTTTTTTTTTTCAAAATTTTTGGTCTTTTTTTCATTTTTTTGTTTTTTAGCAAAAAAAAAAAAAATCCCAGTGGTGATTAAATACCACCAAAAAAAATCTCTGTCTCAAAAAAAAAATTATAAAACTTTTGTTTGGGTACAGCGCAGCAGGACCATGCAATTGTCATTCAAAGTGCGACAGCGCTGAATGTTGAAAATTAGGCAGGAAGGGGGTGAAAATGCCCAGTATCAAAGCGGTTAAAATATAAATGAAAGAAAAAGGATTTGTGTATACACAAAAAAAAAACATTCTAAATACCTTTTTTCCTCTTTTTTATAAGTGATCACTTTACCTTCTGTTCTCAGCTGCATAAGTTACTCACAGAGCTGGAGGGGGAAACACAGTGCACTGATCTTCCCGATAAAGGCCAGGGGGAGAAGGATGTGTCAGGACAAATATGATCATTGAAGGAGAGCAGGCTGAGCTTTCGGCACAGGTAGAGCACTGACCAACCTGTGCTCTCGTGCCTATTGTGGTCAGTTTTTGATAGGAAAACAAAGGGACTGGCAGGAACACCAGGGATTTAACACAAAGGAAGCAATACAAAGAGAACAAGGTACTTTTTCATACAAGTACATGGTACGGCAGGCACATATTAGGAATAGGAAATATTGGGTTTACATATTCTTTAATCAAAAGCTAAAGAGTAGGGAATGGCTTGAGCTTTTAGCGTGTCCCAGTGTGTCGCCTGAAAAAGAGCTTCAAGCTAAAGATTTCCCCTGTTTACTCCTGTTCTGGAGACAAGTCAAAATTTAGAATTTTCCCTCACTTTCATACTCCGTGGTCAAGGTCACCAGGACAAATCTCCCTAGCATCAATAAAAACCTGACAGGAGGTCTAGCCCTCTCACCCCTCTATCCAATCTAAAATAAAAAAAAACTAAACAGAGTTTGGAATTTAGTGTTGAAAATATTTTTATTGGTACATTACAAGAGAAAACAATAAAACAGTAACCATCATGAGGTGAATGCAAGCAAGGAACGGTAATAGGAGTACATTGACGGGGGGCCGGCTAATGACTATCGGCCACAGCCGGTCCCTGTCGGGAAGCTTGGAGAATAGGGAAGATGGCCTATACTCTGGTCCACGAGGTCATACTAGTGAGAAATACTCATGGGTTACTACATGAGGCAACGTTTAATCAATAGCATTAAGACAGAGAGAGAGAGAGAAGGGGAAAGAGAAGAGTAAAACAAAGAGGAACAACGTGGTAGAGGGGAGAGCTGAATAGCAAGAAGAGAGGAGAGGAGAGGGAAGGGGGGGGAAGGGGGAAGGGATACGGGTAAGCGGGGTAGGGTAAGAGAGAGCCCATAGTGTCCCTATGCGTTCGAGATTTTGTTCATCAAAGTGTCAGAGGAGGAGAAGCGGAGCCAGATCGACCATTGAGTTATAAATTTGGCGTAAGTGTCATTGTCCAGCGCAGAGTTTGGAATTTAGATACACTTTAAGTAACGTAAAAGTGCTGAAGGTTGGATGCCTTGATCTGTATGGTAGTTTTTCAAACTAAAGCTTTAGTTTACATCAAAAGAACTGCAGGTATGTTTACACTAAAGAATGCCTAATGTGCAGTAAAGAGCTGTATAGAAACCTACATCCAATGCCCCTGCTGTGTCTAAGTGTAAACTCATGGACGTGTGCCACGGGGTTAAACTGTAGGCTTAGGTAACCTTTGACCAACTTTCAGTTTACTCAGTGAGAAGCTTTCTCTCTATCTGGTTGTCAAGCAGTAGAGTCCCTGACCACCAGGCTTGACAGCAATACACATTAGTAACAGGCTGTGTGTCTATCTTGCCAATGAGCAGTAGGGTCCTTGTCCAGCAAGCTATCCTCACAGTCTTCCAACTCAGAGTGAGAAGCTATTTCCCTGTCTTGTCATCAAGTAGCAGAGTCTCTGTCCTCCAGGCTAACTTCACAGTCTTCCATGTCAACCAATGAGAAGTTGTCTCTATCTGGTCATCAAGAAGTAGAGTCTCTGTTCTCAAGGCTATCTTCACAGTCTTCCAAGTTAAACAGTGGGAGGCTGTCTTTCTATTTGGTCTTCAAGCAGCAGAGTCCCTGTCCACCAAGCTATCTTCACAGTCTTCCAACTCAAAGAGTCAGAAGCGGTTTCTCTATCTTGTCATCAAGTAGTAGAGTCCCTGTTCACCAGGCTATCTTCATAGCCTTCCATGTCAAACAACGAGAGGCTGCCTCTCTATCTGTTCCTCAAGCAGATCTTTCAACCAGACTATCTTCACAGGCTTTCATGTCAAATAAAAAAGGTCCTCAAACAGCCAAGTTCCTGCCCACCTGGCTATTTTCAATGTCAAACAGTGAGAGGCTGTTTCTCTACCTGGTCATCAAATTGCAGAGTACCTGTCTACTAGGCTATCTTCACAGAATTTTACATCAAACAGTGAGAATCTGTCTCTCTATCTAGTCATCAGGAAGCAGAGTCTCTGTCCATCCCATTTTCACAGTCTTTCACATCAAAGATTGTCTCTATTTTGTTATCAATCAGAGAGTCCCTGTCCGCCAGGCTTTCTCCACAGTCTACCATGTCAAACGGTGAGAAGCTCTCTCCCTAGTCCTCAAAAAGTAGAGTTTCTATCCACCAGGCTATCTTCATAGTAGTCCACATCAAACAGTGAGAAGCTGTCTCTCCATTTTGTCATCTCTTTGAAGAGTCCCTGTCTACCAGGCTATCTTCATAGTCTTCCAAGTCAAACAATAGGAGGTAATCTCCAAATCTGTTCATCAAAGCAGAGTTTCTGTCCACCAGGATATCTTCACAAACTTCCACGTCTAAGGCTAGCCATAGACGGTTTGAATCTTGGGCCTGTTCAGCAGGAATGTACCAAGTTGACCGATCAATTACCTTGGGTACATCCAGCCTGCTGGATTCACTTGCGATTATCACTAGCGGCTCCTATAGCCACTAGTAATTATTATTATTATTCAGGATTTATATAGCGAAAGCAGTTTACGCATCGCTTTACAACATGGGGGCAAGACAGTACAGTTACAATACAAATAAATACAGAAGGAATCAGAGGGCCCTGCTCGTTAGAGCTTACAATCTAGAAATTACTATCTTCTTCTGGCGGGGCGATGGCTTCCCTGCTGGGAACAGGCAGTGGTTGCAGGAAAGTAACTTCACACTGTCTATGGCCTGCCTAACAGTGAGAGTCTGTTTCTCTATCTGGTCGTAAAGCAGCCGAATCCCTGTCCACCAAGTTATCTTTAGTCTCCCATGCCAAACAGTGTGAGGATGTCTCTCGATCCTCTTAATGGCCATACAGCAGCCCAGTCCTCTGTCTGCCAAGCTATCTTCACAGTCTCCAATGTGAAACAGAGGCTGTCTCTCTATCTGGTCATCAAGCAGCACAGTCCCTTGTCCAGGAGGCTATCTTCACTGAATGTCATGTCAAACAGTGAGAGTCTGTCTCTATATGGTTGTCGAGCAGCAGAGTGCCTGTCCACCAGACTATCTTCATAGTCTTCCACTTCCACTCTTCAACAGTGAGAATCTGTCTCTCTGGTCATCAAGCAGCAGAGTCCCTGTTCGCCCAGGTTTTTTTTTTTTCCACAGTCTTCCATGTCAAACAGTCTCTCTATCTGATCATCAAACTGCAGAGTACCTGTCCACAAGGCTACTTTCACAGTTTTCCATGTGAAATAGTGAGAGGCTCTGTATCAGGTCATCGAGAAGCAAAGACACTGTCCACCAAGCTATCGTCAGAGCCTTCCATGTCAAACAGGGGAAAATTGGGTCTTCAAGCAGAAGAGTCTCCGAGTTATCTTCACAGTCTTCCAACTCAAAGAGCGAGAAGCTGTTTCTCTATCTTGTCATCAAGCAGTAGAGTCCCTGTCCACCAGGCTATCTTCACAGCCTTCCATGTCAAACAACGAGAGGCTGTCTCCCTATCTGTTCGTCAAGCAGATCTTTCAACCAGACTATCTTCACAGGCTTTCATGTCAAATAGTGAGACGCCGTTTCTCTATCTTGTCCTCAAACAGCCGCGTTCTTGTCCACTTGACTATTTTCAAAGTCTTCCATGCCAAACAGTGAGAGGCTCTTACAGACTCTCTACAAACATTGCAGAGCCCAACACAGCTCTCTACGCAATCCTATTATTATTTATGAAAAGGCTCTTTCTGTCCTAAAGTACTTACATTTAATCTTTAAAAAAAATGTAGGTAAAGAAGCTCTCTCTCAATCCACAAATTTATGACAAGCTTGTATAACAATAATTCAGAGATTCCAAACCCAGTCCTTTTGTTTTTATAATCACTCGTCGCACCTCCCCTGTCCTGCTCTAGCACAACCTCAAAGAACACCATTTGACAGGCATTAAACAGAAAGCTTGTCAGTAGAGAAATAATCCGACATGTGTATTATTAGATCGATAGTATCGCTTACACTAGTTCCTTCAGGTCTGACAGTACAACGCCTCCATTTCCACAAAGATACTACCAATTAAGAGCTGCAGCCCCTTAGGCCTCGTACGTGACTTAATTTATGTCAGAAATCATACCTCAGCAGATTTGTGCTCGGTGCCTAGAGATGGAATTGACATTAGCTCATCTCTTCAAACGCTCATAATCCATTTGTAAATTACTTTAATGAACCATTAAGTAATTCTTGAATTTTTTTTTTTTTTTTTTAGATTTCAAAATATAATTGTCTTTGTTTCCCCTAAAAGAGGACGCGATTACACCAAATCCAGGTTTCCCATTTCTGTGGGTCACATGTTGCACAGCATGACCCAAGGGTCAAACTTTCAACCATAAAGAGGCCGTGATTTCATAGTTCTCGAGAAAGCCATTACTGCGAAGCAGGTCGGCAATATGTACACGGATGACAGAGGAACGAGTGGCAGGTGAAAGATGGACACAACCGTCTTTGTATATGTGCTTAAAAATTTGCAAGGGGCATTAGCGACCTAAATGTACCCAGGTGCGGGGTTTGCCAAAGAAGACCGTGCACCAAAATGCATAAGCATGCCCATTTATGTTTCATATGACATCATCACTGGTTGGCCTGCAAAACTTCCACAGTGGTTTTCATTCATGTTATATACACACACGGTCTGCTGCTTCACTTGGCTTGACCTGGTGAGCCTATGGTTAAAGTGGTTGTAAACCCTTACATACCACTTTGACCTACAGGTAAACTTAGATTAAGGCTTACCTGTAGGTCCAAGAGATATCTCCTAAATATCTCCTAAACCTACTATTTACAAAAAGACAGGCACCGCTGTCTACGGCGCATGCGTACGCCATCGCGGCTCCAGCGAATCACAGCGCCGAAGCAGCGAGACCCGGAAGTCACTCGGGGATCCATGGTAGCGGTGAAGATGAAGAAGGAGGACCGCTTCGGGGGCTTCGTTCTCAGGTAAGTTATTCATAATGAGCTAGTATGCTATGCATACTAGCTCATTATGCCTTTGCCTTGCAGGTTGCATTTTTTTTTTTTTAAATATCAGTGCCTTTACTTCCTCTTTAACTTCATGGTACCAAGCATCTTTCATCACATCCACCCGGATGGATATGCTCACCACTGACCATCGGGAAGGTCACCACCTGCTGGAGACTTATTGATGTGCTTTTCATTACCTTGTACATGTGACTCTTTTCTCTCCTCCTTCTTTTCGTTCATACAGTACACAGTTTATAGTGTGTACGGTGCTGGTTTTATTTATTTATTACAGGTACTTATATAGGACCATCAATTTATGCAGAACTCTTCATATACAGTTAGGTCCATATATATTTGGATTTGTTTTTTTCAGGTATTTACTAAAACATATTCAAGCTATAGTTATATAATGGATATGTGAAACAAAAAAAGTAGCGCTAAAAAGGTAAACACCAAAAAGCTCAAAACAGTTTTTAAGTGAATATGAACAACCTGTGCTGAAAGAAAAAAGGTCTCACACTTACTGTGAGATAAACGTGAACACCATTGTGTACAATGTGCAATGCACTATAAATACAATTATAAATGTGTAATGTAATAACAATGGGATTACATAGCATAAATTCTGGAAAATAAATTATTGTCAGTTCATCAGTCTATAGAGGAGTCCTCTTATTATAACAAACAAGAGTGGCCAATGTTCTCATATAGACCATGGGCCCGGGTGGCTACAGGACCAGCGGCAACAATCTGTTTGTCTGTAGTGGAATCTGACATCTTGCATTACGTCTATATATGTTCAACATTATAGTTTGTTATAATACACAGTAGAGTCACCCCGGAAGTGCACTAACACATTTCAAAGTTGGGGACACAATTGATAGACGGTATGAGCCCCAGTGTTTACATTTTTTCTGTCTTGTGTTTAGTGTCATTCTGGCCTCTTTTGTGATTTTTGTTTATATTGAGATTGGGCTATTAATTGTGTTGGATGGTGGCCTGTTGTGAACGTGGACGTGTGGTCTCTGTGGTTGAGATGAGCTTGTAAAGAGGTTGTCCTATACATGTGCCGAATATACTACCATTCAATTTAGTCCAATTTCCTGTTCCGCCCACGTTTATGGGCGGATTAAGTTTAGAGTAGTGCATTTATAGAGCAGCAATGTGGGGGGACACAGTATGCCCCTGTTGATGACTGCTTGTGTCGAAACGCGTCGGGAAGCATTACTTGCACCCCACATTGCTTTTTTCTTATTAATTCCCTTTTTTGTGATCACTTTTTAATAAAACCTATAGTTTTTTTTTGATCTACACTATCCGGAGCCCTCTTTTTTTTTTTTTTTTTTTTTTTTACTGTTTTATATACCATCCGCATGAGCCCTTATTTGAAAGTGGAGTCTGGATACATCGGGTTTCCGAAATATCATCGCCCTTGAGTGGGAAAATATCGGATGGCAACTACCGGGAATACCTACCCCCACCTGGGACCGAGGACGCCTATAAGAGGATTATATACTACGACCTATCTCATCAAAAGCTGGAATACAATCCTCTGGGATTACAAGCGCTTTAGACCCACTGTCATAGAGCATGCAGGTCCAACATTCCTGGTAAGAGTACCTACCTTACATTTATCGAGTGTTGTGTCGTCAGATACCACTACAGACAAACAGATTGTTGCCGCTGGTCCTGTAGCCACCCTGGCCCATGGTCTTATGAGAAGATTGGCCACTCTTGTTTGTTATAATAAGAGGACTCTTCTATAGACTGATGAACTGACAATTTATTTTCCAGAATTGATGCTATGTAATCCCATTGTTACTACAGTACACATTTATAATTGTATTCATAGTGCATTGGGCATTGCACATCGTACACAATGGTGTTCACGTTTATCTCACAGTAAGTGTGAGACCTTTTTTCTTTCAGCACAGGTTGTTTATATTCACTTAAAAACAGTTTTGAGCTTTTTGGTGTTTACCTTTTTAGCGCTACTTTTTTTGTTTCACATTTATAGTAACCTTGTTTGTTTGATTGTTAGCTGCTAGTTCTATTATAGCAGCGCAGTGTTTTCCCCCTTTTTTTTGCTATATAATGGATATGGGCTGAAAGTGCACACTCTCCGGTTTAATTTGAGGGTATGTACATCCAAATCGGAGGAAGGCTTTTGGAATTACAGCTCTTTTACGAATAGCCACCCACCCCCCCCCCCCTTTTTCAAGGGAATGAAAGTAATTGGACAATTGAATCAAATGCTGTTTCATGGTGAGGTGTGGGCAACTCCTTCGTTATTTCTTCATCAATTAAGCAGGTAAAAGGTCTGGAGTTGACTCTAATGCCACGCACACGCGATTGGAATTTTGGCCCACAAAAGACAGATGACAGTTTTTTGTCAGGAAATGCGACCATGTGTACACTCCATCGGAATTTTGCTGGCCGAATTCCAGCCAGCAAAAGATTGAGAGCATGCCCTCAATTTTTGGGTCGGGAAAAATTCCTATCCGAAAATGCGATAGTCTGTGGAAATTCAGACTCACAAAAAACCCACGCATGCTCAGAATCAAGTATGAGACGGAGGCTATTGGCTACTGAACTTCCTTTTTCTAGTCCTGTCGTTCGGGTCGTACGTCACCGCGTTCTAAACGGTCAGAATTTGGTGTGATCGTGTGTACGCATGACAGTTTCAGCAGAACTCCGTCGGAACTCCCTCCTAAAAACCATTGGGGTTTATTCTGATGGGAAAACCGATCGTGTGTATGCGACATAAGTGTTGTATTTGCATTTGGGATCTATTGCTGTGAAGCTACATCATGCGTTCAAAGGAGCTGTCCATGCATGCGAAAAAGGGCATTGTAAGGCTGAAAAAAACCTTCAGAGATAGCAGCAACATTAGAAGTGGCCAAATCAACAGTCTGGTACATCCTCTTTAATGAATTTTAATGCGCACAAACACAAATAGAAACCTAACATAACGACGGGTGGGAAGAAGATCCCAGAGAGGCACCAGTGGGCAGCTGTATGGGGGGGGGGTAACACTTCCTACTGCCTGTAAAAGCAATCCACTGGCTAATTGGCCACTCGGATAGCTTTTTGCATACAAGCCGATTGCCTCCTGTAAAAAAGGATACCAGGATGATGCCAGTAGCTGCAGCCATCATCACGGTATACCATTTGAAAGCTGCAACGTACAGTACAGTACTATCTGAATGTTAAATTTAACCAGTTCCCAACCAGCGCACGCCGATGTACGTCGGCAGAATGGCACGGGCAGGCAAATGGGCGTACCTGTACGTCCCTTTAAATTTACCGCCCTGCCATCGGGAGCGCTCCGCCTCTCGTGCTGGTTGGGACCCCCGTGAGTCCGGTCGTGGGTCCCGCGGACTCGATCGCCGTGAGCATACCCTAATCGTCTCACGGGGCGGCCGAATGAAGAAATGCCGTTGTAAACAGCATTTCTCCATTCTGCCTAGCAACTAGTGACACTGATCTCTGCTCCATGTGATTGGAGCAGAGATCAGTGTTCACTAAATGAAAGCCCAGCCCCCAACAGTTAGTAACACACCCCTAGGAACACTTAACCCCTACACTGCCACCCACTGGTTAACCCCTTCACTGCCAGTGTCATTTACACAGGAATCACTGCATTTATATAGCAGTGATTGCAGTATAAATTACAAATGTGTCAAAAATGTCCGATGTGTCCGCCATAATGTCGCAGTTACAATAAAAATCGCTGATCGCCGCCATTACTAGTAAAAAAAAAAATTATTAATAAAAATGCCATAAAACTATCCCCTATTTTGTAAACGCTATAACTTTTGCGCAAACCAATCAATAATCGCTTATTGCGATTTTTTTTACCAAAAATATGTAGAAGAATACGTATCGGCCTAAACTAAGGGAAAAAAATGTTTTTTATATATTTTTGGGGGATATTTATTATAACAAAATTGTCGTTCTATTTTTGTTTATAGCGCAAAAAATTAAAACCGCAGAGGTGATCAAATACCACCAAAAGAAAGCTCTATTTGTGGGAAAAAAAGGACGTCAATTTTGTTTGGGAGCCACGTCGCACGACCGCGCAATTGTCAGTTAAAGCGACGCAGTGCCGAATCGCAAAAAGTGGTCTGGTCTTTGACCAGCAAAATAGTCCGGTCTGTAAGTGGTTAAAGAAATACTAACAATATACACAATATACAATTACGCTTCACTTACGCAAACAGTCTTTCTTCTACAGAACAAATAGCACAACTGACTTTCCTCACCTTCTCACAAGATTTATTTCAGTTGCTGCCATTTGATTAGTCCCCAGAACAAGAACTGTGATTGGCCAGTAGGGTTTGCACTTAACATCTGCTTCTTAACCACTTAAAGATGATATTACAACTTTCAAGTGGTATACCGGGATGATGCCTGCAGCTACAGGCATCATCCCGGTATTTATTTTTATACAGGAGGTGATCGGCTTTTATGTAAAAGTAATCTGAGCAGCTAATTAGCCACTGAATTGCTTTTATAGGCAGCAAACGATACAGGTGTATGGGCAGGGCCCTGCATGGCGAATTATTTTTAAATTGTTATTGCGGGTGCGGGGAGAAGATCCCCTGCCCATTGTCAAAGGGAGGGGAAGGATGGGGGGGGGGGGAGAGGCTTCAGACGCTGGAACATGTTACATGGTCACTGCAATGTGGACACTCTTCTGGCTTGCCTCTGTTTAGAGAGTATCCATTATATTTAGTGATGGTGTATTTTACAAACAGACTATGGCTTCAGAAGGCCAATTGACCGACAGAACTTGTTATGTAGGGTAATAAACCAAGGATGGCCAGCTGCTTAACCTACCATGTCATTTTTGTCATCATCCACTGTGTTTGGGACCGTAGATGACCTCAGGGAAGAGCATAGGTGAATGTCAACACTTTTGGTATTTTTTAAAAGCTTTACCTCAGGCAAACCAGTTGAGACAAATATAGGAGCTGTTTTACCTGTCAACGTTTTTGCATTTCTGTCTGTCCAGTCCTGACGTTTGTACAGCTCAACCAGACAGCCGACCCTGGTTGCTGCCCTTGACTTTGCTCTACTGCAGTAAGCAATCATTCTAAAGCCTCATACACAAGATCGGACTTTGTACAAACTTTCCCGTGGATTTTTGTACAAAGGGCGTCGGCCGAGATCTTGTATTGCATACACACGGCAGGACTTTTTCAGCCAACTTTCACCAAATCACGTGGTTTTTCTGCTCTTTACCGCCACCTTTGGTCAACTTCTGTATTGTTGTCTGATCTTTTGCATTGGTTCTGAGCATGTCTGTTTGTACTTTATACTAAAGTCCTATGGTTTTCTGTACACACGATCAGACTTTGCTCCATCAGACTTTTGTTGCCAGAAAGTTTGTCCGTTCGCACAGCCAACAAAAGTCAGATGAAAACCGAAAAAGTTTGTCCGATGGAGCGTACACGCGGTCGGATGTTGCTCCAAAACAGCTAATTTGCATGTTTGTTGTCAAAAAGTCAGATCGTGTGTACGGCCTTAAGTCATCTCCCACCCCTAGACTGTGATTGGACAGTGAAGGAGCAGGAGGACAATGATGAGGTCACCTGTTTGCTCTTTCTGTCAGCGTATTTCCTTTTAGCTCGATTGGCTAGCCCTCTTCCAGTCTGGGTGTTGCTGTACAGGGGGTTACGAAAAGCTGATACCAAGGCTCCATTCACACTAGTGCAATTTCAGATGCGGCTTGAGTGGCACAGACGACGCATGATAATATAAATCACATTGGGGGTTATTTACTAAAGGCAAATCCACTTTGCACTGAAAGTGCACTTGGAAGTGCAGTCGCTGTAGACCAGAGGGGGACATGCAAGGAAAATAAAAAACAGCATTTTAGCTTGCACATGATTGGATGATAAAATCAGGAGAGCTTCCACTCGTTTAAGATCTACCCCTTATGCCGCATACACACGACCGGACTTTTCAACGGACTTTCGGCTGACTTTCCAAATAAACGGACTTGGCCACACACAATCACGCCAAAGTCCGACGGATTCGACCGTGATGACGTAGGACCGGACTAGAATAAGGAAGTTCATAGCCAGTAGCCAATAGCTGCCCTAACGTCGGTTTTTGTCCATCGGACTAGCATACACACCAACGGATTTCTCAATAGGAAATGGGTTCCGGCGGAGTTCTGGCCGAAAAATTTGAAACATGTTCTATTTCTAAAGTCCGTCAGATTTTTGAACAGCAAAGGTCCGATGGAGCCCCACACACGATCGAATTGTCTGACAGATTCGTTCCTGTCGGACCTTTGCTGTCGAAAAACTCCAGTCGTGTGCATGCGGCATTAGATTTAGATCGACTGCACTTCCAAGTGCACTTTCAGTGCAAAGTGGATTTGCCTTTTCGTTAATAACCCCCAATGTTTGGGGGTGGAGCTAGCAGCCGGCATGTGAGCAGCTCCGTGCAGGACAACAGATCCTTCGATCATCCTGGGTGTCACGGACACTGATCCTGCTCCACACAGCCTCCGTTACACTACCGTGACCCGGCGGAACACAGCGGCATGGTAAAATACGGGCGCACACTTCTGGAATCTCCCGCTGAGCACCTCTCTCAGTTTGCATGGGGCTCTCAAGATGGTGGCGGCCATGAGGCGGACGAACGAGGCCCTGGTAACACGCAGCAGAGCGGCGCTGGGAGATCCTCCTCACATCCTGACAAGGTGAGCCCGCTACCCCCTAGAGCTGAGGGACCACGCAGGGGTCCCTCCAAAGACAGGCTACCAAGGGAAGAACTAGACGGTATGGCCCATACAGAGGGGGAGGGTGAGCCCTCCTTGAAGCAGATTATGGAGGCTATATGCACATGTCAGGCCGCACTAACTGAACATATAGATGGCATAAGAGCTGAAATGTCTTTCCTAAAGAATGATGTGCAGAATATTAGAGAAAGGGCCACCAAAGCTGAACGGCGAATCAGTGACCTGGAAGATGTAGTGCGCCCACTGGAACATAAGGTGCAGGATGTTCAATATGAAGTGACTGCTCATACTGATAAGCTGGGGGACATGGAAGACCGCCAGAGGAGGAACAATATCCGCCTTGTAGTTTTCCCTGAAAAGGCTGAGAGCAAACAACCTGAGGACTTTCTTGAGCTATGGCTTAAGGACAATATGGCGGAAACTACTTTTTCGCGCCTGTTTGCCATAGAGAGGGCTCATAGGGTGCCATCAAAACCCCCCCCCCCCCCTCCTGGTGCCCACCCACGGCAAACGATAGCCCGTCTCCTGCACTTTAGAGACCGTGAAAGCATCCTGTGTGCCGCACGCACAATAGGAAACCTGCAATACAATGAAAACAGAATCTCTATATATCCTGACTTCTCTGCGGCTACACAGAAGCAAAGAGCCAGCTTTGTGCATGTTAAGAAGAGGCTCAGAGATCTACAATTGGCTTATAGCATGCTCTACCCGGCGAAGCTGAGAGTGGTAGACAAGGGTAAAGTCTCCTTCTTTAACTCCCCTACTGAAGCATCGCGTTGGTTGGATGCTAGGGTGGCGTCCGAACCCTGAAGCTGGAAGCTGACAGCATAGTCTACATTCTTTGACCAAACCTGCAACAGCGTGACATCTATTCCTGCGATTAGCCAGGAGGCTGAAGATTATTTCCTTCTTTATGTTGTGACACTGCAATTATAAAGTAGCTAGTCCTGTGTGGTTCTGTCTGATATCTCGACGAACCGCCTCCACCGCTCCTCCAAGATAAGTTGGGGTATTTTTTTCTCTCCCTATATTTTTCCCCACATTTGGATTGTTTTTTTCTCTTGTTCTACCTTTTTCTAAAAAAAAATTTTTTTTTTGGATAGTAAAGGTCGCCTTCCTGACTGTGCCCTGAACTATACTACGCTAGGATTTGTTCCCTTTTTGGGGTTCTCCTGGTAGGGGACAGTGGGCGAAGGAGATAGAGGAACTCTCACCCTGAACAAAAGGGGAACATTCTTTTGCTGCCCCATTCCCCCCTTCTTTTTCTCCCTCGTCTCGGGAGCCCCCCCCCCCCTTCCCCCTCTTTTTGGGTTTTTTCCCCCCTCATTTTTTTATTTTTGATGTTTTGTCCTCTATTTAGTTGAATACAACCTATGACCCCCTGAGGTCGATATAGCTATGGTTATGGGGTATAGGCGCACGACATGTTTGGGTTGTGTGCAGGGTGGGATGGGATGGGTAGTTTTGTTGTGCTGGTTGGTGCTGTATGCTGTTGTCTCTCTCTGTTTGAATCCCCTCAGGTTGGAAAAGCTGGCCAAGACCTGGATAGGTAATGCTCTCCCAATGCATACGTTATATTATAACTGTCTTATACATGGTACGTGAAATAAGTATACTATCATGGAATGTCCGTGGTATGAACTCAAAGGTAAAACGCTCCCTTGTCTTTGATTTTATACGATGCTATAAACCTCATATAATCCTGCTTCAAGAAACATATCTCCAGGGTTCTAAGGTTATGGCTCTAAAAAAAGCCAACATTATGAGAGTCATACATGCTGAATATTCCACGTACTCCCGAGGGGTGGCTATATTAGTTACAAAAAAAGCAGCGGCACATATTATGCAGGTTAAATCAGACCTCAATGGCAGATATGCTATATTAGTTTGTCAAATGTTTAATGTGTGTTTGACTCTGGTATGCATGTATGTTCCACCGCCATTCTCCTTCCAAATATTGGACAGTATTCTACATGAAGCTGTACCGATAGCACAAGGCCCACTGCTGTTAATGGGAGATGTCAATGTGGTGTCGGATGGGGTTCTGGACAGGCATGGTTCTGGACAGGCATGGATGTGCATCTGGCTCAAGTAATACCCTTGCATCATGGCTGGACAGTTATGCTCTCACGGATGTGTGGCGCTACAAAAACCCGGTGGTCAGTGCATACTCGTGCCACTCGGAGACTCATAAGACGTTGACTAGAATTGACATGCTTTTATCCTCAATAGATGGTCTCCCCATTATCTCCGGGGTTAGGTACCTTCCCAGGGCGCTGTCGGACCACTCGCCTTTGGAGGTCACGCTGGACCTAAATATCCCTACTGGGAGACGACAATGGCGACTGCAAACACAGTGGCTGCAGGAGGAATATGTGACGCTGAAATACAAGGAGGCTATGGGTGACTATTGGAGGGAGAATGGTGCTGTGACCACGATACACACACAATGGGAGGTCTTTAAAGCTACCATTAGAGGAATTTTTGCTAAAGAGACGAAAGACTTTGCAAAGGACCTGAAACAGCTAGAATGTGACATTACTCTGGCAGAACAGACATACATACAGGACCCATCCCCTGACACTTATAAAGTATGGCAGGACCTGACGAGACAGTTTAGGTTGCTTCTGACGGATCAGACCACAAAGAAACAGCTCCGGCAAACCCGCTCCATTTTTGAATTTGGGGACAAGGGTGGCCGCTTGCTAGCCTTTTTGGCGAGACCACTATATGCTCCGACATCTGTATTAAGTCTTAGACGCCCAGCGGGCGACTTAGTGACTGATCCGCAGGATATCCTAAACACGTTTTTGGATTTTTACTACGACCTCTATCAATCCCAATCCAACTGTACAGACCGAGACCTCGCCTCTTATTTGGAGGATATAGCTCTCCCACTGCTGCCCCTAGAGGACAGTGCTACTCTAGAGCATTCTATCACCTCAGAAGAAATAGCTGATGCCATTTCCTCCTTCAGACCGAGTAAGTCACCCGGACTAGACTGTTTCCCGGCGGAATGGTACCAGCTCCATAAGGAGAGTTTAGTCCCTCGCTTTCTAAAAGTGTTTGTGGCTGCAGAAAAAGAAGGTATCTTGCCGGAATCCATGCGCGAAGCTTTGATCGTTCTGATCCCAAAGCCCGGCAAGGACCCACAAGAATGTGAATCGTATAGACCGATCTCTTTGATCAATACTGATGTCAAAATACTGGCCAAAATTTTGGCCTGTAGATTGCAATCGGTGATTCTCAAACTGATCAACTCCGATCAAACTGTTTTTATCCCAGGCCGCTGCACTCAAATGAACCTCAGGAGACTATGTGAATATGCAAATTTCCCATGCTAATATCGGTAGCCGAGTGATAGCCTCACTCCATACAAAAAAGGCTTTCGATTCGGTTGAGTGGAACTACATGTTCTCCCTACTGGATAAACTTGGTTTTGGACCGAGGTTTGTGAACTGGGTTAGATTGCTATATAATGACCCCCGAGCATGTATCAGATTGAACGGACATATTTCGAACTCTTTCCGGATTGGGAGGGGGACACGGCAGGGATGTCCCCTATCCCCTCTCCTTTTTGCTCTGGCCATAGAGCCCCTGGCAGCCAAACTTAGGACTCGGGGTGACATTGAGGGACTTTTGGTTGGGGATCTGGAGGAACGTGTTTCGTTATACGCAGACGATATGCTGCTCTGGAGGACCCTGACCAATCGCTAGCCAATGCATTCCGGGTGATCGAGGAATTCTGATACTTTTCTGGGTTTCGGATTAATTGGGCCAAATCAACGCTGTTTCCCCTGGACCCGCAGCCAGGTTTAATGCCTCCTCCTCGATGTCCCCTGACAGTCACAACCCAATTTAAATATCTAGGGATACACGTTCAATAGCCTGTCGAGTCATTCACGGAGGTGAATCTCTGGCCGGTAATTAGAGACTTTAGGGACAGAATACAAAAATGCTAAACTAGAGCTAAAAGTGGGACTTTATATGAGGCGATATAAGCTATATATATACACCTCCATCCCTGATATCTTGAAAAATAAAAAATAAAAAAATAAAAAGAAGTGGGACTTTATATGAAGCACATCACTAGACCGAATGAGCCAATCAATATACACATTGTTTATTGTCAAAAGTCATACACATGTATATCACCATAAATAGTAAATTGATATAACAATAAAATGATGGATCTCAATTGATAAATATAAACATAATATAGTATTACATGATTAGTTCAATATAGAAACATTGTAAAAAAAATCCATAAATGTCAATAAATAAAATCTAAACATTTAATGATAATATACAATTAATTCAATATAGTATACACATATAGTAATAGACTTTTAGTATGTAGACCGAGGTATAACTACCGTGTTTCCCCGAAAGTAAGACAGTGTCTTACTTTCTTTTTATCCCCAAAAGCCCCACTATGTCTTACTTTCGGGGTATGTCTTATATTGGAAAAAAATTGTTGAATTTTTTGTTTTAACCATAAAATTAACATTTATTAACAACCTGAACAGTATTGTATTCACCACAAAACAGTTTTATAAAAGGAAGTGCCAAGAATGTCTTGTTACAATATTGCATAACATGTAAAACAATGAAAAATGGTAAGAACGAACAGTGGAATACTGGAGGATAAAACAGATTTATGTGTGATACAGTACCACCTGCTGTATTTAATCCAGTGTGACACCTGCTGATACCCACTGGGTTACATACAGCAGATGATACCCCAGTATGCCAGTGTGTATGTTTTACTGATGTATGATTAATACTGTGTGCATTACCGTATTTTAAGCAGGAGGCGGCAGTGACAAGTGCAGGGGACGGCGCAGTGACGTATGGAGAGGGGGACGGCTCAGGCGTGGGCAGGAGGCGGCGCTCATTAAGATCAGAGGGAAATGGCAGACGCGGCGACGTATGGAGAGGGGGACGGTGCGGACGTGGGCAGGAGGCGGCGCGCAGCTAGATGAGAGGGAGGCGGCAATACCCCCGTGTTTCCCCGAAAGTAAGACATATGTCTTACTTTCGGGGTACGGCTTATATTAGCCGACCCCTCTGAAACTCCCGATACGTCTTACAATCGGGGGTGTCTTACTATCGGGGAAACAGGGTAGTAGTGACATTTGAAACATTAACAATAATGGTAGATTGGTTCATTAAGGTAGGATATAGTCCAGATATGTATAGATAAATACTGTGACAATGCATCATAAAAAAGCTCTACGCGTTTCGTGGTTACAATACCACTCATCAGGAGCAGATGCAGGATTTTTGGGGTATCTATAATGAAATAAAATTACCAAGTGAATAACATTTTAGATTTTAGAGAAACGTTTCTCTAAAATCTAAAATGTTTTTTACCTTCTGACGCCATCATCAACATTTGTACCTATTTACTACAGATAGGTGAGATTGCTTGGGACTTGTGTGGCTCCCCTCTCCCTTCTATATCGGTATATTCTGGATTATTATATTCACTTGGTAATTTTATTTCATTATAGATACCCCAAAAATCCTGCATCTGCTCCTGATGAGTGGTATTGTAACCACGAAACGCGTAGAGCTCTTTTATGATGCGTTGTCACAGTGTTTATGTATACATATCTGGACTATATCCTACCTTAATGAACCAATCTACCATTATTGTTAATGTTTCAAATGTCACTACTAGTTATACCTCGGTCTACATACTAAAAGTCTATTACTATATGTGTATACTATATTGAATTAATTGTATATTATCATGAAATGTTTAGATTTTATTTATTGACATTTATGGATTTTTTTTTTACAATGTTTCTATATTGAACTAATCATGTAATACTATATTATGTTTATATTTATCAATTGAGATCCATCATTTTATTGTTATATCAATTTACTATTTATGGTGATATACATGTGTATGACTTTTGACAATAAACAATGTGTATATTGATTGGCTCATTCGGTCTAGTGATGTGCTTCTTTTTATTTTTTTATTTTTTATTTTTCAAAAAATGGAAGGAACTCCCGCTCACTTTATTAGGAAGAGCTAACTTGTTTAAAATGATTTATCTCCCGAAATTCCTATATATACTCTCTAATGCCCCACAGTTTATCCCTAAGAAGACTTTCGGATATATTGACTTCTTGCTGACCTCCTTTCTGTGGGGTGGCAAGGCAGCTCGAGTATCGCTGACCATTCTGCAACTACCGGTGGGGAGAGGGGGTCTGGCAATCCCAAATCTTCGCATGTACTACTTGGCATCACAGCTAATTCAGGCTCACTGGCGTATGTTTCCGCAGCTGAACAATGCTGCGACGGCAGTGGAGGCAACTGCGGCATCCTCCTACGAGACGCTTTTAAATTTCTTCTTTAGGCTGGGTTCACACTGCTGCGGGGGGAGATCCGGATGTGATTCGCACCGCAAATCACATCCGATCTCCGTAGCGATGCGAGTACAGCCATACAGATAGTATGGCTGAATTCGCAGCGCTCCCACAGCAAACTCGCACGGGACCCTTTTTTTGGTCCGCAACAGAATCGGATCGCATGGGGGTTCACACCATGCGATCCGATTCCTGTGCGAGTCGGCAGATCGCACTGCGATATGCGGACGGATCTGGGGGTGTCATTAACATAACATTGACACTCCCAGCCGTCCGCATAGGGCAGTGTGAACTGCCGGCGGGAGTAATGCGATGCGGGAAAACGCTGCGGATTCGCGGCGTTCCCGCATCGCAGCGGTGTGAACCCGGCCTTAGAGGTGAAGTGCCAACGGAAAGTGGCATGACTGCACTCAAACCAGCTAAACAGGTGCTTGAGACATGTACAAGACATATACAGGACGCACCCTCCTATCTATCGCCAAATGCCCCTCTGTGGTTTAACCCTTGTTTGAAAGATTTTTTCCTCCTGGACGATGGACATAAGTGGGCGAGGCATGGCCTTGTCTATTTGCATCAGCTATTTGACAATGGGGACCTTAAAACATTTGCACAATTGAAGAGAGTTAGATATTCCTGACTCATGGGCATTTCAGTATGCCAGACTAAAAAATGCGGCTCATGCTCAATTTGGGACTGGGCCAATACTTTTGGAAAACACAAGAATAGAAAAATTGCTTGCAGAACCAGAACACACAAAAAAACAGCCCAGTTAGGAAAAAATGAGGAGCAGATGGACGGAGGTGATTCCAGAGCTGACTGAGGCCCAGTGGGAGGAAGTTCTAACCTCCTATGGGCCCACACAGTCATTTCAGCTCAGGACAAACTTATACAGTTACGATACCTTCACCAAATGTATTATACCCCACACAGATTATTTAGGATGGGCAGAAGAGATGACCCTATTTGCCACAAGTGCCAGGTGGCAGATGGTACCTTTATTCACATGGTGTGGGAGTGTGGTAAAGTAAGACCGTTGTGGTCACAGGTGTACCAGTTTATTGCAGACACTTTTGATCTCCCGAATATATGTAGCCCACTCTTGGGACTCCTGGGGGTAATAGAGGACGAGGTGATGAATAACAATACGAGACAGTTTTTAAGATTACTGTATTACTATGTCAGAAAACTTATAGTCTTGAACTGGATAAAGAGAGAGGTTCCACCTTGGGGGAGGTTGAGGTGGGTCTAAACGGGGGGGGGGGGGGCAGCGGATCCAGGATGACCCTTTGAGGGAAGGCACTGTTCCGTTTTTCAGATTTTATTAGAAGTCTCTGGTTGAAAAGCATTGGTTCGGTGGAATTGGTAAATATTATCGAAACAAATTTCTGATACTATATAAATTTTTCGGTTAAAATTTACTATATTGAAAGTCCTTTTTTTCTTTGATCATCTGCAGAATATACAATATAACTACTCCTTTCGCCAGGGCTCTGTTGTCTTTTACCCCCTGAAGAAGACCCTGACTCTCTGAAGGTCGAAATGCATTGGGGCAGCCCGGGTGCTATTTGCAACTTTTGAAAAAGTGTTGTATTTGTAAATTGTTCCTATAACCGATTTTGTATTAAATGTTGCATATACCGTATATACTCGAGTATAGGCCGACCCGAATATAAGCCGAGGCCCCCAATTTACCCCCAAAAAAACTGGCAAACGTATTGACTCGTGTATAAGCCAAGGGTGAGACATGCCTGTCCATCCCTGTGTGTGTGTCCGTCCATCCCTGTGTGTCCGTCCATCCCTGTGTGTCCGTCCATCCCTGTGTGTCCGTCCATCCCTGTGTGTGTGTCCGTCCATCCCTGTGTGTCCGTCCATCCCTGTGTGTCCGTCCATCCATCCCTGTGTGTGTGTGTGTGTCCATCCATCCATCCATCCCTGTGTGTGTGTGTGTGTCCATCCATCCATCCATCCCTGTGTGTGTGTGTGTCCATCCATCCATCCATCCCTGTGTGTGTGTGTCTCCATCCATCCATCCATCCCTGTGTGTGTGTGTCTCCATCCATCCATCCCTGTGTGTGTGTGTCTCCATCCATCCCTGTGTGTGTGTGTATCCATCCATCCCTGTGTGTGTGTGTCCGTGTGTGTGTGTGTGTGTGTGTGTGTGTGTGTGTGTGTGTGTGTGTGTGTGTCCAGCCTACCTGTGTCCCGAGCCTGTGTCCCGTGCCTTGCCTCCTTGCCTCCGTCCCGTGCCTTGCCTCCTTGCCTCTGTCCCGTGCCGTGCCTTGCCTCCGTCCCGTCCCGTGCCGTGCCTTGCCTCCGTCCCGTGCCTTGCCAGGATCGCCGCTCTTCGTCGGCGCCTCGGCGGACATTCTACCATTCAAACGCCGCGCCTCCGCCTTCGCCTGTGATAGGCGGAACACTGAATTTCCCAGCAGCCTGTGTTCCGCCTATCACGGACATCGTCTCATCCTCGTCCGTAGTACGAGGATGAGACGATGTCCGTGATAGGCGGAACACAGGCTGCTGGGAAATTCAGTGTTCCGCCTATCACAGGCGAAGGCGCGGCGTTTGAATGGTAGAATGTCCGCTGTCTGTCTGCTCGACACGCTGATCGAGCAGGCAGACAGCGATGACTCGAGTATAAGCCGAGGGGGGCACTTTCAGCCTCAAAAAAGAGGCTGAAAATCTCGGCTTATACTCGAGTATATACGGTACTCTTTATCCACTGATATGCTATAATATTATATACCAGAGCCTGTATTTTTAATCTATGATGGTAAATAAGCCGTTGAACCAATAAAACAAATATAAATTTTTACGAATTTATTTCTGCTTCTTGTTGCTGCCTGAAAACCCCAAGGGGAACTCTTCTTTTTATTCTCTCAAGAGAGAGGTTCTTACCTTATCCGCATGGAAAGGACTGGTTAACGCAAATATTACCCTGTACAGAATGACTTATGAAGCAAGAGGTAGTAAGAAAAAAATTTAACAAAATATGGGGAAGATGGATAAATTCAAAGGAAACTACACCATGCGACATCTAAAGGACATGACTATATTCAATGAGAGATGCTACTGGTGAGGGCATATCTGGGGGGGGGGGGGGAGATGACGGCACACAGCACAAATAGGTGTGGGGGAATTAACCTCCATGGTTTTGGTTTATAAATTGTTTTTTTAGTTAGTTTTTTGCTTTGCCATGTCACATGTTAATGGACGATATGAACCGTACCGAATACGGGTAAATGGTAAATTATACAGAAAAAAAAAAGCTATACGTGCTAACATATCTTTATCTGCGGACCGTGCAACCTTGAAAACAGTACATACTGCTGCTGCTGCCCTGTTGATTATGGTTGAGAATGTATTCTGTAAAATGATGCTTTCTTTTTTTAAGGTATGTAGACTTGGCAAATAAAACTTTTTATAAAAAAAAATAAAATAACCCCCAATGTTTCAAATGATGCACCTTCACACATCAATGCACATGAACTTTGCCAATTTTGGAAACGGTTCCTGTACTACTTTTGGTGAAATTCCAGTTGCGATTTTTGCCCTATAGAATATGCAAACCACATTCAAGTTACCTTACAAAATCGCACTGAAAGATCAAATCAAAGTTGGATCGCAGCAGTGCGAACCTAACCTAAATCGACTTTAAGCGCTTACATTTAAAAAATCCAGAATAATATACTCAAAGAGGCGCTGGGAATTTTTAGACTTGCACTTGCTGTCAGATAAAGGAAAACTTTAAACAAGCTCAATAGCTCTGGTGAAGCGGCTCCCACACAGCAAGGCTTCCCGCGGTGGACACCCAACAATAGCTCAACCCATAATACCCTGTTTCGCCGAAAATAAGACCTAGCGTGATTGTCGGTGATTGTAGGTCTTATTTCCAGGGTAGGGCTTATTTTTGGGGAAACAGGGTAGGGCTTATTTGGGGGGTATTGCAGCCAACACCGACAATCACGCTAGGTCTTATTTTTCGGGGAAACAGGGTAAAGAAGCACCAGACCAAATTCTGATAAATGAGCCCAAGATAAGCTTAAATGTGGATAAAAAAAAAAAGTCATATAAAAACATCCAACAGCATTTTGAGGGAAACCCCACTCCACCTTCTTTACGACTACAAGAATAAGCTAATTTGTTTTTATAGGACTTTTTTTTTTTTTTTTTCAAAAATTTTTATTGAAATTTTGGCAAAGAGAAAATTTTGTTAGGGTTACAACAGTCAGAACTCCGGTGTTCTGACATATAGCGTCCGGCCATCTAGAAGTGTCCGCCCCGTACTGCACAGGCGCAGCGCTTGCGCAGTACGGAGCAGAAGGAGATTCATAAAATCTCCGAAGATGAACGGCGCCTGCGCTGTGAGTCGAGGTGCAAGCCCCACCATCCAAGTGGACATAGGGCTGCACATATTAGAGGACCGCTCGCCACGCTTCGGGCATGGCCTCGCTGAGCTCGGCTCTTTTTATTCTGACTCTATGTCCACTTGGATGGTGGGGCTAGAACCTGGACTCACGGCGCAGGCGCCATTCATCTTCGGCTATTTTCGGAATGTGGTTGTCCTGTGTACTGCGCATGCGCAGTACACAGCGGACACTATCCGATGAGGGACATTATGTGATAGGACACTGGCTTTACAAATACCTCTACATCTCTAACCTTATCCCAAAATACCAACCAAGCCGCTCTCTTCGGTCATTCCAAGACCTTCTGTCCTCTAGCTCCCTTATCCCCTCCTCCCATGCTCGCCTCCAAGATTTCTCCAGAGCTTCTCCCATCCTTTGGAACTCCCTACCCCAATCTGTCCGGCTCTCCCCTAATCTATCCATCTTTAGGCGATCCCTGAAAACCCTTCTCTTCAAAGAAGCCTATCCTGCTTCTAACTAATACACTGTTTTACTTCCTCCATCAGCTCATCCCCCCACAGCTATTACCTTTTGTATCAATTGACCATTCCTTTTTAGATTGTAAGCTCTAACGAGCCGGGCCCTCTGATTCCTCTTGTCTGCCCTAATGTTGTAAAGAGCTGCGCAAACTGTTGGCGCTATATAGAACCTGTATAATAATAAATAAAAATACAGCGAATGACAAACATCTTTCCAAAACTAGAATGATTGTTAAAGATGGAGAAAATCAAAATGAATGCTGTGAAGCTTAGTAGCCTCGCACCGTCACAATGGTAAGCAGGACGGAGCATCTAGAAAAAATTATTACACAACTTACAGAGAGAAACTTCTCAATTCACTATGCAAAATGCACACACAAAAAAAGAAGCCATGATTACCAACTATAACCATTATAAAAGAGGAGAAGTCCCCAGCAGGAGGAACCTCAGACATGACAGAAAAGAATGGAGTAAAGAAAAAAAAAAGCTGAGTCACAGCTCTGTGTCCATTCAGACACAGAGCCCGGACCCCGCCCTGCCCCCTCTCTCTGCCGATTGGCTACCTGGCTTTGATTGACAGCAGCGTAAGCCAATGGCGCCGCTGCTGTATCTCAATCAATTAGGAAGGAGAATCTCAGGCGGTTGAGACACTTGTGGACATCGCTGGATAGAGAGGGACCTCAGGTAAGTATTAGGAGGGGGCTGAGGGGGGGGCTGCACACAAAAGGCTTTTTACTTGATTAGAATGCAAGAGGAAGTAAACGCTGATGGGTTTTACCTTCCTCTTTTGCTCCCTACAAATTAAAAGCATAATGGGCTAGTATGCATTGCATACTAGCCCATTATGTGACACTTACCTGCAAACGAATCCGTTGCTGTCCCCTGTGCAGGCCGCGTCCATCTTCGCCCCTCTTCCTACCCGGGGGGCCACGGACTCCGGCTCTGTGACTGGCCGGAGCCGCGTGGCGTCACTCCCATTTATGTGCACGGGAACCGTTGCTGGGGGAAGAAACGGCATAGAGGTCAGTTTCTTCACATTGCATGCACCGATTACATCATCGGAGCACTGCAAGTGAAATATCTCCTAAAGGGCGCACGTTTAGGAGATATTTCCACTACCTATAGGCAAGCCTTATTCTAGGCTTACCTATAGGTAAAAGTCACTTGGGAGGTGGAGGTTTACAACCACTTTAAGATAAAAAAAAAAAAACCTGCCTTAACAACCACTTTAAAGAGGAACTGCGGTCTGCTCACATACTTTGTAATAAAAACATCTTTGCCATTCTGAAGCTTCCCTCCAACCACTTTGCATATTATTTTATATATACTGTGATTCTCTGTACTTGACAAATATGCTGCAGAAATCTCCCTCCACTGAGTCTGGCTGCAGCCATTTTAACTGTGGGCAGCAGAAGCTGCTGCCTGTTCACTTTCTGGATTTACACAGACCCACAGGAGGCCCACCTCCAGCTCTGCAGCTCTCATTGGCCCTCTTATGACTCCCCCCTTCCCTTCCTGGCAAAGAGAGAGAGAGCGAGCTGTGCATGATGTCATAAGCTTAGGCTTTTTGCCAGACAAGAAACAGGAGTGGGCTGTATAAAGGATTTAAGAGTAGGGTTGCACCGATACCACTTTATCAAGATCAGGTACAAGTACCGATACTTTTTTTCAAGTACTCGCTGATACCGATTACCGATACTTTTTTTTTAATGTCAAGTGACAGTTTTCAAAGCACAATACAGACTAACGATATCTTCTTTATAATTATGGGCACTGATATTCAGGACTGATAGGTGGCACTGACTGATGGCCACTGATTTGCGGCGCTGATGGCTGGCACTTATGGGCACTGATAGGTGGCACAGATATGTGGCACTGACTGATGGGCACTGATTTGCAGCACTGATAAGTGGCATGTACTGATGGGCACGGATTTGCAGCACTAATTACTGGCACTGACTGATGGCCACTGATATTCGGCACTAATGGCTGGCACTTGTGGGCACTGATAGGTGGCACTGACTGATGGACACTGATTTGCAGCACTGATAGGTGGCACTGACTGATGGACACTGATATGCAGCACTGATGGCTGGCACTTATAGGTGGAACTGTTTGGTAGGCATGATAAAATAAAATCGATGATAGGTGATGACTGACAGTGAGTATACAAGAGCCCATTTTGATACACCCTGCACTCGGCCTCAGTAAGCCTACTCAGAATGCAGCAGCGGACATCTTCTTACACCCAGCCCATATAGTTAGTGAACTATATGGGCTGGGTGTAAGCCTTTGTACACACGGTCGGAGATTCCGACGGAATGTGTCCTATCGGACCGCTTTGTCGGATATACCGACTGTGTGTGGTATGCATCGGACTGTTTCCGTTGGAATATCCATCGGACCACATTTTCCAACTTGCTGGAAATATTTTCCGACAAACTGGTCCGATAGGACATACTCCGATCATGTGTAGAGAATTCCGATCGGACAAAGTGCCACGCATGCTCAGATCAAATTCCTACATCAAAGCTATTGGCTACTAGCCTGAACGTAGTCCCATCGTAACGAAATTATGTCATCACGTTCTGAAAGATCGGATTTTTCGACAACTTAGTCCGACCGTGTGTATGCAACAGTTTCGGACAAGATCCGACGGATTTGGTTGTCGGAATCTCCGATCGTGTGTACAAGGGCTTACAAGATGTCCGCTGCCGTCTTGTGACTGCAGACCACTGAGGCCGAGCTCAGGGTGTACCAACATGGGTGTCACCATGTACAGCCTCTGACGTAGACTCGGGCCGTCCCTTCCGTTAACGATTCTGGTCACCGATGCTGGTGATGGATGCACGCGGCTGCGACCCACACTCCTGCCCACAGGCTTACCTTCCTCCGCTGCACTGCAAGGACTCACTGTGCCAGGACTTGCGCTCTGCCTTCACCCACCCACTCTGCCCGCCCACCGACTTCCGGGAATGCAAGGTATCTTGGGGGGGAAGCATCGGGAGCATTTGCTCGAGTACAAGCACTCGGGCAAATACTTGGTGTCAGCGTCAATACCGATACTAGTATCGGTGCAAGAGTATTTATTTCATCGTAGCAGTCCAAAGACAACAAACCAACATGTATCTAGCATCGGTGCAACCCTATTTAAGAGTATTTATTTCATCGTAGCAGTCCAAAGACAACAAACCAACGTGTATCAGTGGCTATAAGGTTCTCCTTCATAAGGGTTAAAGAGACTTGAAACCATATATGTAAATGATATTGATGAAAGAGGAAGCTTATATCCCCTGAAATATTTTGGATTCTTGAAATTGGACTTCTGTGACGAAAGAAAAACTCTGGAGACTCATAAACCCTTGGCGTTACGCTCATTTTCACTACAACTTCTAATGTTCACCCGAGGCCCCTTCGTGTTGTGCAGCTTTCTAACCAAAGCCACTGTAGTATTCCCAGTATAGACTTACAGTATCTTCACTAAACCAACTCTGGATCCAGTGCCTTCCACCTACATCTTTCGAGCAATAGAGCTTGACAGAGGTTTCCAACCCTTTCCTAAAAAAAAAAATAAAGCAGAAAGTTGTTTACACAGATCTACATATAAAAAAAAAAAAAAAAAAAACAATAAAAATACTGTATGACCATAAAAACATCATAAGCCTTAGGCCTGGCTTTAGTCAAAGCATGTATTCTGTTGTTCGGAGTACAAAAGGCAGAGTTGTTCTTGGCATAATATGAACCGTTTGACGCGGGGGCAATGTGCAGGCTGTGATGAATGATCTCTGATAAATGAGTTTTGAGTTCTTCTCCAAGCCATGAGCACTGAGCTGATTCACTGACTTGCTGAAATCACAGTCAGAGGTCGTGGGAAGGAAAGTTAAGTTAGCTTAAAAGTGCCATTCTTAGTTCGCTCATCGAATATACTACCCCTGCTCATTTCTAAAGAGCCTATGACAAACATAAAGATAACATTCGATATTGTATATTGTGTGCTCACACACTGGGGCCAAGTTTATCTTTAACCGCTTGCCGACCAGCGCACGGCGATGTACGTGGGTACAATGGCACGGCTGCGCAAATGGGCGTACCTGTACGTCCCCTTAGTGACGCAGCATTGTGAGCGCACGTGCGCCCGCCGCATACTCCGTGACCGCGTGTCCTGCGGACTAGATGTCCACCGGTGTCCCGTGATCACGTCACGGAGAGGCAGAATGGGGAGATGCCTTTGTAAACAAGGCATTTACCTGTTCTGCCTAGCAACATGACAGAGATCACTGCTCCCTGTCACCGGGAGCAGTGATCTCTGTCATGCCCTAGGTAGCCCATCCCCCCCCCACAATTAGAATCACTCCCCAGGACACACTTAGCCCCTTGATCACCCCCCTAGTGTTTAACCCATTCCCTGCCAGTGTCATTTATCACCTCTGCGTTTTTTTTTATTTTTTGAGCTATAAACAAAAGAGAGAGTCACAATTTAGAAAAAAAAAACAATATTTTTTACTTTTTGCTATAGCAAAAAAATAAATTATTTCTTCAGTTTAGGCCAATATGTATTCTTCTACATATTTTTGATAAGAAAAAATTGCAATAAGCCTGTATTGATCAGTTTGCGCAAATGTTATAAAGTCTACAAATTAGGGGGAACAATATAGGGGGAAAAATTAGAGGGACTGAGACATTGCAGCGAACAGATCAGGCACTTTTTTTGGGACTAAAAATGCACAGATTACTGTGTAAATGTCACTGGCAGGGAAGGGGTTAACACTAGGGGGTGATCAAGGGGTAAAATGTGTTCCCTGGGAGGTGTTTCTAACTGGGGGGGAGGGTGGACTGACTGGAGGAGGAGCAAGATCACTATTCCTAAATAACTAGGAACAGCAGATCTCTCTCCTCCCGTCAGAACAGGGATCTGTCTGTTAACATTGACAGATCCCCGTTGTGGCTCTTTACCGCAATCGCGGGTGGCCAGCGTACATGGTGGCCACGTGCAGTGGGTGCGCACCCGCTATGGCTCTTAAAGGAGCTGACGTACAGCTAGGGCGATTTGCTGGAAGGAGCCGGCCTTCTGCAGTAAAATGATGGCGGCTGGTCGGCAAGTGGTTAAAGGAATCCCTTGGGGACCCCCTGGTCACCAGAACCAGTGTCCCCCATCTATTACTTTTCTGGGGACAACCCAAAAAGTTGTGATTTTCTTTTACTTTCACTTCCAATGATAATGGTAAACAGGACAAAAAGAGAGGGAGAATCTCCCTAACGGGGGGCACAGGCAGCAATAAAAACATGTTCCAATGCCTCTCCACTCCATCCAAAACAAAATGATGCCTTTAGTTATACTTTAATTCGATTATTATAAAGAATGACTCTGGGGGGAAAAAAAATAAAAAATTCTTCCC
Organism: Lithobates pipiens; assembly: GCF_037356315.1. Taxonomy (NCBI): domain Eukaryota; kingdom Metazoa; phylum Chordata; class Amphibia; order Anura; family Ranidae; genus Lithobates; species Lithobates pipiens. The sequence continues at coordinate 10,289,164 of NW_027507786.1, forward strand.
TTATGGTGAGGCTGCCCCCATTCACATCTAGAGCAGTGGTTCTCAACCTTGTCCTCAAGTACCCCCCCAACAGGCCATGTTTTCAGGTTTTCCTTTATCTTGCACAGGTGCTTTAAATCAGAGTCAATGGCTTGGTATTTTGGACAGAGAAATTCCCAAAGCACCTGTGCAAGAAAAAGGAAAACCTGCAAACATGGCCTGTTGTGGGTACTTGAGGGCAGGGTTGAGAACCACTGATCTAGAGGACAAGAGCCGTTTTACAGATGTTGGGTGGAGACTGTGGCGCACGCTGAAGTCTGTTGCCGCATACACGCGATCGGATTTTCCGACAGCAAATTGGATGCGAGCTTGTTGGCGGAAAGTCCGACCGTGTGTATGCTCCATCGAACACTTGTTGTCGGACTTTCCTCCAACAAACGTTGGCTAGCAGGTTCTGAAAATTTTCCGCCAACAAATTTTTGTTGTCTGACTTCCCGATCGTGTGTACACAAGTCCGTCGCACAAAAATCCACGCATGCTCGGAATCAATGCTCACCAAACACAGCAGAAGGGGCCCAAAGGGTGGCGCGTGACTACTGAACTTCCTTGTTATCGGCTTGTAGGTCACTACGTTCGTAATTGTTGTCCAACATTTGTGCGACCGTGTGTATGCAAGACAAGTTGGAGCCAACAACCTTCAGACAAAATTCCACGGTTTTGTGTCGGAAAAACCGACCGATAGTGTGTACGGAGCATTTGGCTGCTGTCTCCTGGTGAGCAGAGGCTTCTATGTAAGTGTCTTTGTTTGTATACTTGGTTGGAAGCATAATCGGACTCTAAGGTAAATAAATGGCTCCTAGCACACCAACAGACTTAGATCGGTAATAAGTATGGTGAAAAGAGTGCAGTGCTTAAAAACCAATGAAAACACCAAACTACAATAAATCAAACAGCTCATAGTAAGTTAGCAAAATAAAGTCCACCTTCCAATAAACAAATTCGGGCCTATCTTCCATTCACAAAAATGCAGAGAACCACGTTAAGGGTACCACACTGCAGTGTTCCTTCACCGCATGTTCTATAAAACAGGCTTACCAAAATAATTTGACCCTCTTACTCAGAGAAGTCAATATATGTATGTGAGAGACCCTCCATGGCACAGAGTAATCGTCCTTCTATATGGGTCTCCGTTAATTAGTCTCCAAGGCTGGGTTCACACTATTGCAAATTGGATGTGGGTTGGGGGGGGGGGGGGAGGGGGTTAATTGCACAGGTGTTCTTTGGGTCTTTTGGTCCATTTCAGGCCCAAATTCAGCCAAAGATTTGGTCTGAAATCAGACCTGCAATGGTGAATGGAGACGCACCGGAGTGGCTCCGTGTTATAGTGTGAACTTAGCCTTAGGCTCTACAATAGCCATAAAAGGAAAGCCAAAGTTAACAAAAGAGGTAAGGCAGACTCAATGGACCACTTAGGCTTTTTTTTGCCGTCACTTTTCCATGTGTAAAGGAAACTTGGAAGTTCTAAATATAATTGTATTCTATTTTGTATGTATTGCACACTGCCCTCCACTGTGCACACGGTACTAATAATGTTTTCAGTACATATTTGCATTCTTTCGAGTCCCGATTAGAATTAGCCTGCCTATGTTACGCCCCTTCTTACCATAAACGTACAGTTGTAATATTAATGTGATACCTACATAATCATGTGTATAAAAACCTTCAAATGAGTCATAACAAGGCAGAACAGTTATTTGGAACGATACAGAGTATCTTTTGTATCTGTTCCCTACTGCAGTAGTTAATTTGGAACCACTAATCAATATGAGGATAGGAGTTGCCCATCTATAAATCCCCATGTAAAACTGTAGTCTAAAAATAACCATAATACTTACATACATAAAAGAAACATTGCCTGCAACAATATCATGCCTTTCCTGGGGCTCAGATCGACCGCTCCTGGATTCCAAGATACATGACAACATCACGAACGTCAGCTTCGACCTACGCATTTCACCACAAATTACATCTTCAAGGGCGTGACGTCTTCCACGCCTCCGGAAGACGTCCTTTGTGACAAAATCCGCAGGCAATTCCCCGGTGTTGGGCTTGTGCATGAAGATCACTGCTGTATGGTGTTGAAGCACAAGGATGTTATACTTGGACTTTGCTAAGCAAGTAATGCCGCGTACACACGGGCGGACTGTATGGCGTACTTAGTCCGTCATACAATCCGACGGACAGTCCGTCATACTTTCGACTGAACGGACTTGACCACACACGGATGCACAAACAGTCCGTCGAAAGCTTGCGCAATGACGTGTACAGCACGTACGACGGGACTAGAAATAGGAAGTCCAATACACAGCAAAGCACCCTTCCGCCGTGTAAATCCTTTCTGAGCATGCGCCATTCTTAGTCCGTCGAACTAGCCTACTGACGAGCGGATTGTCCGCTGAAACCAAAGTACGACGGACAGAATTTCGAAAAATCCGAAATACTTAGTACGCCAGACTGCACGCTGAAAAAGTCCGCTGAAGCCCACACACGAGCGGACTGTCCGCTGAAATGTGTTTAGACGGACTAAGTACGCCATACAGTCCGCCCGTGTGTACGCGGCATAAGAGTACCTTGGACTTTTATTCCTTTTACAAATTTTGTTTCTAAGTTATGTTAGAATTGTGGAAGGGCTGCATTATATTTACTGCTCATCCAGAGTGTTTTGCACCTCAGCCAAGAGGTGTTGAAGCTATGCCTAAGACCAGCCCCTTGGCTGCATTCCTTCATCCTTGCTTATGTTCCAGCAGCCTTTTTGACTCCAAAGTCTCCAGTGACCCCAATTACTAGTGACTTCCAATGATTCTACAGCATCCCGTGTCATCCAGAGACCCCGGACCATTCTGTGTCTTACTTTGACTCAAGTACACTCCATGACAAATGCAACGCCACACAGCCCAAGACATGCTGGTCTTTCCTGGACCGTCTCTCAGTGGATACAAACCTTTGTCCAGGACATCGATCCTGTTCCACTATTCAGTTTTAATCAAGGACATTGCTATATACACATATTATATCTTGAATATACCGTATTTTTTCAGACCATAAGATGCACTTTTTTCCCCCAGAAATATGGGGGAAAATGTGCCTGCGTCTTATGGTGCGAATATACGCTTGGCACCGCCGCGCTCCGCGGCCTAGCTCCGGAGCGGCGGCCATCTTAGTGCACCCGGCGTTTGCAATGTGATCGCTCTGTCAAATGACAGAGCAATCACTTGTAAACAAACCGGCGTCATGATGATCAGATGGCAGCAGCACTGTGGGCTGCATCTGTAGTGCCCACAGCGCTGCTCTGTGACAAGTGCAGTCACAGCCATCCCTGCAATTACTTTCTATGGTAATGGTCACTCTGCATTTCATGGGCACTGGAAAATATTTTAGTACACCATTTGGTTCAGAATATTTTTTTTTCTTGGTTTCAACCTCTAAAACCTAGGTGCGTCTTATGGAGAAAAATAAATAAATACGGCAATTGAACTAATCCATGCCCATACAAGTCTGCATCAAACCAATGGAGATATTGCATTTCCTTTATTATTAGGTTCCTTATTTTCAGTTATCTACCACCATCATTTGGAAAACTTACAGATGAAGTCCTTTATTAGATGCAAAAAAAAATAATAATTAAAACTCTTGAAGAAGTCTTGTTGGGGGGGCGTAACGTGTATAGGAGTGGAACCTGCTGATGCTGTCATGACATTTTATATCTGGGAACTGGCAGTGAGCTGAAGTAGGGAGTTATATGTGATTTTTACAGATCTTTTAGGTCAGTATTTTTAACCCCTTTTTATTGTAATAAATTACATAAGGAGAGCACCATTAGTCTTCCCTTTTAATTTTATTCCATTCCTTTGATTGAGAGCTGTGGACAAAGTCTGCTGGAAGAGTAATTATTGGAGGTCCAATACAGAGTTAAGCAGACCCACATAACATACACTTCAGGCGATGTTTAAAAATGTCTACAGGTTAGCAGTTTTGAGTTACAGAGGAGGTTTAGGCCTAGAATTATTGCTCTCGCTCCACCGATCACGGCAATAGCTCACATGTGTTGTTTGAACACCGTTTTCTGATGCGAGCGCTACTCACATATATCATATCATACATTATATATACACACACACTTAGTTTTTTTTTTTTGGGTCACTTTTATTCCTATTACAAGGAACGTAATAGAAAATAAACAGCATGACAGGGCCTCTTAAATACGAGACGTGAGGCCTTTTTGACCCCAGATCTCATATTTACACTAAAATGCAATGCCATGGAGCGAAGCAGGGGCCACCTTCCCCTCAGTCGGCAGCCAGGCATCCACAGGACAGGACGCGATCATCTCCGCCGCTTACCGGCAGGGCCCGGTAATCGGCGGAACTGACCGGAGTGCGGCGGGTGGGAACCTCTCCCACCGCCAATAAAAATGGTCTTGCGGCGAATCTGCCACAGAGACCACTTTATCTTAAAGAGAAAACGCATGGTGTTCCCGAAAATACCAGGGGCTATGGCAGCTAGCTGCTGCCATAACTCCGGTATTTAGCATCAAAGTACAGACGTACGGGTACGTCGTTTTGCCTGAAGTGGTAAAAGTGTAGAGAAATGTAATGTGCATTCAACTGCATGGTACCACACTGTGAAGATAGGAAAGCGTCTACAGTTTAAGCAAGTGCATTTGACCGACTCCTGACATGGATTAAAAACCTTCCCCTAAGTAGCATCTACATTCATAATAAAATATATGCGAGGAGAGGCCATCCTGATGTGAACAGAAGCCAGCTGACACATGCACTAAGAACCCTTTCACAACAGGGCGTTTCGCAGGCGCTATAGCGTTAGAAATAGCACCTGCAATACGCCCTAAAGAAGCTGCACCATTGTTTGTAGTGTGAAAGCCCCGAGGGCTTTCACACTACAGAGGTGCGCTGGCAGGACGTCAGGGAAAAGTCCTGCCAGCAGCTTCTTTGGGAGCGGTGTGTTTACCGCTCCTCCACATCTAAATCAATGGGGCAGCGCTGTAATATTGCCGGCAAAACGCCGCTATTGCGGCGTATTGCTGGCGGTTTTAACCCTTTTATCGGCCGCTAGCGGGAGTTAAAATCGCCCCGCTAGCGGGCGTAATGCGCCGCAAATCTGAAGGTAAAACTCCGCTTTACCGCCCACGCTATGGGCGGTGTGGTGTGAAAGGGGTCTTCATCTTTTATGCCATTGGAGGTTCAAAACGGTTCTAAAACAACGATGACAGTTGGTTGCAAAACTAGCAACTTAATGCTGTAAAAATAAAACGGTTGGCCAATAAAAATTTTAGGAAGATGGTTGCCTGGTGTGCCCAGTACATATAAAAGAAACTCCCCAGAATAAACCATGGCACACGTTGGTCAGGAAATAAATCACAATACTTTATTAGAAAAGTCAGCATTGAGTGCAATTCCTCATGAAACTTTTAAGAAAAACATTACAGCTATGAAACAAAAGTAAGCAGAAAAAGTTGGCAACATACAACCAATGAGAACTCATGTCCCAATAATTTTTTTTATTTACCTTGGACTTTAAACAATTTTTAGGTCTCGTCTTTAAATCCACCAGACCTGTCCAAAATTCCAAAAGAAGAATCAGAATTTTGGGCCTCATTTTCATGTCCTTGTCCAGAAGCAGAATACTCGCCAAAATTATAATTCGGTCTTGTTTTTTCATCATTTTCAAGGCGGTTCATGAGACCCAAATACAAAGTATAATTAATAAGGTATTCTGCAACCAATCTCTGGTCTTCTCTCATTTTTCTCAATTTGCAGGCCACGGTCTGACCCAGCATATCCAACTCATCTTCCTTGGTGTTGAGCAGCTCTGTGACTTGGGTAAGAAATTGTTGGCCGTTCAAATCTTCAACTTGACCTTTTCTCCGTCTCCGGCGTCTTTGCTTACGAACTGTAGGTTCAGTGGCTGTCTCCTCCTCCATCTTCCAAAAAGATAAAAAAAAATAATAATAATATTAATGTAGACAAATAGAATATCATAACGGTCATGTAAAAAAATAAAAATAAAAGAAGCCTAGTACATTAACCACTTGCCACCCACTAACATACCGTTACCACCAGATCTAGGTGATCAGTACCCAGTTGCTGTGAGTAGCGGGGTATCATGCCATCGAATTGTACCAAATGTTAAACAGTCACGAATGGAAGCCATTCATGATTGTTTTGCTTACTACTATGATGCTGTGATTAGCCCACAGCTATCACATGGTACCTGGGCCAATCACAGCACCCAGTAACATTTGATTTAGCCAAAGACAGGTCACAATAGTTAGCAATCTGTCATGAATTAAAGCATAAACTATTGCTTACAACAATGAACATGGTTATAAAACAATAACCGTTAGGAAATCCCTGATCCGCTCCCCCAGAGTAGTACAGTGTCACTAGGTTGACATTGAACTACTCTGATGAAGGGAAAAAAAAAAAAAAAAAAAAGGGTCACTGGCGCCCCTGCACCTCTGGTCACATTCGGTATTGCACAACCCAAAGGCTTGAATCCTGCTCGTCTTGAGACACAGCTCGCAATTCAGGTCAGGATAAATAAAAATATATATATCTATCTATCTCTCTCATATTGCGAAACGCTCGTAAACTGAGTTACTCGTAATCCGAGGTATTACTGTTCACTAAATTTATGAAGAAAAAAAAAAAAAAAAAAAAACACTTTGCAAGCAATTTACAGAAACTAAGAAAAACATGTTTCTCTCTCCCCCCCTCTAAAAATTAGTAATTTATATAGAAAATATAAACCCCAGTGCAGTGGGAGGAGGGAGGGGGAGAGGGAGGGGGAGAGGAAGAGGGAGGGGGAGGGGGAGAGGAAGAGGGAGGGGGAGAGGGAGGGGGAGAGAGGGAGAGAGGGAGAGGGGAGAGAGGGAGAGAGGGAGAGAGGGAGAGAGGGAGAGAGGGAGAGAGGGAGAGGGGGAGAGGGGGAGAGGGGGAGAGGGGGAGAGGGAGAGGGAGAGGGAGAGGGAGAGGGAGAGAGGGAGAGGGAGAGGGAGAGGGAGAGAGAGAGAGAGAGAGAGAGAGAAATTGCTAAAGTAGCGCAGTGCTGAGGGGGTAAAACCTGTCAGAAGTCAAATGGTTAAAGCTAGTTATTACTTTGTTTTTTTAAAAGCTGAGCTCCAAGTTTAAAGAAAAAAAATAAAAAATATTGTACTTCTATTAAGGGGGGGGGGGGACAAAAACAAACCAAACACACGCTAGGAGGCCAATGTTCTGGGAACATTTATTTCCTTTCTGCTAAAGCTCCATCTAGTTTCAATGCCAGCTAACCATTCCATATACTTGGTCCCATCCTTCTAGTCTTAAGACTACAAGGGGATGTGGTATGGACACGCACTGCATTGCTTTAAGATGAACGTCACCCAAAAAAGGTAAGTTCCGCTCGTTTAAAAACAAGCAACTTTTGGTGGGGGGGGGGGGGGGCGCACGGCAGCGAGCGGGTACCTGGTTTTGACAGATACCTGCTCCCACTTCCGGTCAGATGCGCCACAGCAATCTGAGCTGTGTTCAAACCAAGAATCCTTATAATGAAATAGTCAGCAGCTACAGTATTTGTAACTACTGATTACATTTTTCTTTCCGTATTTGGAGAGGAAATCTCCTTTCCTCTAGACGTAAAGAGTGCCCCCTTGTCCTCTTTGTTGACTGTAAAGAGAATAACACGACACCAAGTTCACTATATGGACCCCTTGTATATTTATACATGGTGAATGGTGATCATATCCCCTCTTATCAAGAGAGAATAAATTCAGTTCCTCTAATCTTTCCTCATAGCTGAGCTCCTCCATGCCTCTTATCAGTTTGGTTGCTCTTCTCTGCACTTTCTCCAGTTCCCCGATATCCTTTTTGAGAACTGGAGCCCAAAACTGAACTGTATATTCCAGATGAGGTCTTACTAATGATTTGTACAGATGATATCTCTGGAGTACATACCTCTCCTAATACAAGAAAGGACTTTGCTCACTTTGGAAACCACAGCTTGGCACTGCATGTTATTATTCAGCTTATGATCTACCAACCCCCCCCCCCCCCCCGATTCTTTTCCACTATGGATTCCCCCAGTTGTACCCCCCTAGCATGTATGATGCATGGATATACTTAGCCCAAAAGTGCATAACTTTACATTTTTCATCATTAAACCTCATCTGCCACATAGTCACCCAATTAGACAGAGCATTGAGGTCGGCTTGTAAATTGGAGACATCCTGTAAGGACGTTATTCCACTGCATAGCTTGGTGTCATCTGCAAAGACGGAAAATTTTACTTTTGCCCTTGTGTGAACCAGCACTTAGTTTCCACTTCGGTAAAATTGAACACCGCCACCAGTTCCGATACATATCCTAAACTAGCCTGACTTAGTTGACCCTTAGGCTAACCACAAGTTTTCCCACTCACCCAAAACACCAAGCCATAGTCTAAAATTTCACCATATGAAATATAATATAGGGCAGTTATGTATTCATAAAAATAAAAAATAAAAACCCATCACACTATATATTAACATAAAAACAGAACTAGCACAAAGTACCTTATGCTGTCTTTATATCGGCCTCCTGTTATTCCCTGTCAAGTAGCACCCAGCCAAAGACTGGGAGGGTCAGTACTCTGCACCAATCAGGGCTCTAATGCTTTAGCACAAGAATTTAGGAAGATGGGTGAAAAACAGTATTCTGCTGCTCAATCACTGTCCTGGAACAGGCTGTAGTATCCAACTGCAGTGTACTCTCCAAAGACCAGGACCTGGCTATGGTGTCTGACAGGTGCCTGTGTCACAAGGTGGTCTGAATAGAAGTACAAATCATTTGGCAACCAAAACTATTAACTTTAGGCTTTAACTGTATTTAGTTGAAAACGGAAATAAAGCACACAAGTTTACACACAATACCAAAACACCCAAAAAAAGTGAAGATGTCATTGTCAGTTTTTGATATTGTGTAACAACTTTTAGATTTCTTAATAAATACATTTTTGATTTGTTAGCTTCTAGTTCTTTGGTTTCAAAAATAAAAATATTCCCTACTAAAGTCCCATCTAGCTCTGGACTTATTTACAACTTTACCAGGATTTCCTAATCTCCGATTAGATGTGGCCCTTCAGACTTGATAGCTCACACAATACTTGTTACTTACTGGATTGGTGCGCATTTGTTCAATTACTTTTACAGTTTGTATTTTCTTTATAAATAAAATTATAACATATACACACACACACACACACACACACACACGTCACCAACTCGCAGACAAACATTTTGCAACCGAGTTATCTGCAGTTTTTGCTCATTCCATTGCAGTTTTATGAAGTGCCTTGGTGAAAAATGTTACTCATTTTATAAAATGCCATACAAGACAATAGTTTCCCACATAAGAAGAAGAGGTTGCTACCAATCTCTGTAATTATTGTTTCTAAACAGCTATAATAATGATGTCTGCTACAAAAGCAGGCAAAGTCCAATATAAGTAGGTGTGCAAAATGCAGTTCATGTTATTACAAGTATTTGAACATTATTAGGTTTACCACTAACCCATGAAAATGGCTCAATCATGGCTGCTAATTAAATGCTGCTAAAAACCGGCAATTACAGTGCGGGGGTCATAGAGCAGAGCTTGCGGTCCCATGAATGATTCAGGTACAGCAAAGGAAGGAGCCAATAAAAATGACAATGATAGAACTTGAGTAATAAACAGGACACTGCTCCTGGTCTGCCTGCATTACAGGACTCAGTAAACTGGCGTTAGGAAGGTGCTAGGACAGTTCATAACTGCTCCAGGCATGTACAAAAGGCATTCCGGAAGGCTGCACTATTCAGATTCAACTAAGGCCATTTTTTACACCCATAAACATAAAAGCTGTGAACTCACGAGTTGGAAGGGGGGGGGGGGATGGGCAAGACATGGCAACCTGTGCATGAAATGCATTACCATGTCTTTCTCCCCCACCACCCCCCCCCCTTGATGTTGCTGCGTTTGATATGTTCATGGGAAATAAAGATGGCCTTTAATCACTTGGTGGGGGTCGAGAGAAGAGAAACATTTTTTACACACACACATAGTGTGTGTGTATATATATATATATATATATATATATATATATATATATATATACACACACACACACACACACATACATATATATATATATATATATATATATATATATATATATATATATATATATATATATATATATATATATATATATATATATATATATATATATATATATATATATATATATATATATATATATATATATATATATATATATATATATATATATATATATATACACACACACACACACATACACACCAGCACACTATAAAAACAGTCAAAAAAAATAAAATAAAAAAAAATGTATCCATCAATTTAGGCCAATATTTATTCTGCTATTTTTTTTTTACTCTTTGTAAATTTATAATTATGTTTAATTCGTATGTAGCACCGTGACCCTGTGAGATACAGCATTTCGTTCTACGGTATGTCCTCACATATAAATGACAAAGCTTGACTTGATTTTTGGTAAAAAAACAAAAAAAACAAATTCCAATAAGCGTATATGGATTGGTTTGCACAAAATTTACTGCGGACAAATATGACACTTTTTTGGGACCAGTGACTCCAATACAGTGCTAAAAAAAAAAAAAAAAAATAATAGTAATCACTGCCACTGTATAAATGACACTGGCAGGGAAGGGGTTAACATCAAGGGCAATCAAAGGGTTAACTGTGTTCCCTGGGTGTGCTTTCTTACTGTGTGTGGAATGACAGAGGAAGAGAGGCATCTGTGTTCCTGATTCCTCTCAGTCATCAGACACCCCCCCCCCTTTGCAGAGACTCCCCAAAGTCATTGATATGTCATTTATGTAATCCTTTTACACTTCTGTATATAAAATAGTTTAAAAGCTTTCTGCAGCACCTTTACTATATATTTACGAGGTTTGGAGACCTCTGTGTTATGCAGTAACATGCCATTTGTCAATGAAACCATTCATCACTCTGTCAATTATTACATATCTATGGCCTGTAAAGATTATTAACCTTTAGGATACAAGTAAGGTCACTATAAAATTAATGAGATGCATGTGTAATACACAGTGTGTGTATAATTATCTATATTCACACACACAAAATTGTTCTCATAAGTTTACATACCCTGGCATCATTTATGATTTCTTGGCCATTTTTCAGAGAATATGAATAACAAAAAAACTAAAAATTTCACTCATGGTCAGTGTTTGGCTGAAGCCAATTACCAATCATCTGTGTTTCCTCTTTTTAAATCATAAATCACAACAGAAACTACCCAAATGACCCTGACGAAAAGTTTACATACCCCAGTTCTTAATACCGTGTATTGCCCCCTTTTAACATCAATGACGGCTTGAAGTCTTCTGTGGCATTTGTGGATGAGGCTCTTTATCTTCTCAGATGGTAAAGCTGCCCATTCCTCTTGGCAAAAAGCCTCCAGTTCCTGTAATTTATTGGGCTGTGTTGCATGAACGGCATGTTTTGTGATCTCCCCAGAGAGGCTCAATGATATTGAGGTCAGGAGACTGAGTTGGCCCACTCCAGAACCTTCACTTTATTCTGCTGTAGCCAATCACAGGTGGACTTGGCCTTGTGTTTTGGATCATTGTCATGTTGGAATGTCCAAGTACGTCCCATGCGCAGCTTCCTGGCTGATGAATGCAAATAAATTTTCCTCCAGCAGTTTTTGATAACATACTGCATTCATCTTGCCAACCATTTTTACCAAAATTTCTTGTGCCTTTTGTAGCTCACACATCCCCAAAACATCAGCGATCCTCCTCCGTGTTTCACAGTAGGAATGGTGGACCTTCCATCATAGGCCTTGTTGACTCCTCTCCAAATGTAGCGTTTATGGTTGTGGCCAAAAACCTACATTTTGATCTCATCACTCCAAACGACTTTGTGCCAGAAGGTTTGTCTCTGTGCTGTTTGGCGTATTGTAAGCGGGATACTTTGTAGGCAGTTGCGTAGTAATGGCTTTCTTCTGGCAGCTCGACCATGCAGCCCATCTTTCTTCAAGTGCCTCCTTATTGTGCATCTTGAAACTACCACATTGCATGTTTTCAGAGAGTCCTGTATTTCACCTGAGGTTATTTGTGGGGTTTTCTTTGCATCCCAAACTATTTTCCTGGCAGTTGTGGGTGAAATTTTAGTTGGTCTACCTGACCGTGGTTTGGTTTCAACAGAACCCCTCATTTTCCACTTCTTGATTAGAGTTTGAACACTGCTGATTGGCATTCTCAATTCCTTGAATATCTTTTTATATCCCTTTTCCTGTTTTATAGAGTTAAACTACCTTTTCCCGCAGAACCTTTGACAATTCTTTTGTTTTCCCCATGACTCAGAATCCAGAAACGTCAGTGCAGCACTGGATGAAAGATACAAGGGTCTGTCAGGAGTCCACCTTTTATACACACACACACACACTAATTACAAGCCAACAGATCACAGGTTAGGATGGTTACCTTTAATAGCCATTCAAACTCCTTTGTGTCAACTTGTGTGCATGTTATCAGGCCAAAATCGCCAGGGTATGTAAACTTTTGATCAGGGTCATTTGGGTAGTTTCTGTTGTCATTATGATTTTTTTTTTTTTTTTTTTTTTAAAGAGTAAATTGATGGATAACAAATGGCTTCAGCCAAGCACTAACCATGAGTGAAAAAAGTTTGCGTTATTCATATTATCAGAAAAATGGCCAAGAAATCATAAAATTCTGCCAAAATAGAGAGATTATATATATATATATATATATATATATATATATATATATATATATATATATATATATATATATATATATATATATATATATATATATATATATATATATCTCAATGACTAGTAGGGATGCAAGAAGCAGTTATTTGGGGTTGCTCTTGTATTTCACAGACTTCTTATCCCACTATTAAAGCTTGTGTGGATAGGTTTGCTGAAAGCAGGTCAAATGCACTTGACACAAGTGTGACAACAGGGATAGCTGACTGTTCTGCAGAGTCATCACTTTATTGAGGTTAGACTATAGTCTCTGGTTCATTTAACCACTTAAGGACTGAGCATCTGAGATTTGTTGTTTACAAGTTAAAAACAGATTTTTTTTTCGATAAAACATTACTTAGAACCCCCAGACAATATACATTACCCCCCCCAACACCCTAGAGAATAAAAAATGGCGGTCTTTGCAATACTTTGTCACACCGTATTTGCGCAGTGGTCTTAAAGCGCACTCTTTTTTGGAAAAAAATACACTTTTTTTTTTTTTTTTATTAAAAGACATCAGTAATGTCAGCCCAAAATACAGAGGAGGTCTAGGGCTAGAATTATTGCTCCCGCTCTAGTGATCGCGGTGATACCTCACATGTGTGGTTTGAACACGGTTTTCAGATGCGGCGCTACTCATGTACGCGTTCGCTTCTGCACGCGAGCTCGTCGGGAGGAGTTTAAAAAAATTCTCTCATTTATTTTAACTTATGTTAAAAATAAAATAAGTCACTTTTATTCCTATTACAAGGAATGTAAACATTCTTGTAACAGAAAAAGCATGACAGGACCTCTTAAATATGTTATTTGGGGTCAAAAAGACCTCATATTTACACTAAAATGCAATTAAAAAAAAATAAAAATGGCCCTTTAAGAGCTGTGGGTGGAAGTGACATTTTGACGTAGCTTCCGCCCTGCAGTTTCATGGAGACGAGTGGGGGCCATCTTCACCTCACTCATCTCCATGCACAGCAAGTGACAAGACGCGATCGGCTCCGTCGCTGCAGACTGCTCGGGTAAGCGGCGGAGGGGGATTGCGAATCCACCGCAAAGACCAGTTATGTAGCAGACCGCCCACTGAAAAGGAGGATACTAGGGTTATGGCAGCAGCTAGCCTCCTTCAAACAGCTGACTTAAAACTGCGGCAGGCGGTCCGTAAGTGGTTACTAGAAGTCAGATTATATCCAAGCTTTGGGCTTTAAAGGTGAACACTTTAGTATTCAGGTTCCTCAGCCTTTTCCAAATTATTATATATCTCAGTCTTCAAATACACTTCATAAGGACATTTACATCACACACAAAGGTAAGGCGGAGTTTACAGTGCATAATGTGCACATGTACATCAAGAAGTGCAGGTCTTTTCAACGCATTCATTATTACATCAAGCAGCACGTTTAATATTGATCACGTGGATGCTTACTTAAAAACACCCACAATGTAATTACCTAATTTGTTTAAGTCATAAATTATCTACTAACGGCCAAAACCAGTGGACACCATTCTGTACTCCTACCCCAAGACCTTACTGCTGCTTTTGAGACAGTTGACCACCCCCTAGACGGAAAAAACCTCCACGCCTTTGGTCTCTGTGACTGTACTCGTCGCCGTCTCTTCCTACGTATCCAAAACGCACCTAAGCGTTACTTACAATTCTACTTCCTCCTCTCCCCTTCTCTCTGTCGGGGTCCCCCAAGGTTCTGTTCTTGGACCTCTCATAATTTTCAATCGACACCTCCTCCCTGGATCAGCTTCCAATACTATCTCTACGCTGAAGACACCCAAATCTATTACCCTACCCTTCAGCTCACTCCCTCCTCCTACTCACATATCACTAATTTACTAAAAAGTTATATCAGCCTGGATGTCACACCACTTCCTCAAACTCAAATCAAAAACCAAACTTATTTTCCCTCCCCACGTGCCCCTTCCCCTGATCTCTCGGTCAAAAATTGATGGCACAACTATAAGCCCAACCCTACATGTGAAGGTCCTTGGTGTAGTTCTGAATTCTCCTTTAAGCCCCACATCAAAATCGCTGTCCAAATCTTGCCGCATCAACCAACGCAACATCTCCAAAATACGCCCCTTTCTAACCAATGACACAAAGCGCTTAATTCACTCCCTGGTCACCTCTCGCCTTTACAACTCCGTTCTCATTGAATTACCTCTACATAGGATATCCCCCTCTTCAATTCATCATGAATGCTGCTGCCAGACTCATCCACCTTACTACCGTATTTGCCGGCGTATAAGACGACCTTTTACACTTAAAAAAACTGAGCAAAAAGGAGGGGTCGTCTTATACGCCGGGTCAGCTGCTGGGATGCCTTCTAGATGTCCGGTAATACTGTATGTAGCTTCGGCTACATACAGTATATACCACTGAACCAATCCCAGTGAGCGATGTATTCAAATGAATACAGAGCCTGCTCGGATTGGAGCAGCAATCTCTGCCAATCCGAGCAGGCTACACACAGTAGCCTGCTCCGATTGGCTTTGAGAGTGAGGCGCGGGCTGATGATGCAACAGCCTCCGCCAATCCCAGCAGGCTTTGTATTCATTAATAGAATACATTGCTCGCCGTGATTGGCTCCAGCACCAGAAGGAAGAAGGAAATGGCTCCAGCAAGAACGAAGAAGAAGAGGGATATGAAGCGTCAGAAGCCTCGGAATCGGGGGTCGTCTTAAACGGTGAGTACGGGCAAAACATTTTAACTGTGCAGGTTTTTAGGGGGTCGTCTTATATGCCGGGTCGTCTTATACGCCGGCAAATACGGTAATCATTCTGCATCTGCTATTCCTCCAGCAATCCCTCCACTGGCTTCCGCTCACCCAGCGAATGAAAATTCTAAATACTAACAAAGCCATCCACAACTTAGCCCCCAGCTACATCACTAACCTGGTCTCAAAATAGTGAGCCAATTGTACTCTTTATTCCTCTCAAGATCTCCTGCTCTCTAGATCCCTCGTCATCTCCTCCTTTGCTCGCCTCCAGGACTTTTACCGAGCTTCTCCAATCCTATGGAACTCGTTATCCCAATCCGTCTGGTTATCTCCTACTCTATTAGCTTTTGAACGATCCTTGAAAACCCTCCTCTTCAGAGAAGCCTACCCTACCCACACCTAACAAATGTATGTCTTTTCTCCATCAGCTCATAAGCGCCCCCCCCCCCCCCCCCCCGGTTATTACCTTTTGACCCTCCCTTCTAGATTCTAAGATCCAACAAGCAGAGCCCTCTAACTCCTCCTGTATTGAATCTGTACTGTCTGCCCTCACATTGTAAAATGCTGTGCAAACTGTTAGTGCTATATAAATCCTGAAGGATAATATATTTTTTTGCATATTAAAAAAAAAAAAAAAAAAAAAAAAAAATCTCATATAGAGATCTATCTATATCCAACACATACACTTTGGGATTATCAAACTATTACATGAATTAGGCTTATTAAAAGTTCACCATTTGGAAAAAAATAAAATAAAATACACTTATTTATTATTTGAAGAAGCCTGGAAAGCATTGAATCCATAGCCAGTGGATCGGGGTGCAACACCAGGCACCTACAGACAAGCCCTGCCGCTTTCAGCCCATACCTCCAATAGGGGCTGACCATTTACAAGCTGCAGGGCTTGTGAATGAACTACAAGGCTGCTCATCAGTGACCTTGCAGTCCATTCAGAACTACAAGCTGTCAGCCGCAATAGGCGATGGAAGTTGTAGCTCACATAAACCCCGCACAGCCTTGTAATTTACAAAAAGCGACTGCGGGCGCAGAGAGAAGATCCCCAGCCCGCTGAATTTGACCTGGTATCAACCTCTTGCCGTCACCATACAGCAGGATTGGAGTGCGAGAGAAAGAAGCGGTACTATTTAGTTAAGTTCATGGGCTGACAAGGTGTATGCTGATAGCAAAATAAAAATAGGGTGACCAAGAGATGAGGTCACATCAAGACACTTCTCCTTTCATAGTCTAGTCACAAGCTCTAGAAAAGTATGCTAACCGACAAATGGGCAGCCCAATTTACATTCTGGCACACTTTGTGTGTAGGGATGACACCTTTCCACAACCGCCAATCAAGACAGGCAAAATCCAGCACCCGCAAGAAGCTGGGTAAAAGTGCCAGCGAATGCGTTTACAAGCACTATACTATTGAAGCAGAGGCAATTATTTACCCCCCTCCCCAACCCGTGAGTGACATACCAGCAAAATGTCATATATTCACTGTATGTGTGCCTAATAAATCAGATAAACCGCCATCTGTCAGCATAACAGCCATTTACTTACTGTGCAAGTCTTGCTGTGTTCTGGAAAAGATACAGCAACAGGCCAAATCTGTAACCTTCACTCACTCCGTCACCAAGATGAATTCAGGAATGCTGTAAAATAAAAATGTTAAGATACTTTGGTTACAAATCCCAATTATAAAAATATGTAAAGAAATTCTAGCGAAATGAATCATTTGATTCTGGGTGGAGTGGGGGTAGCGACATGTTAAAGATATAAATTAAACCCAAACTCCATGCATTTAGAAAAATGCAACCTTTGCGGTGCGGCCACCTGCACTACAATGGATAGATGCTCATTACGTTGAGATGTGCACACTGCAAACTTACATTATACCCCATGTCAGCCACCCTCCTCCTCTCCCCAAAGCTCTGGTCTGTGGGCATAGTCTCAGCATCATCACATAAAATACAGGGCAAATACCACTGTGTTGTATGTTGAGGAGGCTGGGATGCAACCATTGTCGATTGTGGCTTACAGGGCAGGCTGCGGGAGATCAGTCGCAGTGCTGGGAGGGACAGTGTTGGAGCCAGGAGTAAAGCAAGTGTTTACCGTGTAACCCTGGACAGAACAAGGATTTAACCCTTACAGTTCTGGTGAGGGGGGGGGGGGGGGTCATCACACTGCATGGGTGTTTTTAATTTCTGGAGTTAGGGAATGTAGTTTTAATCAGTGGATATCACTCAGATGGATGGAGATGGATGGAGATGGATGGGATCCCCCCGGCTAGACTTGTACTGAACAGGCTGGTCTTGCTGACACAAGTTCCCCCATGAGATCAATTTGACAAGCCAAGGTTTTCCCTGCTCAGACCTCAACTGTTGGTGCAGAACCTCATTGCAAGCAGGTTTTATTCACATTTTGGGACTGTATGGCCATCCAGCAATTTTGGCTGGAGGTCATACAATGAGTTCAGTTGGTCACGTCAATACATGTTCAACCCCTCAGATGAAATCTTCTCCTGGGCCTGTTTAGACTCCATAGCTCGCAGCCAAGGGGTTACGTACCCTACTTTTATTATTGTTGCATTATGCCAGGAAGCATATTATTCTCTCATGGGAAAGGCCTGCCACTCCAACTATACTGGCCTGGAAATCGTTATTAAAACGTTACCTTTATATAAAAGCTACATATGCCAGGAGAGGTGCCCCTACATTTGATAAGGGGGGGGGTTGGGTAAACAGTCTACGGTATCGTATTAAAATGTGTTTTCTATGTTTCTCCATGTAAGAATTACTTAGGATTGTTGTGTCTTTTTGAGCCCCAACATCCCCCCTTGAGGGAAGGAAGCGGTTGCATTGACTATTTGGAAAATGCGGCTGTTCCGTTTTTTTATAATCCAAATTGCTCCATTATGGGGACTGGTCATTAGTTTGATGTGTACATATTGGGGGTTATTCATGAAAGGCAAATCCACTTTGCACTTGGAAGTGCAGTCGCTGTAGACCCGAGGGAGGACATGCAAGGGAAGAACCCCCCCATCATTTTAGCTTGCACATGAGTGGATTATAAAATCAGTAGAGCTTCCCCTAATTTTAGATCTACCCCCTCAGATTTACAGCGACTGCACTTTGCACTTGTAGTGCAAAGTGGATTTGCCTTTCGTAAATAACCCCCAACGTGTCCATGATGATATGCACCTCTGTGATAGAAATGTACTTTAACCACTTCAATACCGGGGGGGGCTAATACACCTTTCTGCCCAGACAAATTTTCAGCTTTCAGCGTTGTAACATTTAGAATGACAATTGCGGTCATGCGCTGCTGTACCCAAACAATATTTTTATCATTTTTTCCCCACAAATAGAAATTTCTTTTGATGGTATTTGATCACCTCTGTGGTGTCTTCACTGATGAGGAAGTACTAATAGGTGGCACTGGCAGGCATCACTTACGGGCACAGAGTGCCATCTTTAATGGGCAATTGCCACCCCTGGTGGGCATGGCTGGTGGCCTGCACTACTAGTTAGTGCAGACCCCCCCCATTCAGGAGAGCAGCCAAATCGGCTCTCCTCTACTTCAGCGCAAGTAGAGGAAGAACCGATACGTGGCTTTTCCTGCTTGCACTGCGATCAGCTGTGATTGGACACAGCTGACCACGTGGTAAAGACCCGCAGTCAGAGGATTTTTAACTAGTTCGGGGGGATGCAGTGTGTCAGGCTCACACAATCGCTGCTCGCCCCCCCGTAATCGCAGCTTATCCTGCTGAACATCACATGACGCCCAGTCAGGAAAACGGAACCACTTCCAGGCCGTCATTCTGTTATAGGCCAGGCAGAGGTTAACCACACACGAAAAAGGAAAGTTTTAGTTTCTGTCATTAGATTTTGCAAAAAAATAATCTTATACATTTTAACCAAAATTGTATTCTTTGGTGAACAATATTCACCGATTTGGGTTATTTACTCTGTAGGATAATTACATATTTTTCAATTTCCCTGCTATAAGGCTACTTTCATACTGGGGCAGGGTTATTTGTTTTAGCGTCGCTTTACTGCTGTTATAGCAGCAGGACGCTTTTAATCCCCACTAGCGGCCGAAATAAAAGCGCACGCAAAGTGCTGCAGCCGAAGCGCTTTGCAGGTGCTTCTGCAGCAGTTCCCATTGATTTCAATGGGCAGGGGCGGTGTATGCAACGCTCCTGCACCGCCCAAAAGATGCTGCTTGCAGGACTTTTTCCAACGTCCTGCAAGCGCACCGCCCCAGTGTGAAAGCACTCGGGCTCTCACACTGGGGGTGCAGGGGAGGCATTTTCAGGCGCTATTTTTTTGCCCAAAAGCACCTGAAAAACACCTCCAGTGTGAAAGGGGTCTTAGCAAATATTTTTACTGAATGAGTGAGTGTGTAGACACTGTATTGTTGTGATTAGCTGTGATTGGCTGTGATTGGCCACAGCTAAATCACACAGTACAAATAGGCTATGTGATTGGCACTGTCTGTACTGTGATGTGATCTCAGACCAATTCACAGCTAGCAACACAATTGTATACAATGAATGGCATGATAAAGGAAGCTATTCATGGTTTACAACCGTCATGTGATCTGCTGCGATTGGTCACATGACACTGGCAGTAGGCCGGTATAGCGATCGGACATCCGATGCATCCGCGATGGACGCAGCAGGTTACAGATCGCGCTGGAGAAGCTGGGTGAGGCACACATTCTCAGCAGAACTTTATATGACATCCTCCCAAAACAATAGGGACGGTAAAATGACGCAGACAGGAAGCAGTTACTATTTATTGAGATGTATTGGCTGCTAGTGCATTGTAGTGCTTGTTTGTTTTATGGTTACAGATTTAACAATAGTATACAAAAACGGTTAGAAGCAATAAATAAATAAAAAAAAAAAAAAAAACACCCCACACAGAAAAGAGAACTCTTCCATTTGGGTAGAAAGGATTGGAGGTAGCAGGGTGCAAAACAGACAGTGAAGACCATTTACTCCCAGCCGCTCATTGGAGCGGGCTCCACCCTCTGCAGATACTGAGCGCTGTCACCCTCCTGCTCTACTTACTCCAATCAGGAGGGGCATCAGCTCTAAGATCGCAACAGAATCTGCCCCATGTAAAAAGTGTGTGTAATATATATATATATATATATATATATATATATATATATATATATATATATATATATATATATATATATATATATATATATTCCCCCCCCCCCCTGATTTTATAAATGATCAGGGCAAAAAATAAATAAATAATAATTCGGAAGAATTTACATGTATTGCACCCGTCAGAACCAACACTAGGACTGTGTCGGAGTTCGATGCTTACTATTTACCAAGAGCAACACAACGCACAATGTATATATAGTCTCACGTGCACAGGCTCTAAAAACTTGTTTAAAAGAAACAAAATAAATCCCTATTGAAAGATTACTTCCATGGCCTGGATAAAAGGCTATTTGAACCTTTGTCCCTTTCTTACAAACGTCGGCGAGTAAAATCTTGAATTAATAATGAAGCCCGGTGCTGAGAGAAGAAAACAATAAAACATAAACTCAATAAATCAAAAAGTAAACAGAAAGACATCACGCCTTGCATTTCCTCTAGAAGGCCATTGAAAATATGTATGAACAGGTAACTGGGAGTTGGAGCCAATATCAAAATCACACCCCTGCCAACCATTCTCACCTGGGTTTACAGAAACAAACCATAAACAGGGCATATAAAAAAAACTGGCATGGGCCCTCAAGGCTTAGCCTTGCCACTGCTACTCAGTGTGTAGGATTTCTACAAGACAAATAGAGTATGCAAAGAAGCACACAGGCAGGGCCATAACCTTTACCTGCAATCACACCCTTTTTGCGGTAATCTCTGCCAATTATAGTAAAATGTCCTTAGGATGCCTTCCACTGATGCTATCGCACACTTCAAATACAGAGCCATGGAAAAGCAAGGTCACATTTACCTGCTTGGCTGAGCAAGACACTATAATTAGAGGAGGGGGGTATGGCTTGGAATTTTAGAAAAAAAATAAAAATAAAAAAATAAAAAAGAAATGTACCGGTCAGAATTTTTTTTTTTTTTTTTTTAGTATGCAATTAAAATACTTGCATGTGCCTTAAAAAGAAGCATTTTGCAGAACAGGAACGATGCAACAGCTGCGATCATTTTTTTGGTTTACAAAAAAGAATAAAAAAATAAAAAAAAATAGTACTGACTGAAAAACTAAATCATGGATTGTAAAGCCTCGTACAGGTGATCAGAAAAATCATAAAAAATAAAAATAAAAAAAAAACTGCTTTCAAAAATCGTACGATAGTCGGATTGTTTAACCACTTCCCGACCGCTGCACAACGATGTACGTCGACAGAATGGCACGGGCAGGCATATGGGCGTACCTGTACGTCCCTGCCTTCCCGCGGGTCGGGGGCCCGATCGGGCCCCCGCCCGGTAACTGCGGCGGTCGGTATTCGTTCGCGAGTGATCCGGGATGAGGGGGCGGCCATTCATTCATGGCCACCCCCTCGCGATCGCTCCCGACGAATAGAAATCCTTCGTGACATCACTTCCTCTCCTGTAATGTAAACACAGGAGAGGAAGTGATGTAATCTCTCCTCCGTGTCGGTATTTTTCGTTCCGATACACAGGAGAGAGGATCGGTGAGTTGCACCAACACGACACTTCACAGTAGAACATGCCAGGCACACTCACACCCCCCCAATTACCCCTGCCCCCCAGTCACAGTGACACCAATGTCTTTTTTTTTTTTTTTTTGCATTGGTGTCATTTGTGACTGTAATAACTGTTAGGGCAGTTAGGGTTAGCCCCCTTTAGTTCAAATGTAACCCCCTAACCCCCCCAATAAAGGTTTAACCCCGTGATCACCCCCCCGTCGCCAGTGTCACTAAGGCTGGGTTCACATTGCAGCGGTTTATGAGAACGAATGTGATTCGCACCGCACTGCAGTGCAAATCGCATCCGATCTCTGTGCGATTCGAGTTCAGCCATACAGATAGTATGGCTGAATTCGCATCGCACCCGCCGCAAATTGGCACGGGACCCTTTTTTTGGCCCGCAGCAGAATCGGATCGCATGGGTGTTCACACCATGCGATCCGAGTTTGCAGATCGCACTGCGATATGCGAACTGATCTGGGGGTGTCATTAACATTTCACTGACACTCCCAGCAGTTCGCATAGGGCAGTGTGAACTGTCGCCGGGAGGCATGTGATGCGGGAACCCGCCGCGCATTCGTGGCGTTTCCGCATCGCTCCAGTGTGAACCCAGCCTAATAAGCGATCGTTTTTCTGATCGCTGTATTAGTGTCACAGGTGACGCTAGTTAGGCAGGTAGGTATTTAGGTTCGCCGCAGCTTTTTATAGCGCCAGGGACCCCCATATACTACCGCATAAAGCCCCCTGATTGCCTCCTAGTTAACCCTTTCACCAGTGATCACCATATAACTGTTACAGGTGACGCTGGTTGGTTAGTTATTTTTTTATAGTTTCAGGGCACCCGCCATTTATTACCTAATAAAGGTTTAACCCCCTGATCACCCGGCGGGTGTCATTTGTGACTGTAATAACTGTTAGGGCAGTTAGGGTTAGCCCCCTTTAGTTCTAAGGTACCCCCCTAACCCCCCCAATAAAGGTTTAACCCCGTGATCACCCCCCGTCGCCAGTGTCACTAAGGCTGGGTTCACATTGCAGCGGTTTATGAGAACGGATGTGATTCGCACCGCACTGCAGTGCAAATCACATCTGATCTCTGTGCGATTCGAGTTCAGCCATACAGATAGTATGGCTGAATTCGTGTCGCACCCGCCGCAAACTCGCACGGGACCCTTTTTTTGGTCCGCAGCAGAATCGGATCGCATGGGTGTTCACACCATGCGATCCGAGTTTGCAGATCGCACTGCGATATGCGAACTGATCTGGGGGTGTCATTAACATTTCACTGACACTCCCAGCAGTTCGCATAGGGCAGTGTGAACTGTCGCCGGGAGGCATGCGATGCGGGAACCCGCCGCGGATTCGTGGCGTTTCCGCATCGCTCCAGTGTGAACCCAGCCTAATAAGCGATCGTTTTTCTGATCGCTGTATTAGTGTCACAGGTGACGCTAGTTAGGCAGGTAGGTATTTAGGTTCGCCGCAGCTTTTTATAGCGCCAGGGACCCCCATATACTACCGCATAAAGCCCCCTGATTGCCCCCTAGTTAACCCTTTCACCAGTGATCACCATATAACTGTTACAGGTGACGCTGGTTGGTTAGTTATTTTTTTATAGTTTCAGGGCACCCGCCATTTATTACCTAGTCTCACTAGTGTACCCCTAAATTTAGGGGTGTCTACTTTCCAAAATGGGGTCATTTGGGGGGGGGGGGGGGGGGGGGTTTGTGCCATCTTGGCATTTTATGGCCTTCAAAACTGTAACGCCCTTAGAAAGCCTGAAGGCGGTGCTTGGTTTTCGGGGCCCCGTACGCGGCTAGGCTCCCAAAAAGTCCCACATATGTGGTATCCCCGTACTCAGGAGAAGCAGCAGAATTTATTTTGGGGTGTCATTTCACATATGCCCATAGCATGTGTGAGCAATATATCATTTAGTGACAACTTTGTGTAAAAAAAAATTTTTTTTTGTCATTATTCAATCGCTTAAGGGGAAAAAATTAAAATATTCAATGGGCTCAACATGCCACTTATCAATTTCATTAGGGGGTCTACTTTCCAAAATGGGGTCATTTGGGGGGGTTTTGTACTGCCCTGCCATTTTAGCACCTCAAGAAATGAGATAGGCAGTCGTAAACTAAAAGCTGCGTAAATTCCAGAAAACGTACCTTAGTTTGTAGATGTGACAACTTTTGCGCAAACCAATAAATATACAGTTATAGACTTTTTTTTTTTACCAAAGACATGTGGCTGAATACATTTTGGCCTAAATGTATGACTAAAATTGGGTTTATTGGATTTTTCTAATAACAAAAAGAAGAAAATATTTTTTTTCAAAATTTGCGGTCTTTTTACGTTTATATCGCAAAAAATAAAAATCGCAGAGGCAATCAAATACCATCAAAAGAAAGCTCTATTTGTGGGAAGAAAAGGACGCAAATTTTGTTTGGGTACAACATTGCATGACCGCGCAATTACCAGTTAAAGCAGCGCAGTGCCAAATTGTAAAAAGACCTCTGGTCATTGACCAGCAAAATGGTCCGGTCTGAAAGTGGTTAATCAGTACAGCCGTCGTTCTAAAGTGCAATACAAATGCATTACAACACGACATCACTTCCGAATTTTTATTCTGCCATAGTCGTACGAGGATTTGTGACTTCAGTAAACTTTTCAGACGCTATCCAAGATTGGCATGCAAAAAATAAATTGCGTCGTCACCGCGTATTACGCTAGTCCCATAAGTAACGTGCTGTTATCGAGAGCCGGCCGGCTCAAATTTTCTTATTGCTGGTTGTATTCCATGTAAGTGTCTGTTTAAGCTTAATAAATTTAAAGGGTTTTACACTATGCTTGCTTTTGTTGTTTTATGAGGATCCATTTTTCGTGTCCTATCTTATGAGGATTATCACCACTGTGGCTGAGGAGTCCGGTGTACGGCATAGAGACCCTAGGCTTGGTTATAAGCCATAGGCACCCCCCCGTAATAAGGCTACTTTCACACTGGGGCGTTGCGGCCGCTAGTGGGGCAGTTTTAAACCCCGCTAGCGACCGAAAAAGGGTTAAAACTGCCTGCAAAGTGTCACTGTAGCGACGCTTTGCAGGCGGGTTTGCAGCGCTGCCCCATTGTTTTCTATGGGAAGGGGCGCTTTAGGAGCGGTAAATACACCGATCCTACAGTGCTCCAAAGATGCAGCTTGCAGGACTTTTTTGACCATCCTGCAAGCGCACCAAGACAGCAGCGGCTGTTTCAGGGCGCTTTGGAGGCACTATTTTTTAGCGCTGTAGCGCCTGCAAAGCACCCCAGTGTGAAAGGGGCCATACCGATCTGGTAAGCGGTAGCGTGTGCTTAGGTGGCGGCACTTCCCTATTTCTGAGGGGTTTGGATCTTAGGTCACCGTGGAGGACTCATCTTTATAGACTACCACTTCTGAATTTACTAAAGTTTCAGTAGTCACCATTAGCACATGCAGCAATAATCACGGAAAGTTTCTCTTTTATTTTTACAATCTTTTTTTTGCTACATATAATTTATTTTTGTAATTTTTATATGGACTTATATACTACCACCATTTTTTGGTTGGAGAATATTATCACTATTGTCACTTGATTAAGTTGACAATTTGTCATCATGTTTTTTTATCTGTCAATATTTTATTGTTTAGCATCATTCCAACACTATTGGGACAATTTTTCTTCTTTTTATGCTTTGAGTATAAGTTTCCATTTGCCTCATCGGCATATTTGGTTTACTTCCTTTTTTTTTTATTATTGTTTCAGTTTATTCATTTTTTGTTGCATTTACATTTAGTTCACTTTTTAGTACGCACAATTTGTATTTATTTTTAGTACGCACAATTTGTATTTATTTTTATT
The DNA here is from genome assembly GCF_037356315.1 of Lithobates pipiens. NCBI lineage: Eukaryota > Metazoa > Chordata > Amphibia > Anura > Ranidae > Lithobates > Lithobates pipiens. Next base: position 10,315,296 of record NW_027507786.1, read on the forward strand.
GTACTTGAATGGTTAGTGCTTCACGGGTCAATTTATTTAGCGCAGCTTCCCTTTTTTATAGTCTTGTGTTGTATAACATCTTGAGTTGCAGCTCGGTATAGACAGTTAATAGGGGAAGTTTTTTTTTTTTTGTTTTTTAACCGAGGATAGTGCATAGCAGTGAATAATAAAATAGTAATAATGAATATTAATTTTTATGAAGAATAATAAATTATAAAATTTTATTATGGTATGGAAATTGGAAAAAAAAAAAAAAAAAAAAAAAAAAAAAAACACTACGTGTCCAAGGGACCAATCTACTTGTCTCAAAAAAATAAATAAAGGCTTGAATCCCCCCCCCCCATAATAAATAAAATAGGTGGTCTTTTCCTCTCTTTTTTTTATTTTTTAACCACTTTCAGACCGGACCATTTTGCTGGTAAATGACCAGAGGTCTTTTTACAATTTGGCACTGCGCTGCTTTAACTGGTAATTGCGCAGTCATGCAATGTTGTACCCAAACAAAATTTGCGTCCTTTTCTTCCCACAAATAGAGCTTTTTGATGGTATTTGATTGCCTCTGCGATTTTTATTTTTTGCGATATAAACGTAAAAAGACGGCAAATTTTGAAAAAAAATGATATTTTCTACTTTTTGTTATTAGAAAAATCCAATAAACTCAATTTTAGTCATACATTTAGGCCAAAATGTATTCAGCCACATGTCTTTGGTAAAAAAAAAGTCAATAATTGTATATTTATTGGTTTGCGCAAAAGTTGTCACATCTACAAACTAAGGTACGTTTTCTGGAATTTACGCAGCTTTTAGTTTACGACTGCCTATCTCATTTCTTGAGGTGCTAAAATGGCAGGGCAGTACAAAACCCCCCCAAATGACCCCATTTTGGAACGTAGACCCCCCCTAAGGAAGTTGATAAGTGGCATGTTGAGCCCATTGAATATTTTATTTTTTTGCCTCAAGCGATTGAATAATGACAAAAAAAAAAATTTTTTTTTTTTTTTTTACACAAAGTTGTCACTAAATGATATATTGCTCACGCATGCCATGGGCATATGTGAAATGACACCCCAAAATAAATTCTGCTGCTTCTCCTGAGTACGGGGATACCACATATGTGGGACTTTTTGGGAGCCTAGCCGCGTACGGGGCCCCGAAAACCAAGCACCGCCTTCAGGCTTTCTAAGGGCGTTACAGTTTTGAAGGCCATAAAATGCCAAGATGGCACAAACCCCCCCCAAATGACCCCATTTTGGAAAGTAGACACCCCTAAATTTAGGGGTACACTAGTGAGACTAGGTAATAAATGGCGGGTGCCCTGAAACTATAAAAAAATAACTAACCAACCAGCGTCACCTGTAACCGTTATATGGTGATCACTGGTGAAAGGGTTAACTAGGGGGCAATCAGGGGGCTTTATGCGGTAGTATATGGGGGTCCCTGGCGCTATAAAAAGCTGCGGCGAACCTAAATACCTACCTGCCTAACTAGCGTCACCTGTGACACTAATACAGCGATCAGAAAAACGATCGCTTATTAGGCTGGGTTCACACTGGAGCGATGCGGGAACGCCACGAATGCGCGGCGGGTTCCCGCATCGCATGCCTCCCGGCGGCAGTTCACACTGCCCTATGCGAACTGCTGGGAGTGTCAGTGAAATGTTAATGACACCCCCAGATCAGTTCGCATATCGCAGTGCGATCTGCAAACTCGGATCGCATGGTGTGAACACCCATGCGATCCGATTCTGCTGCGGGCCAAAAAAAGGGTCCCGTGCGAATTTGCAGCGGGTGCGATGCGAATTCAGCCATACTATCTGTATGGCTGAACTCGAATCGCACAGAGATCGGATGTGATTTGCACTGCAGTGCGGTGCGAATCACATCCGTTCTCATAAACCGCTGCAATGTGAACCCAGCCTTAGTGACACTGGCGACGGGGGGTGATCACCTCAAAGCCGGGGGCTCAATTACCGGCCGCCTGCGGCGCGACGCGACCGCGCGGGGGGGGGGGGGTCCACGGAGACGGGATACTGTGTGTTTAATGAGAACAACCACTATATTGTATTGCCCTGTGCTTTTATACTTCATTAATAATTGTTAATGAATTTTAACTTTGAATTTAATAAATATTTGTAATAGAATCTTGTATCCTATCTAATAATGTCTATCATCTAGCTATTATTTGCACCGTCAAAATCCCGAATTCCCTTTCTTGTTTTTGATTCATGTTTCAATTCTCAGGGATGTGGTGCCTTATCTATTAGGTGTTTTGTGATGTTGAACCACTAAAATTGTTCCACTTTTAAATATTATATTATTATTACTATATATCGGGGTAATGACATAAAAAGAAATTCATGGTGGTCCGGTCGCTAAAATTTTCATTCTTTTGATGTCCGAATTTCAAGTTTGTTTTATGACTCAAACTCTGTAGTCATCTTATGTCTAGCAAAAATATATCAGCTGCCCCCCCCAACATCAGAGCACCCCTTTACGCCAGGTGTCCCCCGAAACAGTGCCCCTTTACGCCAGATGTGCCCACACGAGAGCACCCCTTTATGTCAGGTGTCCCCCAACACATTGTCCCTTTGCGCCAGGTGTGCCCACATCAGAGCACCCCTTTACGCCAGGTCTGCCCTCAACATTGTTCTTTTGCGCCAGGTGTCCCCCGAAACGGCACCCCTTCACGCCAAGTGTGCCCACACAAGAGCACCCCTTTGCATCAGGTGTCCCCCAACACATTGTCTCTTTACACCAGATGTGCCCACATCAGAGCACCCCTTTACGCCAGTTGTCCCTGAAACAGCGCCCCTTTACGCTAGGTGTGCCAACATCAGAGCACCCCTTTACGCCAGGTGTCCCCCGAAACAGCACCCCTTTATGCCAGGTGTCCCCCGAAACATTGTTCTTTTACGTCAGCTGTGTCCACATCAGAGCACCCCTTTACGCCAAGTGTGCTCACACGAGAGCGCCCCTTTGCATCAGGTGTCCCCCAACACATTGTCCCTTTACACCAGGTGTGCCCACATCAGAGCACCCCTTCACACCAGGTGTGCCCACATCAGAGCACCCCTTCACACCAGGTGTGCCCACAGATCGGGTTCCCTCAGTGTATCCTTATAGATGAGTTGTGATCCATCACAGAACACCAATAGACTGGTAGAGCCCATCAAAGTAAACATTGTACCCACACCTCATGGTTCTGTCCCTGTAGTCAGCCCGGGGGAGGGGCACACAAGTGACATCATTGGTTGCTAGTACAAACAGCGATCCTAGCAACCAATGACTGCCGAGCAGCAGAGATCCAGCGCCGCACACTGGCGGGCTGATGGTGAAAACCAGAGCGTCTCTCAGCCCGCCAATTTATGGCCGCTGCTACACTTTATTTAGAAATATGTCTTTATTATTATTTATTTTTTTATATAAAAAATTCAAAATTGCATCTTTTTATAATATATTATTATGAACCTATCTTATTTAAAGTTTTAATGGTGCATGTCATATGTCAAAAATATTTTTTTTAAGATTATACATATTTATTTTTTACTTATTATGCACCATTACATTAGAAATTATATAGATTCTATGTAGACATGACTGTGGAGTGTTTCTTGTTATCAGGACCCCCCTTGTCCTGCAGTGTCTCCCCCCCCTTTCCTCCCCCAATAAAGGTCTCCATCACCACCCCCCCCCCAGGATTAGTCCTCGGTGCACGTCCCTCTTCCCTGTCATGGACGGAGGGACCTCACAGCCCTCTTCTCCGTCCTCCGGCCCTGTGCACTCTCAGCCAGTCCCGCAGTATTACCTCACAACTCTCCGCACACGGCCGCCATCTTGTCCCGCCTCCTCCTCCTCCTTTTCTCCTCAGTCACAGATCCCGCTTCCCGCTCTCGCACTGCACTGTGGGAAGGCTGGTGAGCCGAGCGCGCTCCCGCCACTGCCAGTGGATGAGGTGCGCGCGCGTCTCTGAGGCTGAGTGTGAAGTTCCCTCATAGCTAGCCGTGTAATAATAGAAAGAAAGAAATAAAATAAAATCTGTTATAAAAAGAAACACAAAGGATGTCATTAGCTCCCTTCATGGACTGTGAGGGGAGCTGACAGCGGTCACTTATTACCTCAGGTTCTTCCATGGACTATGAGGGGAGCTGACAGCAGTCCGTCATTACTTCAGGTCCTCCCATGGAGAATAAGGGGAGCTGACAATCGTCGGTCATTACTCCAGGTCCTTCTGTGGACAGTGAACGGAGCTGACGGCGGTCAGTCATTACCTCAGTTCTCTCCATGGACATTTAGGGGAGCTGATGGTGTTCAGTCATTCTCTCAGGTACCATAATGGACAGTGAGGGGAGCTGACAGTGGTCAGCCATTACCTCAGGTCCCTCCATGAACATTTAGGAGAGCTGATGGTCAGTCATTACCTCAGATCTTTCCACAGACATTTAGGGGAGCTGATGGTGGTCAGTCATTATCTCAGGTTCCATGATGGACAGTAAGGGGAGCTAATGGTGGTCAGTCATTACCTCAGGTCCCTCTATGGACAATGAGGGGAGCTGACAGCGGTCAGTCATTATCTCAGGTCCTTCGTCGTCAGAAATGGCAAGAATGTTCCAACGCAGCTAAACGCAGCTGCATGTAAACACACGTAAACGCAGCTAATCGCAATGTACAACTGCAAGTGAACACTGTGCCAGGATTCTCTGAATTTCAAAAATAACAAAACCTGTTTTTAACAGCAGCAGAACAGCCGCCCCTGTGAAAGGGGCCTTAAGGACAGGCATGAGTTGTGTGCTTTGTTAAAACATCCAAATTGTATATTTCACCACATAAAACACATTTTTGTGGCTTGCCGACCACAATACGTACAGTATCTCACAAGTTTTGTAAATATTCTATTATATCTTTTCATGTGACAACACTGAAGAAATTACACTTTGCTACAATGTAAAGTAGTGAGTGTACAGCTTGTATAAGGCCCCTTTCACACTGACGGACCATTCAGGTCTTCCTGTCAGTTTTGACGGCGGACCTGAACAGGCGCTCCATGCTAGTCTATGGAGCGACGGATGTCAGCGGTGACCTGTCTGCTGACATCCGACCTGATCCGATCCACTAAAAAAAGACGGATGCCTCTACATTCGTATCCTTCCCTATCGGATCGGGTGAGATCTGATGATCTGATCTCTCCATAAGAAGCAGCGGCGCTCTACAGGCCCCTTCCTGCTCAGTGAGGAGAGAGGGACCTGTAATCTGCCGACTCAGCAGAGATCAACGGAGAGATCTCCCGCTGAGCCGGCAGAAAGAGGTGGATTCCGAGGCAACGGATCCGCCTCGTGAGAATGATATCAAACAGTGTAAATTTGCTGTTTCCTCAAAATAACTCAACACACAGCCATTAATGTCTAAACCACTGGCAACAAAAGTGAGTACACCCCTAAGTGAAAATGTTCAGATTGGGCCCAGAGTGTCAATATTTTATGTGGCCACCATTATTTTCCAGCACTGCCTTAACCCTCTTAGGCATGGAGGTCACCAGAGCTTCACAGGTTGCCACTGGAGTCCTCTTCCCCTCCTCCATGACGACATCACGGAGCTGGTGGATGTTGGAGACCTTGCGCTCCTCCACCTTCTGTTTGAGGATGTCCCACAGATGATCAATAGGGTTTAGGTCTGGAGACATGCTTGGCCAGTCCATCACCTTTACCCTCAGCTTCTTTAGCAAGGCAGTGGTCGTCCTGGAGGTGTGTTTGGGGTCATTATCATGTTGGAATACTGCCCTGTGGCCCAGTCTCCAAAGGGAGGGGATCATGCTCTGCTTCAGTATGTCACAGTACATGTTGGCATTCATGGTTCCCTCAATGAACTGTAGCTTCTCAGTCCTGGCAACACTCATGCAGCCCCAGACCAAGACACTCATAGTTTCATAGTTTCATAGTTAGTAAGGTTGAATAAAGACACCAGTCCATCCAGTTCAACCTGAGTGAGTGTCTACAATTGTCCCCATCCCTGTACATTGCACACTCATGTTGGTCCCTGACTCCCTACCCTCAAGGAGCCCACAATCCAAGGTCCCCATTCATATCCTAGGGCCAATTTTGAACAGAAGCCAATTTACCTACCTGCATGTGTTTTGGATTGTGGGAGGAAACCGGAGTACCCGGAGGAAACCCACGCAGGCACAGGGAGAACATGCAAACTCCAGGCAGGTAGTGTTGTGGTTGGGATTTGAACCAGCAACCCTTCTTACTGCTAGGTGAGAGTGCTAACCACTACACCACTGTGCCGCACCACTCCCACCATCATGCTTGACTGTAGGCAAGACACACTTGTCTTTGTACTCCTCACCTGGTGGCCTCCACACACGCTTGACACCATCTGAACCAAATAAGTTTATCTTGGTCTCATCAGACCACAGGACATGGTTCCAGTAATCCATGTCCTTAGTCTGCTTGTCTTCAGCAAACTGTTTTCAGGCTTTCTTGTGCATCATCTTTAGAAGAGGCTTACTTCTGGGACGACAGCCATGCAGACCAATTTGATGCAGTGTGCAGCGTATGGTCTGAGCACTGGCAGGCTGACCCCCTCCCCACCCCTTTAACCTCTGGAGCAATGCTGGCAGCATTCACACATCTATTTCCCAAAGACAACCTCTGGATATGACGCTGAGCATGTGCACTCGACTTCTTTGGTCGACCATGGCGAGGCCCGTTCTGAGTGGAACTTGTCCTGTTAAACCATTGTATGGTCTTGGCCACCGTGCTGCAGCTCAGTTTCAGGGCCCTGGGAATTTTCTTATAGCCTAGGCCATCTTTACGTAGCGCAACAATTCTTTTTTTCAGATCCTCAGAGAGTTCTTTGCCATGAGGTGCCATGTTGAACTTTCAGTGATCAGTATGAGAGAGTGAGAGCGATAACACCAAATTTAACACACCTGCTCCCCATTCACACCTGAGACCTTGTACAATTTCTTCAGTGTTGTCACATGAAAAGATAGAATAAGATAATTACAAAATTGTGAGGAGTGTACTCACTTTTGTGAGATACTGTATATATACATTGTGGTTTGCAAGTGGTTTACCGGGATTACGGCTGAAGATATCTGTCATAACCCCAGTATCGTTTTTTGCAGCCGTTATCTGCTTTCTCATGAAAGTGGTCCGAGTGGCTCATGAGTCTGTGTTTCTCAGGCTTACCGTTTCCGCTGGTTTACCCGTGAAACGATCTGACAGTGCGGCCGGCTTCTCCTATAGGCAATCAAAGAGTAGATACTCTCTCATCACCTCTATGGCCTTGGAGGACCGGACACTACTTTCCGGTCCAGGCTGCAAGTAAATAATTGTTATTTATTTTCTAATGCAAATGATCAAACGTATTATTATTTTTTTTTTATCTTTTGCTTTTAAAGGTAAATAAGAGATTTGGAGTCCTGTCTTCCCTAGTTCTATTACAGGGGACGTTTACATTCCTTGTAATAGGAATAAAAGTGATCAAAAAAAATAAAAATAAATTAAAAGGACATTGTAAAAATGTATATAATAAATAAGAAAAGAAGCAAACTCATATGTAAACAGTGTTCGCACCACACATGGGAGGTATCACCGTGAACGTTAGAACGAGAGCAATAATTCTAGCACTAGACCTGTGACATAAAAAATTGCAATGATCGCCATTTTATTTTCTAGGGTCTCTGCTAAATGTATTTGTATTTGACAGAATTAGAAACCATAACTAGAAATCTCAAAAGATGGTAAAATCAGATACAATTTTGATTTGATTTACTGTATTTAATTCAAAGTCTCAAAACGCATTTTATTTTGTGAAATTTGGTAATCCAATCTGCAGAGGACCCCAAAGTAGTTTTTCTAGGGATGGGCCCAAGTTGTCTGCTTTTTGGTAAAACATCCAATTTTTTTATTTCACATAAAATGTGTTTCGTTGCTTTAAAATCAAAATTGTTTCTGATCTTAACAGCTTTTAAATTTTCTGATAATGGTTTCTAATTCTGTCAAATACCCAATGTATCTTATGGCACTTTTACCTACAGACATCCATTTTATTACCTTGAATTGAGGAAGTGGCAATTTAAAGCCACAAAATGCATTTTATTTAGTGAAACAAAGAAAAGGCTTCACTTTCTGATTCCCTTACCGAAGATGGCGGCTGCAGCACCCAACAGCCGAGGGATAGATCGGCTTTGGGTGCCAACATCACGGCGCCCTGGACAGGTAGGTGTCCTTATTTTAAAAGTCAACAGCTGCAGTATTTGTAGCTGCTGACTTTAAAAAAAAAAATTGTCTGGCCTCCGCTTTAAGGAATGATCTTGCTCACTGTCAGTGCTAACAGCTTTTCCTTGTGTCCTGAGTGTATCCTGTATCTGACTTCTGTTGATGGCCCGGCTTGTTACTGACCTGATCCTGGATTCTGCTTGTACCTCTGCCCACCTTTTCCTGACTTTGGCTCTATTCCTGAACACACGACCGCTTCTGTACCTCATTGTCCGCCTGCTACTGACCTCGGCTACCTAGCTCTTGCTTCTGACTTGGCTTCTTACCACTTCTTAGTGCCTCCTTCAGCTGTCCTTCATAACCGCTCCAGTCATCACAGTGTGATTCTGCCTAAAGCCTGCTAAGAGCTTCGACAAGCCACGCTTCCAGAACCTGCAGTGCATGCAGAGTGCCCTTTTAACGTCGGCTGGTCCAGAGTGCATCACATCTGCTCCTGACCTGATGTCCTACCTGACTTCTCAAGCCTGCATCTTCTGCTGCAAGTTCTGCTATCAACACCTGCCAGCACTCCTGTTACTCCTGTCCCTTGGCGCCATCTGTTCCACTTTTAGTGGGGCCTGGGCTGGAGATACAAGAGAGACCAACCTCATTAATATACCGTAGTCTCCTACCAGGTACGTGAGACCCTGTGTGGAGACAGGTTTTCTCCACCAGCTCACTTGGAAGGTCGCATGTTCGCCACCCCACTATTTGACCGCAACCTTAACAGATGTATGTAAGTCCACTTTGACCTTTTTTTCCTCTTAGACTGGATTTACTCTCTATGGCTTTTATCCCTTTTTGTTACATTATAATTTGATTTTGGTCTACTACACTCTAAGGCAATGTTTCTCAACTCCAGTCCTCAAGGCGCCCCAACAGGGCATGTTTTTATGCTTTCCATTACTTTGCACAGGTGATTTGATTATTTTCACCGCCTTAGTAATTACCACAGCCAATTCGTCTGAAGGAAATCCTGAAAACATGACCTGTTAGGGTGCCTCGAGGACTGGAGTTGAGAAACACTGCTCTAAGGGCCCTCCCTCCCTCTCTCCTGTCTCTTTTCCATATCGGTGTTTACTCTGAGGTATATCGGAGACCCCTAGCCAACTCTTCAGGATCCTTTGGTCCACATTCAACCACCACACCCTAGACCAGCCTTTCTTATTCAGGGTTCCATGAAACCCTAGGATTCCTACAGAGTTTTTTAAGGGTTCTTTTTAGCAACGGCTGCCTCTCAGATAAGTTCCCACGGCTATACTGTAAATTCTCCCCAATGAAGATTAAAGTAAGGAGCATTCTTCCTACTGACCACCAATGTAAAGGGTATTCTTCCCATTGACCACCAATGTAAAGGGGATTCTTCCCACTGATCACCAATGTAAGCGGTGATTCTTCCCAATGACCATCAATGTAAGTAGCGTTCTTCCCGCTGATCATTATGCTTATGTATCATGAGCTGCTGATATAGTAATTATTAGCAGGGGTTCCTTGTGACCATACAAATTATATTAAGGGTTCCTCCATGTTAATGAAGTGTCACTGGAAAGGGAGGCAACCAAACCTTGGCCGAATAGGTCTAAATTACCCAGCAATGCCGGAACGAGATACAGGAAGCCCCTTTTGAGATCTCTCCAGAGCACAAAGAGGCAATTCAATTATCTAACTAGCTGTGGCTGCAAGGACTCTAACAGAACATTTCAAAACTAGGGTTCCATGGAGCCCTAGGGTTCCTCCAGAGGTTTTTAGGGGTTCCTTGGAAAATTAGCAGTTTCTTCTTCTTAGATAGGTTCCCACTGCCATACTGTATATAATCTTTTTAGCTATCTGTAAGGGAGGATTGATCCTACTGACCATCACATGAACGTACCATTATAATTTTTAGCAAGGATTCCCTGAGGCTGAAACATTAATTCAAGGGTTTCTCCATGTTAGAAAGGTTGAGAAAGGCTGTCCTGGACTCTACATAGCTCAGTTCATGGAGGGCATACCAGTATGTCCTCCCGTAACAACAGGGGAGCGCACCGGCTGTATAGGTACAGTGGCCAGGCTGCAAGAGGTTAGATGATGTCCTTCATCACATATTACGTATAAAAGGACATTTGTGGAGGAGTCAGGATTAGGACATATCTTGTTAAAAGCATACAATTAATCGTGTGTAGCACTCAGCAGCGCCAGTTAATAACTCTCAGTTCACTGCTAATAGCATGCTAAGCTCATAAACTGCCAGCTCCTAATTTCCTCAATCTCTGCACGCAACATCTTACGTATTGCCGCTGGTCTCTCAGACACAATGGAACATTGTTTTCTCTTTTGCATTATTACCTCTGTCCTGATCTGTTACATAATATAAAGCGCCGGTGCTGTTTGGATGGATATCAAGGCCTGTTTATAAAAGCTCAATTTTTTTACTCTCCCACAGGAAATATCCCAATTCCTTCGCTTGCTTTGAACAGTTTCTCAATTCGTCTTTTGCTGTTGTAGTACTACCCTTTAAAGAGCCGCTGAGTATTCTGGGTACCCTGTTCAATACCGAGCCCTGAGCAGAGTGTTGCCCCATCTGACACCACCAAAATACCTTGGCCAGGTGACTCCCTGGCTGTCACACAAAGGATAAACCCATCCACACTGATGAGATAAATGTTTAACTTGTATGAATGTCACCGAAATAGCAAAATAGGCAAGAGAAAACAATTGGCTAAGTTTGGCTAATGCCGCGTACACACTACCGGACTTTTCGACGGACTAGGTCAGACGGAATGAATCCGTTGGATATTACGATTGTGAATGGGCTCCAGTGGACTTTTTTTTCCCCAAAAGTCTGACGGACCTAGAAATAAAACATGTTTCAAATCTTTCCGACTCAAGACGGGTCGAAAAATCAGTTCGTCTGTATGCTAGTCCGACAAACAAAAACCGACGCTAGGGCAGCTATTGGCTACTGGCTATGAACTTCCTTATTCTAGTCCAGTCATACGTCATCACGTTTGAATCCGTCGGACTTTGGTGTGCTTGTGTGTGGTCAAGTCCGTTCATTCGGAAAGTCTGTCGGAAACTCTGCCGAAAGTCTGTCGGGAAGACCGCCGGACCTAGTCCGTCAAAGTCCGGTCGTGTGTACGCGGCATAAGTTTTCCAAACGGCAGAACACCAACAAGAAGAAGGCAATATAAAACAATATAGTACCACTGCAAGCCACTGTACCACTGTAAGCCACTGCCACCCATCCTGCAGGATTGAAGATTTTTGAAGATTTAAACATGAGCTCCCAAACCGATAAACTTTCCCCAAGTGATTGAATGAGATGAGAAGAAAAGAAAAAACACTGGGCTCTCAGGAATTTAGACAAGTACATTTTTTCCAACAGATACCCCAAACACATGAAGAACTCTTCTGCCGTCTAGTTGGGGCCCTTATGTTGGTGCACAACACAGATGTAGTCTCTTTGAGGAAAACGGAGTTGCCTAAGGGATGGTAACATAGCTAACTGAGTTCACCTTTAGTAAACACTGGTGGGGTGAAAAGTAACTTAAATTAAATCAGATGGTAATAGATATTGCTTTGGAAGAAAGAAGGGGGGGAGACAGATTTTGGCTGAAGTTTGTGCCTTTAAATGTAAACCAGCGCTTGAAAAACTAATTTCTTCCTTGGATAGCTTGAGTCTGATGTAGAGTGTGTGTGTAGTATTCCTGCCTAGCAGGGAAGCAAAGGGGTGAATTCTGTTAGACATGTGCACTGCCGAAAAATTTGTTTGTTTTAGTTTCATTTGATTTTTTTTTTTTTTTCGTTTTTCAGGTCATTCGTTATGATCGCAATTCGTAAATTCAAAAATGCGTAAATTCCTAAACTCCTAAATTTGTAAATTCGAAAATTTGTAAATCTGAAAATCCAAAAATAAGAAAGAAAATCTTAAAATTCTAAAGAATAACTAACTAACTAATAATAACTAACTATTAAATTATAGGTATTGGAATTGTCTTTCAAATTTGGCTGTTAGTGAACGTAACGAATGTGAATTTACCTGAAGTTACAAATTATCCAAAATAACGAATGCCGCATCTAAACAAATGGAACGGAACTAATTAATAAATAATAATAAAAAGTTTTTATTATTTTTATTATTGTTAGTTATTATTATTAATTCATTACGTTCAGTAAGAATTAAATTCTTAATTTTTTCTTTTTTTACCCAAATATATGTAGCGGCCTAAATAGTTTTTTTGTTTAGTTTTCTTTTAAATTGTCGCTCTTTCTTTTGTTTATAGCGTAAAAAATAAAAGCTGCAGGGGTGATCAAATACCACCAAAAGAAAGCTCTATTTGTGTAGTGAAAAAAAAAGGACATCAGTTTTGTTTGGGTACAGCATCAGGCGACCATGCAATTATCAGTTAAAGCGACGCAGTGCCGTGTCGCAAAAAAAAAAAATGGCCTGGACAAGAAGGGGGGGGGGGGGGTAAATCCTTCCCGAGGCTGAAGTGGTTAAGTACTCTTGTGTGAAACGAGGCCTAAAATTAAATATGAACTGACTCAGTGATTTCCTAACCACTTGCAAAACTGTGCATTACCCTGGGATTACGTAACTGTAATATTGAGTTGTTGAGTTTGTCAAGTGTTACCGATCACTAGCATGCTTCACTCCAACAGCTACATCCAATGTGGTGTAAAGTGGCATGACTGTACTCAGTGCACATTAAATGGAAAAATCAAACCCCTGTCACTGCACACTGCAGTCATCCGTGTCTGCAGACTAGGAAACTTGAACAACATTTTCCATTATTATTATTATCCATGTATATTATACAGTATATATTACCAAAGCTTTACAATATAAGACTGGGTTCTACACTACTACACGCACAGCAGGGGTCCGGTGCGTCTCCATTCACTGTTTCAGGTCCAATTTCAGCAGGAATTTTGGGCTGAATTCTCAACTGAAAAGGACCGAAAGACACGCAGGACTCCTGTGCAATATGCGGACAATATGCGGACATATGTGAACCCGCTGCACAGAGAGCCGGTCATAATAGGGTTGCCACCTGCCCAAGATTCACCCGGACAGTCCGGATTTTGAACCATGTGTCTGGGTTTCAGACTGCATGAAACCTGGACACATTTATTCACACCGAACTGTGGCTAACTGTCCCGGGGAGAAGGAACACTCTACTACCCCCCACCCCCTCCACAGAGTTGGGGTGATCTGTTGATTTGTCACACAGAGCACTAATCAGAAATGGCCAGATCCTCTGGCCCCCTCCCCTTAAGGAGGGAGGGAATACCTCCATCCACCTAATTTGTGTGGATAGAGGAATCAGTTTTTTTTTTCATTCAGTCCACAAATCATATGTTTTGGAAGAGTTTTATTTTTTTAACTATTGTGCTGAGGTTTATACATGTCTGTGAGAGTCTTACTTGTGGCACAGCATTCTAAGCATGTTTTATGGGTATAAGAATGTTCGGGATTGGCTTGCAGAAAAGGTGGCAACCCTAGGTCATAATCTCCTGCTATGCGAATCAGATGCGGGGAAACCCACATCCAATTTGCATAAGTGTGAACCCGGCCTCAAGGGTTCAGTACAGTTACAAAACAATGCAATAGACATGTGCACGACCGAAAAATATTTTTTTTTATTTCATTCTTGTTTTATTGGTTTGTTTGTTTGTTTGTTTTTTTCTTGTTTATCTAATTATTCATTATGAACGGCATTTGTTGCTTCAGATCATTCAGAAATCCGGATGCATCCATATTCGTTCCGTTCCATTTGTTTAGATGCGGTATTCATTACCTCGGATAATTCGCAAATTCGGATGCATTTGTATGCGTTACATTCGCTAACCACTTGTCGACCGCTGCACGCCGATATACATCGGCACAATGGCAGCGGTGGGCAAATGGGTGTACCTGTACGTCCCCTTTAATTGGCGGGGCTAGCGGGCGCGCGCGTGCCCGCCCCATTCGGCGTGGCCATGCCTGCGGGACCAGCAAAATCGATGTCCGCCGGTCTCCTGCCGATCATGTCACGGAAACGCAGAAAGGGGAGATGTAAACAAGGCATTTCCCCGTTCTGCCTTGTGACATGACAGAGATCTACTGCTCCCTGTCATCGCTGTCATGTGAGTGGAATCCCTCCCCCCCCCACAATTAGAATCACTCTCTAGGACACACTTAACCCCTTGCTCACCCCTCAGTATTAACCCCTTCCCTGCCAGTGTCATTTACACAGTAATCCGTACATTTTTATAGCGCTGATCGCTGTATAAATGACAATGGTCCCAAAATAGTGTCAAAAATGTCAGATCTGTCCGCCATAATGTCGCAGTCATGATAAAAATCGCAGATCGCTGCCATTACTAATAATTTGTGGTATTGAGGTGGGGGTGAGGTGTTGGGGGGGCACTGCAGACCTGGGGCTCAGGTAGACGTGATGTCATGGAGTCACAGGTACAAGTCTCAACTGATTTATACAGGTTACACTTTTGCTACCTTTATAACTTGAATTATATATAACTTGATCACCCCCCCAGTATTAACCCCTTCCCTGCCAGTATCATTTACACAGTAATCAGTGCATTTTTATAGCACTGATCGCTGTATAAATGACAATGGTTCCAAAATAGTGTCAGAAGTGTCAGATCTGTCCGCCATAATGTCGCAATCATGATAAAAATCGCTGATCGTTGCCATTACTAATAATTTTTTTTTAAAATCATAATAAAAAAGCCATAAAACTATCCCCTATATTATAGACGCTATAACTTTTGCGCAAACCAATCAATATACGCTTATTGCGATTTCTTTTTACCAAAAATATGTAGAAGAATACATATCGGCTTAAACTGAGGAAAAAACATTTTTTTTATATATTTTTGGGGGATATTTATTATAGCAAAATGTATAAAATAATGCGTTTTTTTTTAAATTGCTGCTCTTTTTTTTGTTTATAGCGCAAAAAATAAAAACCGCAGAGGTGATCAAATGCCCCCAAAAGAAAGCTCTATTTGTGGGGAAAAAAAAGGACGTCAATTTTATTTGGGAGCCACGTTGAACGACCGCGCAATTGTCAGTTAAAGCGACACAGTGCCGAATCGCAAAAAGTGGTCTGGTCTTTGGCCAGCAAAATGGTCCGTGGCTTAAGTGGTTAATAAACATTGCCGGCTGCTTTTTTTTTGGCAGCTCCAATTACCGGACTTCTTTAAAACTTCAGCTGTCAAAAGGGGAGACCCCGCTGTCAGCTCAAAGAGCTAAGCCTGAAAGTATCAGTTTCAGGTATCTGCGCATTTGCATGAGTACCGATTACTTGTGCAAATACTCGGTATCGGCACCGGTACCGATATTAGTATCGGTCCAACCCTAGTTTTAACTAATATTCACTTCAGGCCTAAAAATGTGCAAAAAAATAAATAAAAAAAGGGTAAATCTGCCTTATTCTACCATCTCTCCCATTTTTTTCTGTGATGCACCAAATGCCTATGGTGTCTTTGACCATAAGTGCCATTTAAAAAAAAAAATCTAAATTTTTTTTTCATGTGGGGGAGTTCCAGTGTTACGTTGTGCTCAAACCCCCATTCCAAACGCCTCCACTGAGTTTCGAGTCAACTTTGAAGAATAATGAATTATCATAGTTCCTTGAGGATAGGAGAGAGATTACATAGACTTCTTGCATCTCTGGGAGTCTCCTTCGTTGCGTAAGGTTAGAGACATTCTGACACCCCTATTCAGGTGCTCCCATGCATGTGCCTTGCTCGTTCATCTCAAATACCAGTGCTCTGGCCAAGTCAGGTTTTCCTAACAGGCCTGAAACCTAAGAACTTTTCCTAGACAAAAGCTCGACAGCAGGAAGGTGTACGGAGTTCACTGAAAGGGGCCATTGTCACCGACGCCTTGGGAAATGCATGCAGAGATCTGCCTCGTAGGAGAGGTTTTTGTTCCATCTGTGGTCTCCACTTAGGCTTGTTGTTTTCTCCGGGAACAAAAGTTTAGGTTCATGGTTTGTATCTTAAAAAAAAAATAAAAAAATGAAGAAAAACATACAATTATGTATGAAAATTTACGTTGCATCATGCATGTTAGTTATTGCCAGGAACGTTGGAGTGAGAGCAATCATTTTTGGGCCATCATTCACGGAAACTCTGAAGTGATAACCTGTAAAGGCTTTTGAAGCATCCCTTTTGGACACTTTTGAGGACCACTTTTTTTTTTGTTATTGCCATTTTACAGGTATGCCAAAGCTTAAAGCGGAGAGCTCCACCCAAAAGGGGAAGCTTTTGCTCGTTCGCAACTTATGCCCCGTACACGCGGTCGGACTTTCCGACGGAAAAAATGTGCGATCGGAGCATGTGTTGGATCCATCGGACTTTTTCCATCGGAATCTCCGACACACAAAAGTTTGATATCTGGATCTATAAATTTCCAACAACAAAATCCGATCGTGTGTAGACAATTCCGACGCACAAAGTGCCACGCATGCTCAGAATAAATTACGAGATGGAAGCGATTGTCTACCGGCTATTGAACTTCCTCTTTATAGTCCTGTACGTCACCGTGTTTTTGACGATTGGAATTTCCGACAACTTTGTCCGACTGTGTGTATGCAAGACAAATTTGAGCCAACATCCGTCGGACAAAATCCGATGGATTTTGTTGTCGGAAATGTCCGATCGTGTGTACAGGGCATAATAATGCGCTAGATTTCAAATATATGCTTCATAATAAACTCCAGTGGATAAGTGACACATCGCGATCTTATAAAATATATGTAAAAAAAGTCCACATGCACAATAATAAACATAAATATAAAACTCTTGAATGCTGAGGAGACGTGAATAAACTCAATCCGTGCTCCGTGACAGCCTCCGCAAGGAATAAGTGCTGACAGATAATCACCACCACCCCGTGTGCAATGCCTGCTCACCTCAAATAAAGACCCCACTTGGGCCTATTGGCACTTTCAATAATAATCCTGTCAGGGCTGGGCTCAGCCCTTCCTTCTCTGAGCTTGCCGCTCAGCTGTCGGCTAATTGCCAGCTCCTATCTCTCCACAGTTACTCAGCTGTTGATGATATCCTGCTCGTCAGTCCTGCCTACTTAAGCCGTCCAGTCCACAGGATCTCTGCCTTTGCCTTGGTCAACATCACAGAGACTATCCCCTGCGATCCTGTTCAAGACTAGCTTTGCTGACATCCCTTCTGGCTCCAGATCCTGCTTGCTGTTCCACTACATTGATCCCTGACTTCTGGCTTGGCTGACTATCCGTTCCAGTTACTGAACTTTGACTATGTTTTGACTATGTTTGTTCTTTATACTTTTATTATTAAACAAGCGTGATTTCACTGTACTTCTGTCTCGGCCTGATTTCATGGTTTCTGACAAATCCACACAAAGATCAGCTCGATCATACACGGGTTTTCAGCTAATGGCTCCAAGATTACCAGGACTTCTCCATAAGAAGTAACTGTCTCCAAATTCAATTTCTCAAAGCAAATAAAACATCATCATCGCGCAAGATTGCTTAAAAAAAAATACTTGCTTTTAATTAATAACATCATATGCACTCACATTTGAGCAGAAATAAAACCGCATATGAACGATCAGTTTGGCATTGGGACAGCTCTCCTCCTCACTACACATCCAGGGTAACGAGACACCGGAGGTGTCATCATGGGCTCCCTCTGACGCGTTGCGTCACAGGTCACGTGACTTTCCAAAGGGAAATCCTGGATTTCCCTTAAGAAAGTCATGTGACCAATGACGCAACGCGTCAGTGAAGCCGGTGTCAGCACCTCCGGTGAAGCATAAATTTTAAATCTAGGGCACTAGTATTTGTTTTTATTTATTTGTATATGTGGTGTCAGAACACATTTTAAATAGCTGCAGCTGTTTTTCATTTATATACTTTACATATATTTTTTAGGTTGTCGGTTACATCACTTTAGTAACTTATTTTAATTTTGCTTGTTTGCACCTCCACTGCCACTTTTTGGGGGAGGGGGGAGTGGGTACCTGGTTTTTATAGGTACTCAGTCCCACTTCCAGCCTGGGTCACCATGGCGATCTGAGCCGAAAGTTCGCACCCCCCTCCTTCCCACGCAAGCCCATTGCGACAGGACAGGCAAAACAAGCAATTGCTTGGGGCCCCGAGCTGGCCTGGACTGCACCTGCCTACACGCTGAACTCTGCATTATTTACTCCTGACTCATGCACTCTGCATTATATACTCCTGACACCTATCTCTGCAGTGACTCTGCATTAAAAAAATTACTTCTTAACTCTGTGTCACTTGAACCCTGCACTGTCCTAACCAAAATGTGTACTGCTCTTACAGGCTGAACCCAGCCTAGCAAGCCAGGTCAGAACTCAGCCCAGCCAGTCAACCTACCCAGAATTTATCTCAGCCAGCCTTGCAAGAACTCAGCACAACCAAGCCAGAGCAAGCCAGCCTGCAATACCAGTGGTTCTGCCTTCATGATGGCAATTACTCTACAGACATGAAAAACATTGTGCACGAAAGTGAATGGCAAGTTTGTGTCATGCCATATTTTTTTTTTATTTGGGATTACCATTTATGGTGTTACGTTGTGCACTTGACATGCATTGGTGGTACTTTTCCAGGACACTGGCACAGGGACATGTGCCAGGTTCTGGGGGGGTAAGGGGATGTTAGCTCAATTCCCAGTTTGGCCACTAGGTGGTAACCTCTAGTTGCTCAATAAATTTGGTTGTTGAGTTAAATACAGTCAGTTTGGGTAGAGACATACAACAGAAAGGAAGTCATTGCTGGGTTTGGTGCTGCCAAATCACTACCGAAAATGTGAGATCTTATCTTGCATACCATTTCTCAAGTAAGACATTGAAAATCTACTGGACTGGTCTCTTCTTTGTCTTTTGCCTATTTTAATCTGAAACCTGGCTTAGCCAGGTGGGTGAGGGGTGAAGATTTGTTCCATGGTGATGTACATGTGGAGCTGCACTGTACACTTAAAGAGGGAGTCCACCTAAAAAAAAAATCTTAAAAGCCAGCAGCTCCAAATACTGCAGCTGCTACTTTTAATAAATGGACGCTTACCTTTACTGGAGTCCAGCGATGTCGGCAGCCGAAGCTGAGCAACCGCTCGGCTCTCGGCTGCTGCCGCCGCCATTCTCGGTGAGGGAATCAGGAATTGAAGCACAGTGGCTTCACTTCCCGGTTCCCTACTGCGCATGCGCAAGTCGCGCAGCGCAATGAGAATGGTCCGCGCTGTCTCTGGGACCCGTGTGTGTCCCAGCAGACAGCGCGGCGGGACAGGAAGAGGCATAGACTCCTGTGAGAGTCTATGGCCGGAAGTGGGTGCAAATACCTGTCTTAGACAGGGATCTGCACCCCCTCCCCCCTGAAAGGTGTCAAATGTGACACTGGGGGGGAGGGTTTCCGAAAAGCGGAGGTTCAATTTTTGTGCGAACCTCCGCTTTAATTGCTCCCTCTGGGAGAGGAGGACTCACGCTAACACCAAAATTAGCGCAAGAAGCCGATTAGCAGTACCTGGAAATCAGGACTGCTGTGAGAAACCACGGGGCCCCATACAGATAACCTGACATGAGGGCCCTTACAGCCAATGCTTCAGTTATGAATGAACACAGTGAGTGATTGGTACCGATCATTTATTGTGTTCATTTGGGAGAGGAAGGGGTTGGTAAATATGACATATTTACTGCACCCTTCCCCCACTCTCAGTCTTGAAGGACCCTATTGTGCGCTTGCAGCTGCCGGCCGGAAGGAGGGGAGGAAAGCCGGAAGCACTACAAGGGGTGGGGGTAGCACACAAGGGGGCCTTGGCAGCAGGGAAAACATAAACGAATGGTGCACAGGGAGGGTGATCTGTGTGGCAGGGGAGAGGGGGGACAATTACTGTAACCGACCCTTTGTATGGCTCTCTCTGCAGCAGCTGAAAGCCAACAGGAGGGAAAGGAGAAGTAGCCAGCTTTCAGCTGCTGCAGAGAGATCCCTACAGGAGATCGGTTACAGTAATTGCCCCCCTGCTGCACTGTTCACCCTCCCTGCCCATATCTGATTAACCCTGCTTCCTGGACCCCTTTGCTAGCCCACGCTCTGTACATGAGGACTGGTGGTTACCCCCCTTATCTACAGCTCTGCCAGGAATGAAGCATTGTGCCATTGTTCATTTGGCTCTGCCTACAACCTCTTTAGAACTTTTTGACCATTGGCGTGGCACCTTTTCTGCTTCTTACATAGTTGGCTAGACCCCTACTCCTCTTTGGGGTACAAGTGAGCAATGCTCACTGCGTAAATTGAGCTGCCATGTAAAGCTCTTGGGTAAACTGATACATTCTGCTGGAGAGCTTGAGCCTTTGAAAAAAAAACAACAGACTTGCTGACTGGATCACCAGGGGAAGAAAGAAAGTCTAAAAAAAATGAAAATGAATGCAGCCATCACATCTAAGAATTGGTCAGCTGCAATTTAACCACTTCAGCCCCGGAAGGATTTACCGTATATACTCGAGTATAGGTCGATCCGAATATAAGCCGAGGCCCCTAATTTACCACAAAAAAAATGGGAAAACTTATTGACTCGTGTATAAGCCGAGGGTGAGACATGCCTGTCCATCCCTGTGTGTCCGTCCATCCCTGTGTGTCCGTCCATCCCTGTGTGTCTGTCCATCCCTGTGTGTGCAGCCTTGTGTGTCCAGCCTACCTGTATCCCGAGCCTGTGTGCTTCTGCACATACGGCGGCCATGCCAGGATCGCCGCTCTTCTCGTCTGACAGACGGCGTCGGCGGCCATTCCACTGTTCAAAAGCCGCGCCTCCGTCTGTGATAGGCGGAACACTCAATTTCCCAGCAGTCTGTGTTCCGCCTATCACGGACATCCTCTCATCCTTGTCCGTAGTATGAGGATGAGCGGATGTCCGTGATAGGCGGACCACTGACTGCTGGGAAATTGAGTGTTCCGCCTATCACAGACAGGGAGGCGCGGCTTTTGAATAGTTGAATGGCCGCCGTCTGTCTGCTCGACACGCTGATTGGGTAGACAGACGGCGGTGACTCGAGTATAAGCCGAGGGGGGCACTTTCAGCCTCAAAAAAGAGGCTGAAAATCTCGGCTTATACTCGAGTATATACGGTACCCACTTCCCAACCAGGCCATTTTTTTGCGATTCAGCACTGCGTCGTTTCAACTGACAAATGCGTGGTCATGCGACATTGTACCCAAGCGGAATTGATGTCCTTTTTTTCCCACAAATAGAGTTTTCTTTTGGTGGTATTTGATCACCTCTGCGTTTTTTTTTTTTTGCGCTATAAACAAAAAAAGAACGACAGTTTTGATAAAAAAACAAAACTTTTTTTTTTGCTTTTTGCTATAATAAATAAAATAAATGAATAAAAAAAACATTATTATTTTATTATTTTTTTTATTATTATTTTTGGTAAAAAAAAAAAAAAATAGGCGTATATTGATTGGTTTGCGCAAAAGTTATAGAGTCTGCAAAATAGGGGATATATTTATGGCTTTTTTATTATATATATATATATTTTTTTACTAGTAATGGCTGTGATCAGCGATTTTTAGCGGGACTGCGACATTGTGGCAGACAGATCGGAGACTTTTGACACATTTTTGGGACCATTGACAATTATACAGCGAGCTAAAAATAGCCATTGATATCTGTATAAACGTCACTGGAAGGGAAGGGGTTAATGCTAGGATTGCCACCTCATCCCTTTAAACCCAAACACATATGAATTATACGGTTCTGAGGCTAATTTAATGCAGATGAGACACCAAGTGAGTTTAATTACCACCCTAATCAGCCACAGAACCTTTGTAATTAATATGTGTTTGGTTTTAAAGGGATGAGATGGCAACCCTGGTTAACACTAGGGGGCAATCAAGCGGTTAAGTGTTCCGTAGAGGGGTGTTTCTTCCTGTGTGGGGGAGGGGACTGACTGGAAGTAGAGAAAGATCGCTGTTCCTGATCACTAGGATTAATATGTGTTTGGTTTTAAAGGGATGAGGTGGCAACCCTAGTTAACACTAAGGGATGATCAAGGGGTTAAGTGTTCCCTAGGGAGGTGTTTCTTACTGTGGCGGGGGGGGGGGGGGGGACTGACTGGAAGTAGAGAAATATCGCTGTTCCTGATCACTAGGATTAATATGTGTTTGGTTTTAAAGGGATGGGGTGGCAACCCTAGTTAACACTAGGGGGGATCAAGTGGTTAAGTGTTCCCTAGGGAGGTGTTTCTTACTGTGGGGGAAGGGGGGATGGGACTGACTGGACGTGGAGAAAGATCGTTGTTCCTGGTCACTTGGATTAATATCTCTTTGGTTTTAAAGGGATGAGGTGGCAACCCTAGTTAACACTAAGGGGCGATCAAGGGGTTAAGTGTTCCCTAGGGATCAGGCCTGTACTGGCCATCGGGACTACCGGGAGATTCCCGGTGGGCCGATTGGCTCAGTGGGCCGCTGGGCCGGTTGTCAGGTTGATCCATAGTGTGTGTGTGTTTTTTTTTTAACAACGGCAGCCACAGCCGCGGCCGCGGCTCCGCTACAGCACCTGGGCCGGCCCGCCACACAAGTTCCACCCCCTCATGACGCTGCCACCCACTAACCTTACTGGCAGCCTCCTTGTCCCAGCGTCGTGACGTTACACGCGGCCGGAGAGCGGAGGCGGCCCGGTGATATGGGAGGAGTCAGAGTGTAGCAGCTGCTGCCCAAGCTTAGCTGCCTAGCCTGGGACTGGAGAGAAAGCGCCGCCGAGGAGGAACCAGAACATTGCTCCAGGACTCCACTCCAGACAGCAGCACAGACAGGGTCAGGGTCCAGGGACAAAAGTCCATCACCTCACCAGTATCATTCAAGTAAGTAAGATAATCAAATACTATACTGGATGCAGGCTGCATGGCATGTCTGTGATATCTGTAATATGCAGCATGGTGGGGGGAGGGGGTAGGGGTAAATGTACTGCCAGTGTCCACGGTAATTGATTAACCACTTACAGACCGGACCATTTTGCTGGTCAAAAACCAGACCACTTTTTGCGATTCGGCACTGCGTCGCTTTAACTGACAATTGCGCGGTCGTGCGACGTGGCTCCCAAACAAAATTGACGTCCTTTTTTTCCCACAAATAGAGCTTTCTTTTGGTGGTATTTGATCACCCCTGCGGTTTTTATTTTTTGCGCTATAAACAAAAAAATAGCGACAGTTTTGAAAAAAAACGCATTATTTTTTACTTTATGTTATAATAAATACCCCCCAAAAATATATAAAAAAACATTTTTTTTCCCTCAGTTTAGGCCGATACGTATTCTTCTACATATTTTTGGTAAAAAAAATCGCAATAAGCGATTATTGATTGGTTTGCACAAAAGTTATAGCGTTTACAAAATAGGGGATAGTTTTTATGGCATTTTTATTAATATTTTTTTTTTTTACTAGTAATGGCGGCGATCAGCGATTTTTATTGTGACTGCGACATTATGGCGGACATATTGGACATTTTTGACACATTTGTGGGACCATTGTCATTTATACCGCAATCACTGCTATATAAATGCAGTGATTCCTGTGTAAATGACACTGGCAGTGAAGGGGTTAACCAGTGGGTGGCAGTGTAGGGGTTAAGTGTTCCTAGGGATGTGTTACTAACTGTTGGGGGCTGGGCTTTAATTTAGTGAACACTGATCTCTGCTCCAATCACATGGAGCAGAGATCAGCGTCACTAGTTGCTAGGCAGAATGGAGAAATGCTGTTTACAACAGAATTTCTTCATTCGGCCGCTCCGTGAGACGATCGCGGGTATGCCCGCGGCGATCGAGTCCGCGGGTCCCGCGATCAGACTCACGGGGGGTCCCGACCAGCGGCGCGCTCCCGATGGCAGGGCTGCAAATTTAAAGGGACGTACAGGTACGCCCATTTGCCTGCCCGTGCCATTCTGCCGACGTACATCGGCGTACGCTGGTCGGCAACTGGTTAATAATTTATTGTCACGGTCCACGGTAATTGATGATTTATTGTCACTGGTCATGGTAATTGATTGATAATTTATTGTCACTGTCCACGGTAATTGATTGATAATTTATTGTCACTGGTCACGGTAATTGATAATTTATTGTCACTGTCCATGATAATTGATTAATAATTTACTGCCACTGGTCGCGGTAATTGATGAATAATTTATTGTCACTGTCCATGGTAATTGATTGCTAAATTAATGTCACTGGTCACGAAAATTGATTGATAAATTAATGTCACTGGTCACGATAACTGATTAATAATTTATTGTCACTGGTCACGGTAATTGATTAATAATTTATTGTCACTGTCCACGGTAATTGATTAATAATTTATTTTTTTGCGCAATTGCGTATAGTTTATATACTGTTTTTGTGTGTGTTTGCAAAATTAAAGTGGGCTGGTCTGGATGAAGTCCAGGGCCAAATTTTTGTCCCAGTCCAGTCCTGCTAGGGAGGTGTTTCTTACTGTGGCGGGGGGGGGGGGACTGACTGTGAGTAGAGAAAGATTGCTGTTCCTGATCACTAGGAACAGCAGATCTCTCTCTACTCCCCTGACAGAACGGGTATCTGTTTACATTGATCTGTCTGTTTACATACATCTCTGAGCGAACACCGGTCGCCGGCGGGACATCACGCCCACGCACATTGGGTCGAGTCGTGATAGTACCATCGATCACTGGCGCGTTTCGAGGTTTGTAGCACTTTAACCTCTTCTTCAGGGGGCTAGTGGTTCATTGGTTGTCTGTGAATTAATAAAAAGCAAAAACAAACATAATAAGCAATTATCCTACAAAATATATGAATAAGCATTACATATTGAACATATAATAGAATAACAACATGAGATCTAACCATGTTTCTGACCAGGCTTCATCAGGAAAAATGCATCCGGTTAAGAGAAACGGGGAGAAATATTCCGCTGCCCCAGATCAGCCAAGATGGAAAAGCCAGGGAGGTCAGAAATGATGAGCCCATGGAGGGGGGGGGTATTTTTTGACCGTGCGGTGAGCCGGGCACATTCTCCAGCAGTCTATGGGGCAGCATAGTAGTGTAGTGGGTAGCACTCTCGCCTAGCAGTAAAAAGGATCGCTGGTTCGAATCCCAACCAGGACACTACCCATCTGGAGCTTGCATGTTCTCCCTGTGCCTGGTGGGTTATCTTTGGGTACTCTGGTTTCCTTCCTGTCACGTCCGGGAGATGAGGCCGAGATGCTGAGAGGGCTCCCCTTGCGGCCGAGTGCAGCACAACCCTGAAGGTGATACAGGGATGCAATGCCCACAGTAGCACAGGTTGCCAGGTAGCAGCAGCAGAGGACAAGGGCCTGGTGAACAGGAGTCCGGGGCAACCGTGCTAGGAAGTTCAGTAGAGAGGTCAAACCAAGCTGAGGTTCAAACACGGGAGGTCAGTCCTCGGAGATTTAGATGAGACCGGAAGCAGGAGTCTGAGCCAAGCCGAGATCGGGTGCAGGAAGCAGACAAGGAACGTCGGGTACAAGCCAAGGGTAGAAGCCAGGAGAACAACAGGAACAGGTTAAACAAGCCGGGTCGGTACACAGGAGGTCAAGTCAACAAGGATCACAGGCACAGGTACACAGGAGAGCTGACGATAATCCAGCGATGCGGCTCTGTCAGGTGAACGTTTAAATAGACGAGATGACCGGGTCACGTCGTGGGCGCGTCGGGGCGATCGTACGGCTACGTAGAGTACTCGTAACATCCCTGCGCATGCCCGCCCGGTTAGGCGTAGCGTCGGTCGTTCGTTTAGAAACTACTATGCGTTTACGTGGGCGCCGACGCGCGCTAACACGAACGTGCCTCGCGAGATTACGGCTATTTCCCTGACAGTGCCCCCCCCAAGGGGCAGCCTCCGGATGCCCAACCGAGCCCATTTTTCAGGGTACCGGCTGCGGAAACTGTGTATAAGTTTAGGAGCATGTACGTGATTAGCAGGCTCCCAAGAGTTCTCCTCAGCAGAATACCCCCTCCACTTGATCAAAAACTGAACAGTCCTACCTCTCCGGCGGCAGTCAAGGATAGACTCAACTTCGTACTCAGTTTCTTCACCAACTTGAACTGGAGGCGGGGGCACTTCTTCTCTTCCTGAAAAAGGGCTGAAGGTAACACGTTTAAGCAGAGAAACATGGAATACAGGGTGGATTTTAAAAGATTCAGGTAAAACGAGCTCAAATGCTACAGGATTGATCTCCCGTTTAATCTCAAAAGGACCCAGAAATTTAGGTCCCAATTTCCGGGATGGACATGGCAGCTTAAGATTTATCGCTGAGAGCCACACCTTGTCCCCTGTCTTGAAGGCGGGATTAACCCTTTTCCCCTTGTCGTACTGTCTCTTGTACTGTTCCTGAGCCTTCTTCATGGTGTCTTGGAGCATTTGGTAGTTTGCCTGAATAAGGTTTACCCTATCTTGAACTGCCGGGACAGAGGATTCAGGAATGACATTAGGCAGAAATGAAGGATGGAATCCGTAATTCGCCCAGAAAGGCGATTGATTGGTAGAAGCGTGTACTGAGTTGTTATAGGCAAATTCTGCACAAGGTAACAAGGAAACCCAATTATCCTGGGAAAAGGAACAGAAGCATCGTAGATATTGCTCTAATGTCTGGTTGGTCCTCTCAGTTTGACCGTTGCTCTGTGGGTGATAGGCTGAGGACAGGCATATTCCAATCGAGAGCAGTTTACAAAGTTCCTTCCAAAACTTAGAGGTGAATTGTACCCCTCTATCTGATACGATGCTATCAGGTACCCCGTGTAATCGAACAATTTCCTTTATAAAGGTCTTCGCTGTATCCAAGGCAGAGGGAGTTCCTTTCAATGGCAAAAAGTGCGCCATCTTGGACAGGCGGTCTACCACTACCAAGATAGTCGTAAACCCTTCAGAGGGAGGTAACTCTACGATGAAATCCATGGAAATTTCTTTCCATGGTTTCTCCGGGACTGGCAGTGGTCTTAACAGACCCCAGGGTCTGGCGTTACATCCCTTGTTACGTTGACAGGTGGTACAGGAGTTAACGTAGTCTTTACAATCCGTCTTTAGGGTAGGCCACCATAGGGACCGCTGTACAAGGTCAATTGTTTTTCGAACTCCAAAGTGGCCTGCTAGTTGGTGGTCGTGGAAAGTTTTTAATACCAGTAACCTGGCTTGCCGGGGAACAAAGATCTTGTCTCGATGCCATAAAAGCCCTCCTTGGCTTCTTAGAGAAGAAACTTCAGACTCCGTACACTGGCTAGAGGCCTGCTCTATTGAAGACCTCAGATCCGGTTGTATTAGTAGAAAATTTTGGGGAGACAAGATTGTACTGGGTGGAGCATCCTCCGGAGTATCAGGAAACATCCGGGACAAAGCGTCTGCTTTACCATTCTTAGATCCTGGGCGATAGGTTAGGTGAAAATTAAACCTTGAAAAGAATAAAGCCCATCGGGCCTGTCGGGGTCTCAGGCGTTTGGCCGTACGGAGGTATTCTAGGTTCTTATGATCCGTGAAAATGAGGACGGGGTGAGCAGCACCTTCCAAGAGATATCTCCATTCTTCTAAAGCGGTTTTAATCGCCAGAAGTTCCCGATCCCCCACATCGTAGTTCCTCTCTGGGGAACTCATCTTCCGAGAGAAAAAGGCTACGGGGTGAAGTAAAGCCTTGGAACCCTGACGCTGAGATAGAATCGCCCCTGTGGCCACCTCCGAGGCGTCAACTTCTAGCACGTAGGGCAAGGCGGGGTCTGGATGCTGCAGGATTGGTGCGGTAGTGAAGAGGGTCTTGAGCTGGTCAAAGGCGGACTGCGCTGCTGGGGACCAATGGAATTTGGCGTGTAGACGAGTAGTTTGAGTGATGGGTGCCACAATGGTGGAGAAGTTCCTTATGAATCTTCGGTAGAAGTTGGCAAACCCAATGAATCTCTGAACCCCCTTCTTGTCGGAGGGAGCGGGCCAGTCCAGGATAGATTTCACCTTTTGGGGATCCATGGCAATTCCACCTGTGGTAATAATAAGTCCCAGAAATTGAATAGATTCTTTCTCGAAATCGCACTTCTCGGCCTTGACATATAACCCATGCGTTCTAAGGATGTATAGTACCTTTTTAACATGCACTCTGTGAAGTTCCAGAGAGGTTGAGAAGATAAGGATGTCATCAAGATAAGCGACCACAAAGTGGTCTAGATGTTCCCGGAGGATATCATTGATGAAATGCTGGAAGGTTGCTGGAGCATTACATAGTCCGAATGGCATGACTAGGTACTCGAAATGCCCGAATCTCGTTCTGAACGCCGTCTTCCACTCGTCCCCCTCCCGGATACGGACAAGGTTGTAAGCCCCACGTAGGTCAAGTTTGGTGAAAATACGTGAGGTGTGGAATCTTTGTAAGAGTTCGGGGATGAGCGGGAGTGGATAACGGTTTTTTAGGGTGATATTGTTCAATTCCCTATAGTCCACACACGGTCTTAAGGTCTTGTCTTTTTTTTCCACGAAAAAGATGCCTGCACCGGCGGGGGATGAAGAGGGACGAATGAATCCCTTGGCCAAGTTCTCATCAATATATTGTCTCAGGGCCTCAAGTTCAGTTTCTGAAAGGGGAAATATCCGGCCAAATGGAATGGGGGCCCCCGGAAGTAACTCGATGGGGCAATCGTAGGGACGGTGTGGCGGTAGAATATCGGCTTTCTTCTTGTCGAAGACATCTTTGAATTCCTGGTACGCTGCTGGAATGTCAGGATGTGGACTGGGTACGGGTTGGATGGTCAGACAACGGGACAAGTCACCTGATTCGGGATCCAGGCAATGTTGTTGGCAATAGGCAGACGTGAAGGACACCTCCTTCTTGATCCAATCAATCCTGGGGTTGTGTGCCTGCAGCCAGGGGGTCCCCAGGATAACGGGAAACATTGGAGAACTCAGGACATCGAACTTTAGGAATTCCCGATGACCTGAATCAGTGATCGTTAGGATGGGTATGGTTTCTTTGGTAACATGGCCAGAGCTAGGTAAGGAGCCATCGGCCAGGTGCACGGTCAATCTCTGCTTCTTGAGGTTGAGTGGAAGGGCCAGACTTTTAGCCAGGGCTAGATCCAGAAAACAGCTACAGGCGCCAGAGTCAAGTATTGCCTGTAGCGGGACCCTCTTGCCTGCTACCATCAAAGTGACCGGAAGGGTGACGTGGGTGGAGGCCAACCTTGTCACCTGTAGGTGAAATGGGGTACAGAGGACAGGTCTACTTGGTCTTGTAGGGCAATTGTCTATGAAATGTCCTGATTCCCCACAATAGAAACAAAGGCGTGCCTGTCGGCGATACAGTCTTTCTTCAGAGGTTAAGGCGGGACGGGGCATGTTATACGGGACAGCAGTCATTGCTGGGTGAACCGAAGGTGAAGCCTGGGAAGAACAGGGAATCCGAGCACGTTCGGACTGACGTTCCCGAAGACGCCTGTCTAGCTGGATGGTGAGTTGGATAAGATCCTCGAGGGTAGAGGGAACCTCTAATCTGGCTAGCTCGTCTTTAAGAGCTTCGGACAACCCCATCCGATATTGATATCTGAGTGCTGCTTCATTCCAACCGGAGTCAGTACTCCATATGCGGAATTCTGCTGTATAGTCCTCTGCGGGTCGCTCGCCCTGGCGAAGGGCGTACAAGTTTGCCTCAGCTGTTGCCGTCCGAAAAGGATCGACGTATAGGCGTGCCATGGCTTCGAAGAACAGATCCAGAGTTTCTACCGAAGGGCTGCGGTGTTCCAGCAGGCCATGGGCCCATGTCTGGGGATCGTCTCTTAACAGTGAAATGGTGAACCCCACCTTGGTTACTTCAGAGGAAAAGGTCTGAGGTTGCAGGGAGAAGTATAGGAAACATGAGTTTCTGAAGGATCGGAATTTCTTTCGGTCCCCATAAAAACGCTCTGGGGCTGGAACTCGTGGTTCTGGAGCGGTTGAGACTACTGGAGCAGGTACTTGACCAGGAGAGGTGGGCAATTCGAGACAGTGCTGTAGACGTTCCTTCAGCCAAAGATAACTTTCCTGGAGTTCCTGAATAGCTGGCGTAAGAGCCATAACTTCTTGTAGAATGGCTTCTTCTGGGGAGTTGCCTCTGTCGGCCTCTGACATGGCTGGATTATACTGTCACGTCCGGGAGATGAGGCCGAGATGCTGAGAGGGCTCCCCTTGCGGCCGAGTGCAGCACAACCCTGAAGGTGATACAGGGATGCAATGCCCACAGTAGCACAGGTTGCCAGGTAGCAGCAGCAGAGGACAAGGGCCTGGTGAACAGGAGTCCGGGGCAACCGTGCTAGGAAGTTCAGTAGAGAGGTCAAACCAAGCTGAGGTTCAAACACGGGAGGTCAGTCCTCGGAGATTTAGATGAGACCGGAAGCAGGAGTCTGAGCCAAGCCGAGATCGGGTGCAGGAAGCAGACAAGGAACGTCGGGTACAAGCCAAGGGTAGAAGCCAGGAGAACAACAGGAACAGGTTAAACAAGCCGGGTCGGTACACAGGAGGTCAAGTCAACAAGGATCACAGGCACAGGTACACAGGAGAGCTGACGATAATCCAGCGATGCGGCTCTGTCAGGTGAACGTTTAAATAGACGAGATGACCGGGTCACGTCGTGGGCGCGTCGGGGCGATCGTACGGCTACGTAGAGTACTCGTAACATCCCTGCGCATGCCCGCCCGGTTAGGCGTAGCGTCGGTCGTTCGTTTAGAAACTACTATGCGTTTACGTGGGCGCCGACGCGCGCTAACACGAACGTGCCTCGCGAGATTACGGCTATTTCCCTGACACTTCCACACTCCACACACTAGGGCCTATGAAACCTACCAGCATGGTAGGTTAATTGGCTTCTGTCTAAATTGGCCCTAGTATATGAATGTGAGTTAGAGACCTTAGATTATGAGATCTTTGAGGGTAGGGACTGATGTGAATGTACAATATATAGGTAAAGCGCCGCATCTATATAAGTACCTTAAATAATAATAATATTATTACCTTAAATAATATAATAATAATATATAATAATAATAATAATATAATAATAATAATATAATAATAATATATAATAATAAT
Source organism: Lithobates pipiens (assembly GCF_037356315.1). NCBI lineage: Eukaryota > Metazoa > Chordata > Amphibia > Anura > Ranidae > Lithobates > Lithobates pipiens. The sequence continues at coordinate 10,346,617 of NW_027507786.1, forward strand.
AATAATATAATAATAATAATATAATAATAATATAATAAATAAATAATAATAATAAAATAATATATAATACAATATAATAATAATAATTATAATAATATAATATAATAATAATAATTATTATAATAATATAATATAAAATAATAATAATAATGATAATAATAATATAATAAATAATATAATAATATAATATAATATAATATAATATAATAATAATAATAATAGTACCTTAAATAATAGTAAAAAACATGAGGGATGAAAGAAATGCATCAGAAGGAATATCCATTTCTAAATACAAAATGGTTTCAAGATGGAAATGTGTAATCTACTATAGAAAAAAACATCGGACACGCGTGCCCCCCCCCCCCCATCGCTCTTAAATCAGCTGACGTACACCAATGGCGATTCGCACAGCCGTGCCAACCTGCCGCAGTGTAATGATGGGGGGGGGGATTGGGGGGGGCCTGGTCGGCAAAGCGGATAATAAATACTTGCTTTGGATTTAGTGCTGCTTAATGATATGTTTCCCAGAGAACAAAAAAAAAGAATACATCAAACATCATGATAAAAGAGCGGCAATCAAAGTGGAGACGGCGTCCGTTTTGTTTTTGGCCTGCACTCTCCTGCTAGATGTTTGTGTATGGAACAAACATCGATGGGTACACCTAAGCTCCAACAGCTGGATGCTGAGATCCTTCTCTGTGCGTCCAATACAAATGTATCTGCAGTGCGTTTTTTGGCTCAAGATGCTTCTCTGTTTTCTAAATAGCCGGATGGAAGAAGAAAGGAAACCACTTAATCAAGTTAGATCAGAGCGCAACGATTTCGTCCGAGCCGTCTAGTAGAATTAACTGTCTTGTTGCGTTCGCAGATGTTGGCACACGGAGCCCATTTTTCCAAATTCTGTGCATTCCCGTCTGCTGAAAGACTGACGTTAACAATAACATGCTCAGGACGATGTGTACAGACTCGCTGTCTGCTCGAGGTTAACAAACTGACGCATTTCTGTAGCTCTGTATTAAAAAATAAAGAAAAAATAAAGAAAACTTGTACCAATGTGAGCTTATCCACTTGACCTCCGGAAGATTTAATCCCCCCCCCCCCCCACACACACAATACGACACTGCGCTACATTAACCGCTTCAGCCCCGGAAGATTTGGCTGCTGAACGACCAGGCCATTTTTTGTGACACGGCACTGCGTTCCTTTAACTGACAATTGCGCGGTCGTGTGACATTGCACCCAAACAAAATTTGACGTCCTTATTTTCCAACAAATAGAGCTTTCTTTTGGTGGTATTTGATCACCTCTGCGTTTTTTTTTTTTTTTTTTGCGCTATAAACAAAAAAACAGTGACAATTTGGGAAAAAAAAACACAATATTTTGTACTTTTTGCTATAATAAATATCCCCATTTTTTTTTTAAAAAAAGCTAATTTTGTCTCAGTTTAGGCTGCTATGTATTCTTCTACATATTTTTGGTAATAAAAATCGCAATAAGCGTATATTGATTGGTTTGCGCCAAAGTTATAGCATCTACGAAATTGGGGATAGATATATAGAATTTTTATTATTATTTTTTTTTTTTTACTAGTAATGGCAGGGATCTGTGATTTTTTATTGGGACTGCGACATTATGGCGGACACATTGGACACTTTTGACAATTTTTTTGGGACCATTGTCATTTATACAGCGATCAGTTCTATAAAAATGCACTGATCACTGTACAAATGTCACTGGTAGGGAAGGGGTTAACACTAGGGGCGATCAAGGGGTTAACTGTGTTCCCTAGTGAGTGTTCTAACTGAAGGGGGGAGAGGACTGTGTAGGGGAGATGACAGATCGCTGTTCATACTCTGTATGAACACACGATCTGTCTCTTCTTCCCTCAGAGAACCCGAAAATTGTTTACACACACAGATCCCGGTTCTCGCTGTGTCTCGAGCGATCACGGGAGCCTGGCTGTCATCGCGCTCCGCCGGGCACTCGCAATGGCTTTGGGGGGAGGCCACATAACGTAGTTTCGCCCAGCTGGGCCATTCTGCTGCAGTAAAATTGCGGTGGCTGGTCGGCAAGTGGTTAAGTGAAAATTGCCTGTGACATTTGATCACCTCTGCAATTTTTTAACCAATAAAAAAAAGCCCAACAATTTTGAAAAAAAACAAAACAATATTTTTTACTTTCTGCTATAAAACATATCTAATAAAAGGTTTTAAAAAAATCGAATTTCTTCATCAATTTAGGCCAATATGTATTCTGCTACATGGTTTTGGTAAAAAAAAAAAAAAAAATCTCAATGAGTGGTTATTGATTGGTTTGTGCAAAAGTTATAGTGTCTACAAACTATGCAATATACAGTGTACTGGAATTTTTTCTCCTCTCCCTCCTCCTGGGCGTCCTTAAGGATCGCCAGTCCTTATAGCCAATCGGGTGATGGGTCTCAAGATCCGCTTCCTGATTGACCCAGGAGGAGGATCAGTGTTACAATGGCGAATATTAATTCAAAACTGTAACACACCTGGGTCTGCTCAGTTCACATTGCTCTGCTCCCCGAGCCCACCCTATTTAGAAGCCTATTAGAGCCTCAGGCTCTAATCAGGTGCTTCAAAAAAACACCCTCCCCCCCCCATGCATCCCGCGTCTTGCAAGGGGCCGGGCGCATGGATAATGGACGGGCTGCTCCTGGTGGAAATAAGTGACTTATAGCGGGACTGCGATATTGTGACAGCCAATCGGACACTAACTGAAACTTTTGACACAATAATACAGTGATCAGTGCTAAAAAATATGCACTGTCACTGTACTAATGACACTGGCTGGGAAGGGGTTACACATCTAAGGCAATCAAAGGGTTAAATGTGTGCCTAACCAGTGTTTTGGTGTATTTTGAGGTGCTTTTACTAAAGGGAAGTAATGGATTTTATTCCCTGCTTTACTCCCCCCCTGTCAGAACAGAGCACTGCCTGGTTTACATAGACAGAGCTCCATCCTTTGTGACTTGATCGGCGATACAAATGTATCAGTCAGGAGTGTTGAGACAAACCATTTACTACTGACAGGGGTGCTTAACCAATTCCAGACCGCTGCACGTCGATATAAATCCTAACTTTGAAGAGGGATATCTTTGTTATGGCAGCAGCTAGCTGCCATCAACCCCGGTATCCTCTTCTTCGGCCGGCGGTCCGGTTTCCGATAAGAGTGGCCTCTGCAGCGGATTCGCCACCAGATCACTTTTATCGGCGGCAGGAGAGGACCCCCCCCCCCCCCATGCTTAGGGCAATCGGATGTTACTCCTTGCTGGGCACAACATCGTCAAAACGTCACTCCCCCCCATAGATCTTAAGAGGGCTTTTTTTTTTTTTTTTTTTTCAAATGAGAACATTTTTTTAATTTTTTAAAAAATTTTTTATTGCATTTTAGTGTAAATATGAGATCTGAGGTCTTTTTGAGCCCCAGATCTCATATTTAGGAGGTCAGGTCATGCTTTTTTTCTATTACAAGGGATATTTACATTCCTTGTAATAAGAATAAAAAAAAGTGACACCATTTTTTTTATTTTAAAAACAGTGTAAAAATAAAAGGTAAAATAAATTAGAAAAGATAAAAAAATTTAAACACGCCCTGTCCCGCCGAGCTTGCGTGCAGAAGCGAACGCATACGTGAGCAGCGCTCCGCATATGAAACGGGTGTTCAAACCACACATGTGAGGTATCGCCGCGATCGGTAGAGAGAGAGAGCAATAATTCTAGCCCTAGACCTCCTCTGTAAAAACGTGCAACCTGTAGAATTTTTTTAAACGTCGCCTATGGAGATTTATAAGGGTAAAAGTTTGTCGCCATCCCACGAGCGGGTGCAAATTTGCGTGACATGTTGGGTATTAATTTACTTGGCGTAACATTATCTTTCACGATATAGAAAAAAAAAAAAAGGGCTAACTTTACTGTTGTCTTATTTTCAATTAATTTTTTTTATTTTTTTCCCAAAAAAAGTGCGCTTGTAAGACTGCTGTGCAAATACGGTGTGACAGTGTTGCAACGACCGCCATTTTATTCTCTAGAGCAGGGATATGCAATTAGCGGACCTCCAACTGTTGCAGGACTACAAGTCCCATGAGGCATAGCAAGACTCTAACAGCCACAAGCTTGACTCCCAGAGCCATCAAAACTACAAGGCATGATGGGACTTGTAGTTTTGCAACAGCTGGAGGTCCACTAATTGCATATCCCTGCTCTAGGGTGTTAGAATTGTTTTTTTATAATGTTTGGGGGTTCTAAGTAATTTTATAGCAAAAAAAAAAAATGATTTTAAAGAGGAGGGCCGTTTAAAAAAAAAAAGTCAGCAGCTGCAAACACTGTAGCTGCTGACTTAATAAACACACTTACCTGTCCAGGGCGCCCGCGATGTCGGCCGCCCGAGGCCGACCCGTCCCTCGGCTCTCGGGTCCCGGCGCCGCCATTCCCTCTAAGGGAAACAGGCAGTGGAGCCTTATGGCTTCACTGCCCGTTTCCTACTGCGCATGCGCGAGTCCCGCAGCTACTGCGCATGCGCGAGTCCCGCAGCGCTTTCTGAATGGGACGCGCTGTGTTCTGGAACACACAGTTCCCAGAACACAGCGCGACCCATTACCCAGAAGACACCGCGACGAAGAGAGAAGACAGAAGATCTCCGCGGAGGAGGAAGATTAGGATTATGTGCCTAGCAACAGGCATTTCTGGTAAGTAAAAAAAAAATTTTTTTTCATTTTTTTTTTTAGATTTTTTTGTAATTTTTAAAAATTTTTTGTTTTCAGGGTGGCCCTCCACTTTAACTAAACAACAAGTCTCAAAAAGAGGCTCGGTCCTGAAATGGTTTAACCTTTATCCCAAAGGGGGGGGGGGGGGGGAACAATTTGCTGTGGCTGATTATAAAGTATTAGCCGGAGTTTGGCTTCAATTTACTGCCCTCCCTCCATACTGACGATGCTGTTAAGTGAAGGTGCCCCGCTGTGCTCCTTTATCCAGAGTAGTGGGGGGGGGGGGGGCGCTCTAATACAGGAAGTGTGTTACTGGCTAGATCACCAGGTGAAAACAGAGAGGGGGGGGGAGCGCTAAAGAAAGAAAACAAATGTAGCCACCACATCTAATGATTGTTGCTACGTCACCCTCTGGCGAAGTGCAACCTGCATGGACCTGAATTGAAGCCTAGACCACACAAGACGCTCCTGCTGCGTTTTCCTGTGACCTAGAAGCCTACAGCTCCATCTCTGCTATACCCTGTTGTGTTTTGCCCTTTTGCCTGTGACCCTGGACTCCACCATTGCTGTATCTTGTAGCTTTTGGCCACAGCTGTGCTTGGATCTGCCCTGCCCCTCCCCCCCATTTTGGATTTATTCCCTTGCTGTTCTGCATTGCTGCCTGTAGCTGCGCCAGATTAAGCACTTCAATACCGGGCACCTTCACCCCCTTCCTGCGCAGGGCAATTTTCAGCTTTCAGCATTGTCACACTTTGAGCGACAATTGCACGGTCATGCAACACCGTACACATATGACATTTTTATCATTTTTTTGAGACAGATAGAGCTTTCTTTTGGTGGTATTTAATCATCACTGGGGTTTTTATTTTTTGCTAAAGAAATTTAAAAAATAACAATTAAAAAAAAAAATTCCTTAGTTTCTGTTATAAAATCGCAAATAAGCAATTTTTCTTCTTCACTGATGTGCACTGATGAGACTGCACTGATGGGCACTAATGTGCATTGATAGGCACCGACGAGCACTGATGGGCACTGGTAAGGCTGCACTGATGGGCACTGATGAGGATGCACTGATGGGCACTGGTAAGGCTGCACTGATGGGCACTGATGAGGATACACTGATGGGCACTGGTAAAGCTGCACTGATGGGGACTGATGAGGATGCACTGATGGGCACTGATGAGGATACACTGATAGGCACTGATGAGGATGCACTGATGGGCACTGATGAGGATACACTTATGGGCACTGGTAAGCCTGCACTGATGGGCACTGTTGAGAATGCAGTGATGGGCACTGATGAGCACTGAAGGGCCCCACTGATCCGGCTGAACTTATGAGGCAGCACTGATAAGCCACACTGATGGGCACCGACGAGGCGGCACTGATGGGCAATTATAAGTTGTAGAGGGGAGGGTGATATGGATTTTTGACAGGTTCAAAAGGCACCAACGTCCCTGAGATTTCAATAGATACAGGGAAGTTTTTTCGTGGGACCCCCTGCTGTCCATCACATCTTTCTTGGCTCCCGGTTGGAGTTAACAGGAAGTTGAGTCGGGTGAGTGGCAGTATTCTTTAACATGGCGAACGATATCTAAAATTCTGTTTTATATTTTGTCATAAAATGTCAAAGTAGCTGTTTTAAAATATGTTCATGTCACCATGTAGTGACTTCTTACCTCTTGTCATAAAAATCTCCCCTGAGGAAGCCCACGGTGGCGAAACATGTCGGGATAATCATCAAACTGTCACCTCATATGTAACAAGATAACTTCCTCTATGACGGCATACCATAAGACAAGTTGTATTTGATGTTTATGTTTGTATAGCAATAAACTTTTTAAATAGCCTATTTTTTTGTACTAATAAAATTAAATATATTTTTATATTTTTTTGTTTACATTGATTGTTAATTTGTTTACACGATTGGAAACAGCTGATCACATGGTAAAGGGCTGCTGTGATTGGCCATTTTCCTCGATCCGTGATCAGCTGTGTCTGAAGGACACAGCGATCACAGAGTGCACCCAATGCATGCCCATGGGGTCTGTCACGAGGGCCAGGTACCTGAGGTGAGACTGAAGTATTGGGGAGGCCTCCCTTGCACCTTGGGTCTTTGAAGCCTCTGGAGATGGAGACAGAGACTTGGTGGACACCGGGTGGCACGGGGTGCCAGGGCTGCAGGGCACAGTGCAAGCCTCAGTGCAAGATCTGAGCCGAGGTCAAGTCCAGTTTGGCAACGAAGTATAAAAGGGATAATCAGAAGAAGAATAGTCGAGATCCAAGCCGGGGTCAGTTCCAATCTGGCAGCTGAGTACAAAAGGGGCAAAGAAGTAGAATGGTCAAGGTACAAATCCGAGGTCAATGGCAAGCAGCAATCAAGAGTAGTCAAATAGGTTTCCAGGTCACAACAAGTTCAGACAGATCAAACACTAGAACAGGAACAAGGGGGGACTGGAGATAATCCAGCAATTTGGCAGTGTCTGGGCTGGGCTTATATAGGGAAATTTGAGGTTCCTGTGTGCCTCCTGGGCATTTTCCCGCCTTTTTCCATCAGGTTGAGGTCACTTCCTGTGCACCTCCTGGGAATTTTCCCGCCTTTTTCTATCCGCTTGAGATCACTTCCTGTGTGCCTCCTGGGCATTTTCCCGCCTTCTTCCATCAGGTTGAAGTCACTTCCTGAGCGCCTCCTGGCCATTTTCCCGCCTTCTTCCATCAGGTTGAGGTCACTTCCTGAGCACCTCCTGGCCATTTTCCCACCTTCTTCCATCAGGTTGAGGTCACTTCCTGTGCGCCTCCTGGGCATTTTCCCACCTTCTTCCATCAGGTTGAGGCCACTTCCTGTGCGCCTCCTGGGCATTTTCCCACCTTTTTCCATCAGGTCTTCTGCGCAGATGCGGGTTGGCGCATTGAGGCGTCTTTGGCGGATGCTCAGTTGGCACCAATTTCCTCTTGCGGCAACGCACCATTGGTGCATGCGTAGTAAGCTCTGGTCTCTTACAGGGGCATGAAGCGTGTTCAGGGAGGACATCAATGGATGCCCTCCCAGAACAACAGAGCCATGTCTTTCAACTATGACATGATATTGAAATAGTTAAAGTGTATTAAACACAAAAGCAAAAATGTAATATATTGCAGCTTACGAATCATTAGATGTGGTTTTATTTTCTTTGGCTTTCTCCCTCTGTTTTCTCTTGGTGATCTGGCCAGTAACACACCTCCTGTATTACAGAGCCCCCACTCTGGATGGAGGAGCACAGGGGGCACCTTTGGACAGCAGCATTGTCAGTCTGGGGGAAGGGGAGTGTTAAATGTATTCAACAGATTTATCACTATTAGTTAGTTCCTAGATGAAGAAAGAGCAAATTGGCACCACATGCCAATATCGAATACAGAAAATATAAAGAATTTGGAGGACTTTAAAGGTCCAAATAAATACAAATTATGTTAAAAAAATATGTGAATATTTATTATACATCATTAAAATCATTTGATAAACTTGATGGGTTTCCAAAAACACATATATCCAATATTATGTGACAATTGATGCTTCCACTCCACATGTTTCGCCAAATTGGTTACACGGCTCCTTCAGGAATATAACAGATTTAAATACACTAATTGAAGCCAAACTACAGCTAATCTGTTAGACCGAAAATTGGAACACCCCTAGTGGTGGACGTTTAAGTCACGTACAGTCAATATCAGATTTTTAAGATACAAAAGTGTTTTTTTATTGAAAAAAATTAAGAAAATACATAATTAATACTTAATTTTTTCTTAATTTCTTTATTTTCTAAATTAAGAAAATACATAATTAATACTTAATTTTTTTCTTAATTTCTTTATTTTCTTAATTTTTTCAATAAAAAAACTCTTTTGCATATTAAAAATCTTATATTGACTGTACGTGCCTTAAAAGTCCACCACTAGGGGGTGTTCCAATTTTCGGTCTATTAATTTTGGATGTAGCACACAAATTTGTAAAATTATTGCCTCCCACGTATTTTTATTTTTTTTATAATCTGTTAAAGCAAACGGTTGTTTTCCTTTTAAAGAAAAAAAGGTTTTACACAAATAAACAAAAGCGGATCATTTTAACCACCCCTGTCAGTGAGAAATACTTTGTCTCATCCATGTAAACTGATACATTCTGCTGGAGAGCGTACTGTCCAGATCACTAGATGAAAATAGAAGAAAGAAAACCTAAAAAAAGGAATCGAACGAAGGAATCTAAGAATCGGTAAGCTGCAATATAATAAATGTTTGCTTTTGGGTTTAAAGGGGTTGTAACACCTTGTTTAAAAAAAAAAAAAAAAAAAACATGTCATACTTACCTTCATTGTGCAATTTGTTTTGCACAGAGGGGCCCTGATTCTCCTCTTCTGGGGTCCCTCAGCGGCGCTGGTAACTCCTCCCTGCATTGAGTGTCCACATTGGAGAAGCTCTCTCCTTGGTGGACACCCGTGCGGGCGTGTTTCCAAGTCCTGCTTCTGTGTCCATTCACAGAATGCAGGACTCAGGCCCCCCCCCAGCCGCGTCATTGGATTTGATTGACAGCAGTGGGAGCCAATGGCTGCGCTGCTATCAATATATCCAATCATAACATGAGACACCGTTCCCGGCCGGAGGATGACATAAGTAAAACGGGGGGGGGGGGGGGCTTGGGGGGCTGCTGCCCCACAGAAGGTTTTTCACCTTAATGCTGCGCTGCGCTTCCTGAATGGCTCCGTCGTCTTCCGGTACACACACAGGTCCCAGAAGGCAGCG